>NC_140167.1:23748235-24080735 GCF_963971535.1 Notolepis coatsorum | reverse complement strand
TAAACCTCCACTAAAGGAGTTTATGTGAATCACGTGAGTAGCCTAAAATAAGAATGACTACCATAAAGCTCAATTCTGTATCAGACTACACTTCAATATAATGAGCGTGACCAAAAGGACAGCCAACACTGGAAATGAAAAAGCAGTTGACACTGCGATCTCCAAACTTAAATAGACTCCACATGGCCATAGGCACAGCTGCACTGCATCAGGTGCAATCAAGCCCACACACCTGCCGACCCATGAGGCAATTAACCACAGGGAACAGGGATTGACAGCTATCCCTCACAGAGAGGTGAAATAAAGCAAAAATAGACAGCTGTCCCTCACAGAAAGTTGAAATAAGGCAAAAACCATGACAATGATCCCACTCTCACCATGTATGCATATGCTCACTACATGTATTTATTGCTCCATCTCCGCCCACTACAAACATGGGAACTCTCTAACCCACCCACCCCCCCACCCCCCTCTCTCTGAGTCGTTGTCTCATAGTGCTGACCAAGGTGGTGGATGTCTCGGGGTCTTGCCCAAGATTGCAGTGACTGTTCTATGTGCACCACGAGGCCATGGATCAGCTTCTTACCGTCTTCTGTCCGTGGTCTGTCAACGCGGTTCAGACGTTCATTGCTGGGTTAAGTACTTGTATTCTAATATGCTTACTACATATATATGCTTACCACTTGTATCTATTGCTATGTCCGCCCATCACAATCACGCGAACTGTCTAATGCCTGTCCCGGCTCCCTGTCTCCCTGTCTCCCTGTCCCCCTGTCTCCCTGTGAGTGGCTGTCTCGGAGTGATGACCGGAGTGTTGGACGTCCCGTGATGAAAACCGGGAGGATGCGACCCTATCTGCGCCGCCCCTTCACTTCAAATAGATCCGCTATCAGCTCTATCTTTAATCTTTCAAAAATGCTCAGTTGCTATCGCTATCAGCTCTATCTTTAATCTTAATCTTTCAAAATGTTCAGTTGCTATCGCTATCAGCTCTATCTTTAATCTTTCAAAATGTTCAGTTGGTATTGCATGCACTTTTATCTGTGTTTCACTACACACATGAGTGCATGCCTACCAACTGTTCACCTGTTTTATTGCAACACTACTATCACCGACATCTAAGAAGGGAGATCCCCCCCTTGAATGGCCCTTCTAAGGTTTCTCTCCTCCACATTGCCTGTGGTGCATTTTTTCCTATTGCTAGGTTTTAGTGAGTTTTTCCTTACCTTCGCGTGGGGTATGTCTGGGAGTGTTGCATTTATTTATTTTGCATTTATTTTAAAAAAAAATTGGACTTTATGGTGTTCTTGTTTTGTTCTTGACTTATTGTGATGTTTTTTCTTGACTTGTTTAGAGAAGACGTGTCCGGCCCATGGGGACATTAACGTGTGTTGTCGGGCCTTACAAATACATTTGATTTGATTTGATTTGATTTAGCATCTATAGCAAATTAAAAATAAAACACATTTAAATACATACTGTAAGTGTGTCCGGCTTTGTGCTGTCAGCCTGCAAATGCTTGCTGATTCAACCACATTTCTTAATGACAGAGACTTCCAATAGATTTTTTTCTTTTACTGCATTTGAAGAGCCCTGTTAGTCAATTTCAATAGACCTCTCAAGCTTTACCATCACGATGACAAGGCAAGCCCCGGTGGAAATTAACAGCCTTTTCCTTTCCCGTTTAACAGTCATTTTGTCCTTGATACTGCATGTGGGGTTAATGGGAAAATTGTGTTTCAACGATTTTATGTTTTGTTAATGTTCCAATTCCAATTGCTAACCATAAAATAGTTCAGAGAATGCACTGACATGGGTGACCTGATATGCAATGCTAAGTTAGCTTTGACTAGCAATTTTTATATTTTTTAAACTGCTGCTTAAAATTCTAAATCCTCTGCCTTATCAGAGAAAGAAATGTACATATTAGAAGGCTTTGTTTATGGGACCACAGCTGCATGAACCACACACGAAGCTGGGAGCGATCTATTAATAGTCCATTCATTTTCCTATACCCGCAGGCGACTTGGGATTGTGGTTGCAGCTAAAATCTAGAAAGGCATTATTCTATATTGGTACTGCAAGTACTGCTGTCCCCAAAAGGTCTAACGTTTAACCTCAATATTGATTTCAATGTGGCCAATGGTGGAAATTCATTACAATTTAATTTGAAAAGTGTTTGTGAAGTCAGGTCCTTGTCCTACATGTATGTGTAAGGTTCCATCTAAATCCATTCGTATCTGTAGGAATTATGGCTGATGTGGACACATACACACACGGACAGAAGTGATTACAATACCACCGTTGTGCTCTGCACGCATAATGAGAGAAAGTGTAAGAACTAATCTTAATGGGTATCACTCTCTCCATTGTCTCCCCACCTACTGGAGTAAGTATCTACTAAACCATTATCCAACCATTCAAATCTACTGTGAAGGGGGCCCCTGCCTGTAACAACACATTATCGAATAGAGGTGTGTGGCTGAGAGTGTGTATACTTGAAGGACTCTTCACTCTACAAATTCCTTCAAATGTAGTCTACTCATGTTATCCTAAATTTATAATTCCACAGCTTTTGACATGTACTGTAGCTAGTTACTGCATCATTCAACATGTACTGTATGAATGAATGAACACCGAACATAAAATTCGAACATAAATTAAAAACGAATTTAATAAATAAAAAAATGTAATAAAACAATAAAGTAATAAACAGATTAAAAAACAAACAAGCAAAACGATAATGTTCGAAAAGGACTAGGATGAAGTGTAAACTTATGTATTCCTACCCCCTTCACACTCTATTATCGTATGCAACTCATATTAACTAATTTTCATACAACCCAAATTTCCACACTATGAAATGAAAATATTATAAAAAGAAAATATCAGTAAGAATACTATATAATCCCGCGAGCACTAACCCCTGGACAGGGACGCTAGGGCTCAAGCGGTCAACACAACGCCTCCTCATACCTCTGAGATATAAGAATTTTTTATGTTTTTTTAAAGTAATTTATATTTGTGCTTTGTTTTAATTCCACACTCAAACCATTCCACAGATTCACTCCACAAACTGAAATACACATACTGTACTCTTCATTGTTGAATGAACAGCCTGTTTCTTGAAGTTAGACTCTCCTCTTAAATTGTAACCCCCCTCTCTATCACAGAAATTATTTTGGATGTTACCGGGAGTGAAGTGTTTCATGCTGTCTTAAATTCAGCCAGGTCCCTGAGTTTCATAATCACATGCGTGGCGGCTACGTGGTGCAGTGGGCAAGGCGCTCACCTCGAATGCTGGAGACGCTGGGTTCGCGTGTTCGAACCCAGCTCTCCACATTGCTTTCAGTTTAGCTGGTCGTCCGTACTAATACACATTGGCAGTATTAGGGGGTGGGAAACTGATGGGTGGGGATCGAGCGTTGTGGACAGCGACTCCTACAGGTCGGTTGGTGCGCCTGCGCAGTAGAATCAAGAACCGACGGGGGCGGGGCCCCTCCAAAGCACAGACCCCTGACGCTGAAAGAGTGCGCTGCGCAGGTGAAAAGATGCGACTGCTGTTACCTCGAGTATCGGAGGGGACTCGTGCTATGTATGACTTAGTCCACATTGCAGCCGGCTTGTGGGAGGCAAGAAACAGCGTTCGAGACAGGGGAGGGTTGAATTGGACGAGACGAAATTGGGATGGGAGAAAATAGAAAAATGGGAGAAAAAGTGGATCAAAAAAATATATAACATGCGTGTGTTTGTGTGTTCCAGATATCCTACTTTATCGATAATCCTAATTGCTCTTTCTTGTAGTGTGCATAATGGTTTTAAGTAACTTTTATACGTGTTACCCCAAATCTCCACACAGTAGTTCAGATAGTAGTAGTGAGCAATATAGAATGTATCACACCTCGAAATTTATTTGCATATCTCTTTCAATGTTAACATAATCTATAGTCATTTGTACTTGCATGTCTATTTTACGATTTCCAAATAACATAAGTTTGGTTTTACTCAAATGTGATGACAATTTATTTAACCCTTATGTGGTGTTAGGCTCTCCAGCGACCTGTTTAAATGTTATAATATGTAATAACTACCATGTAGTTGATTTTATTAGAACAAGGCTTTATGATATCCTCCACAACACATATCACAGCAAAACTATGTTTCACCATTTTGAAAATTCTGAAGGTATCTGCAGAAAAAAAGGTACGACTGTGGTGTTAGGGGTCATTCTTTACCCGGCAAGGTAAAACTATACTATAAAAATACTAAATATAAATAAATTAAATTATATTTTTTTTCAGTAGTTATATTCTAATATTGTTCTATTATAGTCAGAAAACATTATTATCTATGGGTTTCACATTTAGTATATTATGATTGAACAACCTAATTTGCATCTTAAAAATAAGGGACATGATATGTCTCGGGGGCCATAAAATCAAATTACAATGGGATTATATGGTTATGAATGCATATAATGTTAGTTATGATGTAGTATTAACTATATTGAGTGATACTCCTTTCTTTTCAGTGGTGCCAATTCCTAACACAATCTGCACAAACTGTTGCCTATTCCGTATATATATATTCAACCAGTTTAACGCCACCCCCCTTATACCATACCTTTAAATTTGTTTCAGTAATATGTCATGATGTATGGTATTGAATGCTTTTTTTAGCTCTATGAATACTCCTACTACGTGTTTCTTATTATCTAAACTGTTGGTGATTTCTTCTGTTAACTCCATTAATGCCATTGCTGTTGATCTGTTAGCTCTGAAACCGTACTGACATCTGTTAAAATGGTATGCTTATTAATGAAGTCATCTAACCTTGCAATATATCGTTTTTCCAATATTTTGGAGAACTGGCAAAGTAAGGATACTGGCCTATAATTGGTGAAGTGGTGTTTCTCTCCAGCTTTATATAACGGAATAACTTTAGCAATTTACATTTTCTGAGGAAATTAACCGGTTGTGAAGGATATATTACAGATGTAGGTTAGTGGGTTTATAATGCTGTCGATTACTTTCTTGATTAGTGTCATATCAATTCGATTCCAATCGGTAGATGTTTTATTCTTACACTTGCTAACAATATCTATGATTTATTTTCCTTCTACAGTTTTCAGATTAATTTAGTTGAGATTTCTTGCAATATTCTCCTCAGCATCCCTGCCATCTTTTGTGTGTGTGACATTGATTTTCTCTGCCAAGTTTGACCCTATATTAACAAAGAAGTTGTTAAACCCATTAACCACATCATTCCTATTATTTTATGTCCTATCGTTGTCAGTAAAATGTTCAGGGTAACTTGTAGTTGAACTATTTCTAATAATACTATTTATCTTCCATATTCCTTTAATATTGTTTTTGCTATTCTCTAATAATTTGGTATAGTATTCCTTCTTGCTTATCCTCTAATAGTACTGTAGTTTGTTTATTTTAGTTTTTCTTATGTTCAGTCTCTATGTTCTATGTTTTAAAAATGGTTTATATAGGGTGTTTTCGTTCTCTGTATGTAAATATACACCATTTGTAGAGGGGGGGGATATCAGATTGGGGTTTTAAGTATCCCACCTTTTTCAATCCTCTGATTTCAATTATAGAACATCGTCCATGTAAATCAAATATAGTTATTTCATTTGCACAGAGAGAGAGATTTCAGAGGGAGATATGGAGTCCTGTTGTCACTCATCCGTTCTTGATGAGAGCCAGTCGTGGGTCTTTCATTTTGCACAAGAATCGATCATCAAATATCCAACTGTTACACTGTAAGAAAAAAAGCTGCAAGAAAACGGTAAATGTCTGGCATCAATGGTTTCCAAATACTTACTGTCAAATTACAGTAAAATCAAATACATTTACAGATTACAACCTTTATTTAATGGTTAATATTTTGATAAAAGGTAATTTACTGTATTTTTATGGCATTTACACTTAAAGTAGAAAAACAAAAGTAATCTGTAAAATAATAGTGAATTTCCCATGAAAAAACATTCATTTTTTACAGTATCTCAGAGCGCAAGACTCTATATAGACATGGAGAGAATGTATAGCGACAGAGTGAGTGAGCTCTCTTGCTCTCATCTCACTTATGATGTATGCATTCAAGTGATGCTCTTATCCACAGTGACTTAAAATTTTTATTTTGTTGTTGCTGTTCATAGTTCTATTCTATTTCAATCTTTCAAAATGTGTCTTATGTACCCCAGTTGCTATTGCATATACATATTTGTGTTTTATTACATGTGCATACTGTGATGAGCCTGGTGGTGTTCAGACTCGTCACGGTTCAAAAACAAACAAATTCAAATGGCCACACAAGTGCAATATCAATCAACATGAATATTTAATTGATTATAGGCAGAATAAAGTTCGACGGGCAAAGAGAATGGTCGTAATACAGTCCGATGGTCAAAACACAAAACAGGCTCTCGTGCAAAAAAAGGGATTGTTCAATACTCAGAGTAGTCGTCCGGTCCAGGGTCAGTACACAAGGGGGTTTCTCAGCCAGTCCAGGGTCCAATACACAATGAACACCTTCTCGCCTTCACCTCTCCTCTCACTACCTCTCACCTTACAAAACTTTGTATACAACAATTTCTCTCTCAATGCAACAACTCCAACCTCACCTCCACTCATCTCTCAATGTATTTGTAGTGTGTGTGTCTGATGTGTGTGCGTGTGAGATGTGGGTGAACTAATGATGCACAGGTGTGTTCTATCAGTACTAATCAGCTACCTAATTGTTTCCACTCCTTCCATGGCAGAAATATATCCGGTCCTTCACATATCCATGAGAGGGGGGGAGGGGGTGATATCTGCCACAATACACACCAACTATTTCGCCTGTTTTATTCTCCACCCATTGATCATCCATAGCAACACTACTATCACCGACATCTAAGAAGGGAGATACCCCCTTGAACGGCCCTCCTAAGGTTTCTTTCCTCCACCTTGCACGTGGTGCTTTTTTCCTATTGCTAGGTTTTTAGTGAGTTTTTCTGGGAGTGTTGCATTTATTTATTTTACATTTGATTGTGTATTGTGTTTTTTGTTTTGTTCTTGATTTATTGTGATTGTTATTATTCTTCTTGACTTGTTTAACCTCTTAACAATCACCCCCAAAAGTGGTCATTTTAGTATTCGTTTTTGAGGACTGCATACTTTTTTTGCAAAACAAAATACTATACTTTATTCTTATAGCACATGCATGTGCCTGGTCTTTTTTTGAAATATGACATTCTGAAGTTTCTGATACAATAAAGAAAATTCAACTTTTCTTTGTCTCTGTTTGAGTGGGTCCATTTTGAGTGGGTCGCGAATGTGTGTGTAAAAAAAAAAGTAAATTCTTTTTTATTTTTATTTTTTTTCAACTACCTATCTTTGTGAAAGTGGCTTCTCAGCTCTGGTCCAACTGAAGACAAAGCAGAGGAACAGATTGGACATTGAGCATGACCTCAGAGTTGCTTTGTCTACCATCACCCCAGACTTTGAGACTCTTGTCAGGAGCAAACAACATCCCCAGTTATCCCATTCGTTCCCTAGGATGTTAAGCTAAGAAGTCTGCTAAGAAGGATATATTATTAATTATTATTATTTTATTTCATTGTGTTTTTAGCCCTAGTTGCACTTTTGTTGCAACCCCAGTTATCCCATTAGTTCCCCCAAACTTACTGTAGAGAAGTCTGCTAAGAAGCATAATATTATTTATTATTATTATTATTATTTTATTTCATTGGGTTTTAAGCCCTAGCTGCACTTTTGTTGCAACCCATTATCCCATTAGTTCCCCCAAACTTAGGTTTGTTATATTAAGTTAAGAAATCTGCTAAGAAGCATATATTATTTAATTTCATTTGGTTAATTTTTTGTGTTTATTTCATGTTTTTAACAGTGCATGAAAGATTGTGCAAGATTGTGCAAGATTGTGCAAAAAAAAAATTGAAATAAATCATAGTGGTTAAAAAAATTGGGTCGCGTCTTAATGACTAAGGAAAATGTTGGGTCCCGAGGCTAGACCAGTTGAGAACCACTGCTCTAGATGTCTTCAGCCTCTCAGACGTCTCAAATACACATATCAATATTATTTATCTAACTTGTTTTAACTTAATCTTAAATTGATGGCCCTATGAATCAAATTTGTTACGTCTTTTCACCAACCTACTGTAGATCCCTGATTGTAGCCACACTCATTGGCTACAACCCTGTCCAATAATTTGATTAAATGAAATGATTGACGGAGTCAAGGGTGGTAATCTGACTCTGCCGTGTACTTTGGCGCACACGTCACATATCGCCATGTAACTCGAGAACCGCTAAACGGATTTTGTCACCTGAAAGGGCTATCGACAGGCAACAAATACTTTATAGATATATATTGTATTAAAAAATATGCACACCAGAGCCGCTAGAGGTCGCCAAAGTGCCAGTGGGAAAATCGTCCTCAAGAGGGCCCACATGTGGTCCGTTGCATGCTAAGACATGTCCGGCCCATGGGGAAATTAACGTGTCTTGTCGGGCCTTACAAATACATTTTATTTGATTTATGTAGATCCACACTGTGGAAGATCAGCACCATGTGGCCGTGAGTGGTAACTGCTGTTTAAACATGGAGGATAAGAGAAAACTAGACTAAATTGGTTTGGTCTTAGTTGACCAATACTTTGTTAGTCGATTAGTTAGCAGGTGTAGTTTTTCCACAGTATGAACTTTAGTGGCAGAATACTAGGCTGATGGGCATGCACAGAAGATGTCAGAAGACACAAAGTGCCAAAGTAAAAGCTTGGTCGGTTATCTACTGTACCAAGTCTGATACACGCCTCTTTCTTGCTCTTTTTCTCTCTCATCCGAGTATAGCTTTTACTTTGAAACGTCCTAACTTCCATGTGTGCCTGTACGTAGGGAGAAACGTCACCAAGAAACTAAACCATTAATCACCAAATCACAACTAAACCACAACAACAA
Source organism: Notolepis coatsorum (assembly GCF_963971535.1). NCBI lineage: Eukaryota > Metazoa > Chordata > Actinopteri > Aulopiformes > Paralepididae > Notolepis > Notolepis coatsorum. The sequence goes on along the minus strand of NC_140167.1, from coordinate 24,071,766 downwards.
CAACAACAACAACAACCAAGTACAAAAAATTATAGGACTCCTCCAGCAAATTAGAGGGACCATGGAGCAGCCCTATGGACACTGCAACGAACGACCCTTGCTCTAGAAAAGGGTCTGACATCTTTTTTCTTTACAGATTTCACAGCATTGTGTTTCATTATTTTTAGGGTTGTCAATATATATATTATATATATATTCTCTTTTCCCATCCCCAATTTCTGTTATTATGCCAATTCCCCCCTGGTCGGTCTGGGGATGGTGTAGACCAGTGTTTCCCAAAGTCGGGGAGGGCCGCGAGATGATTTCCAAAAAAAATAAAAATTAAATAAAAAATAAAAATTCAGGCCACTGAACTTAGAAGCAGGCCAGGACAGTGTTTCTAGTTGTATTCTAAAATTCTATTCTATTGTATTCTAAAATGTGACTATATGGTTTTATATTAACTTAATAAATAAACAAAAACGAAAAATCTACTTATTTCAACGAACATTTCAAATAAATAACAGATTATGCACATAAAACGCTGAAAACAACCGAAGCAACAATAGTATTTTAATGAGGCTATTATTATTATCATTATTATTTTGCAACAAGTTAGCCCTCTCATAAATAGCACATATAAATGAATAACTAACTTGAACTAACTTAATAGGATTGAAGTGATATTTGGCTTAAAAAATCGGTCGCCTGGCAAAAGAAAATAAAAAGAAAAGCCTGACGATGTGCATTGGGCCGCGGCTCTCTGACGCCTTATTTTCTGGGTCCCGGCCTGAAAAGTTTGGGAACCCCTGGTGTAGACTACCACATGCTTCCTCCAATATATGTGACATTTTCATGTGACAGCTAGGAGTTTCACCGGGAGAGTGTAACATGCATGGAGGTTTGCACTCTCCCCCAGATCCCCTCCCTGCTGAACAGGTGTCCCAACTGACCAGTAGGAGGCGCTGTTGCAACGACCAGACCATTGGCAATGTGTTTGTAGGGCCGACTGACCAAGCCAGAGGTACCACTACCTGTGAGTTGAACCCGGGTCTCTGTGGTGGTAGGTGAGTGCTTAGACCTCTATACTACCATGCTGTCCAGGGCTGTCCATATTAACTCATTCACTGCCAACGACGAGTATACTCGTTATTGGGTGCCAATCGTTGAACACCAACAACGAGTATACTCGTTATTTGATCGTTATTTCTTTTATTCAATATTTCTATTCATTACAGGCACACGGACTCGGGGTTAACATGGGGAATCAGCTTGAGAATGTAAAAGTGCAATACCGGCCGCATCACGCTAGACGGCGGTATCAAGCACCCTTTATACCCTTCTATCTTTCTCTGTGGGATGGCCACAGGTCTCCGGTTTCATGTTTCCTTGTCGGGCGAGGGCAGCCGTTCTGCCGGTTCCATCGAAGCGCGTCAAATATCTCTGATCCATATGTGGATTATGCCGTCGCCCAAATGGACATTGGATATACCAGATGGCGATCAAACAATTGGAATATTATTTTTGGAATACTCCCGATCACAGGTAAGGACGTTTTCACGTAAATTTTTGCTTGATCCTGCAATGCTTTCATACCGATTGTGCTGATAACCGCTTTTAGTGTTCAATGCGAATGCCGTTACTGACAATCAAATAATCAGAAACAACCCCCCCCCCCCCTTTCATGCATTCATGATGGAACATAATAGCTATGATATAGATCTGATTTCGGGATAATAGTGTATACAGGCAAGAAATGGCAACGTGTATAGTGGAATCGACATATAGGGCTTTAACTCAGGATTTCATGAATTACCCTAGGTAAAACCATACTTGTATGCACCACGGTATAACACGGGAACGTAAGGATGGAAAAATGTATTCTTTCTCACATATTGAACGATAGATAGGTGATGTCAAATGGGCCATAGTATTGTATCCATAGCTATAATATAGAATATAGTTATAGCTCTACAAACAAGGTGACTCAGTCCTATATTTTAACGTGTGGCAATGCGACCACAGGGCCATGGCTAATCCCCGGCGCTGAATGAGTTAAGGCGTTGTTTTTTTTTCAATTGAAAAATATGTTTTCTTTACACAATTACACAATTACTCTCATTATGTTTGGCCTACTGGATGCACTCTTCTAGTTGGATAAGATTCAATAAAAAAATATCTGTATCGGCCTGTATTGTATAGTCTATACTGTTTGTGGGGAGATACGAGTATCAAGAAAATACAACCTATGACCTATGACCTATGACCAAAATATTCATTATTTTTTTAATATATTCTTTTTAATTGTACTTATTTTTGGGCTTTCTGTATTTTTCACCCAATCCAATTTAGTCATTATGCAAATTCCCTTCCTGGTCGTTGCTCGCATTGCCCCACTGTCGGCCTGGGGAGGGTGTAGAATTATCACATGCCTCCTCCGATACATGGGGGGTGAATAAGCCGCTTCTTTTCACCTGACAGCAAGGAGTTTCACTGGGGGAATGTAACGCACGTGCAGAGGTTCACGCTATTTCCCCCAGATCCCCTCCCTGCTGGATAGGCGCCCCGACTGACCAGTAAGAGTTGCAGTTTAAAACAACCAGGACACATACCCCACCGGCTTCCCACCGACTAACACTGCCAATTGTGTTAGTAGGGACGACTGACCAAGACAGCTGGATTCGATCCCAGAGTCTCTGCGGTGGTAGGCGAGTGCTTAGTCCACTGCGCTACACAGCCGCTCCAAAATATTCATTCTTGAACATGAAATATAACTATTCTCCATTTTGCTGGTACCCCCTCAAGGACGTCTGACAGGTTCCCACCTTGGGAACCAATATTGTGAAGTCATGTGCATTCAGTCAATGGTGTAATTTCATCAAAGCAAACCAAAGGCAGGGTAACCTGTTAAAGGGTCAACACCTCACAGGAGAGGAAATTCAGTGCTATAGTTCACTTTCGTCTTTGTATAATAAGTCTTTGATTAAACTATTGTGTTGATCAGATGGCAATATGCGGCATCTTTGTAAAGAAGCATTTGCTGGCAAAGTAGTCATTAACCAATGCTTACTAATCATAACATTGACTCGGATCTTTCCGGAAATCTTCCTCAAAGTGCAGTACCCATCCAATTACTTTAAGTACTATTAGACCTCTGCAAATGACTCATGAAATTGCCATGAATTCGTTTCCCTAATATTGTCCTCTCTAGGTGTCTCGTTATGTCATTGGTTTTTCATACATTTCCCCAGGTATGGAGAGATATTAAAGAGAAATCATGAATTAATCATCACGTCATGTTGATAAGTCACCTCATTTTGTAATCACCTCTCCCTTCAATTGTTTAACTGCACTGTAGATAATCATGTCAGGATATTAAATTGGCCTCAAGTCATCATTTCGTAGGGCCTCCCGGAAACACTGAGTCTTCTCTTGACAAAATAAGTAAGAGAGGAGCTTGAGTTTCTCCTCACCTCACTTTCACCTTTGAACAGTCTCCCTCTTTAAAAGTTTCCACACAAAAAGCAAGGAAGAATTAAGAGACATAGGCACAGTGGAGATACCTGTCTAGGCTACTCACATGGCTACCTCCCATCACGCTGGCGGTGAGATGCGTTTGCTGGTGGTATTGAAGGTGCTATCGAAGGTGTCTTGCTGGGGGTTATTAAAAGAAAACCTTTGTTATCAATGAAAACCGACAGTGTGTATTTCCCTTGTAGTTTGTGACAGCCTGGATGCCCTGCCACATACTACACATGTTGTATGATGAGGACAGCAGTGTGGGGCTGAGCTTGCTGTGAAGAAGTGGTTCATCTCAGCCTCAGCCATCTTGGTCTGGTAGGTGTAGGTCAGACCTTGCCTCACATGTTCACTCAGAAGAAGTATTGTGTTGAACCTGTAAGAAGAGCTTCTGGTGGTAGGACATGTAATGGGGGTACAATGAAATCGCTCCATCTGTACCAAGGTTTCAAAGGTGATGGAGAAGCAGTGTTGGGCAGTAACTGTAATTGTATTACTTTCCCAGTAACAAGTAAAGTATTACAGTTACTAATCCAAGTAACGCTGTGTTACATCGTTGCCAGAATGCAATATGTTTTTGTGTCCTCCTATAACGTTAGATAGCATTTATACGCATACTCTGGTAGATGACGTGTGCGCGCAGGCAGGTCAAAGCAAGCTCACGTCTGCTACTAGTCAAAAAGCAGCATGGAGGGTGATGAAAATGTTATGCGTTCAATAGCTGTCTGTCGTAAACTATGTGGAAAAAGCGTGAAAAATACTGTCGCGGGTGGGGATATATGGGTGTCTGTATGGGGGTGTGGATGTACCTGCGGGATCCCAAGAGGAGGACGTGTCCCGGGATGGTCTGGAAGAGGACCTAAAGGCTTACCTGGCTGATATAACAGGCAAGTGTATATCGGCCTATGATGGGTATTCGAATCACCGTCACTGTACTGCACCATGCTGTCCCTGCTTTCTTGTCTAGACGGAGTCCAGGAAGTCCCGGTGGGAGAGTGGAGAGCCGTCTTGGGAGGATGGTGATTTTGTGCAGAAGACAGCTACAGCAGGCGAGTGCAGGACCACCAGGGGGGGGGTAGCTTACTTAACGGCATGCAGTCTACACATGTGTGCCCTCTTTCTTACGCAGCTGGGGAGCGTCGTTGGAGGGAGCAAGAAGTGGATTGGCTGGCTGGCTGGCGTGGCGGGGCGGTGCCCAGAAGTACTGGCGCTGTTGAAAGGAGGATCAATGGTGGACAGTAGCAGAACGAAACGGGAGTCGAGAGGACGACACCAGAGGATGCGGAGCTGCAAGAGTACGAGGACACGCGACTCTTTTTGTCTTGTGCTTTTCTCCAGTGGAACATTTTCCTATTGCTGACTGCGGTGTTCCCCCCTGCTGTGGAACGGGTGGAGCCTCAGACAGGAGAGGCATTGTCGCAGCACTGCACGCTGTGAGTAAATGGATACAAGATATCAGAATACGCGCCTGACAAGCTAACTGTTTCCCGAGTGGTAAATGAAGAAATAGAAGAACAGACTGCATTGGAATTAGGAATATTATTAGTAGCGTGGAGCTGAAGATTATCAGAACGGCATGCAGTAAGCCAGTAAAACTGTAGAAGATTTGAACCCAGTATTTTGGACACTCCATCCTCTGTGAACTACCTCTCTCTCTTTGTTGTATCATGTGGAGAATATCTAATTTGTGCATTGTGACGAACCCGGGAACGGGGGGACCTTGCTATTACTGACTTTGCCTTCCATTACAGGCGGGAGGACATTATTATACGCCTGGTGCTTGGAGTATACTAAAACACCCCAGTACGGACAGAACGGTTTTAGCCCGAAGGCGTGAGGGGCTACGGGAGCGGAAGGGGGTGGCGTCCTTCCGGCCCTCACCTTCGGGCCCGGTCATAACTAAACCCTTTTTTGTAGTGTTTGTAAACTCAGCGCTTCCACTGCCCAAACCTAGGTTAGGATATGAGAGGAGTATTCTAGGCCTAGTCACCACCCCTAGCGGTGAGCAGCCCCCACTATTTTATCCCAGCCCCCTTAGTTGCTGTGTGACACTTAGTGTGTATTTACATAACCTATGTTCCCTATAATCATTTGCCGTGGCTCCCCGAGAGATGGTGTGATATCGATACCTATTTTAGGCACCTATTTGCAGTGAACCGTGTTTTGAGGTGTGGTGTGATTCTAGACTAGTGTGTGATAGTCATAGACCCGTGTGCAGGGCAAACCCTTTTATTCACGTGTGTAGTGCCTCAGGGGCGGGGATAGGTAGCGTGGGTGGGAGCAACAGCCTGGGGGTGGGTTGACAGGGCATTGAGCGCTTCCTCTTTTTAACTACCCTAGGCCTAGGAGGCGTGGGTCTTTTAAAAAGGCTAATTACTAATTATTTATGTAAAGTATAACCATTGTATTAGATATCTATTTTTCCTACAATAAAAGCGTTCTTACTGATTCTCGGAGCATTCTCCCGTGTCTGTTTGTGGTCTTGGGGAAATTCGTGGTGGTAGGTTGGCTGACCCCTTTGGGAAGTGTATCCGTGCATTTGCACACCTTAGCCTTAGACCTGGATACTTCCCGTGGGGGTCTGGTGACAATACAACATCTTATTTGATCTGACACGGCAGCACAACAATGTGAAACCTGACGCATGAAAAAAAACAACGCTGACAGGGAAGCCTCTACCAGTGGCAAGGGAAGGATGTGAACAAAACAGAAACAAGATCTAAGATCGGGCCCTATTCCCCGTACCTGGCTAACTAAGTTAGCCGGATAATTTTCAGCATAGCTTGACTTAAGCCAGACATTTCCGTTCCCCGACGTCAGATTTTCTAAGTCGCTATGGCAACAGATCAGAAAGTTTGAACCTGCTCCGGAGCAGGTTTAGTTCAGTTAGCTGGATGAACCATGGCCACACCCTCGCAAAGAAATGCCAGCTCCCTTCCTGAAATAATTATCACAGTGTAGATCTGCATTATACCATTCTGAATTATGTTTTTGTGCTTCGTTTTCCTAGGGGGGGCTTTTGAAATGTAAAATAATAGACCTAAAATGCTGATACTAAATTTACTTTGTCCTAAATAATGCACGTTATATACGGCGCTCGGAGTCGCGATACACACTGCATGTGGATGTGGTTATTTTAATAACGGCGCATTGCAAATGTGAATCCCGCAGGGATATTTTTAATTTTGGCTCTGATTAGTTTCATATTCTCTGCTGTGGATGTATTTGCTTAACGGAGCGCTCGGATTGTGTTTCATTCAAGCATAAATTGAAGTGTCTATGCGTGGACTGTGGATTATGAATTACGAGGAATCTGAATCTGTGGATTGTTGAATTGTAGCACTGTCACTCACACGTTATTGTGATATTGTAACTGGGATTAAAATGTCTGATGAGATGCGCTGTTTGACGGATTTGAGAAATTGAATGAGCCGTTGACATTAATGCATTTGAGAAAATGCATTTATCTGTTCAAGGCTTCAAGCACTGTTATCTGATGATGAACATGTGTCACTGGTATAAACCAAAGGTTAATCAATTCAATGCATGTATGGATGATGTCCCAAGATTAAAACCTGATTAATAGTGAAACTGTATAGCCTCCAAGCCTCTCTGACACGTTATTTCGGGTCGAGCCTTGAAACTTTGGGAACCATGTATTTATATAGTACATGATACCTAAGCCGAGCGCATACACTGTACAGATATCCTCATAAGTATCTATTAATTCGTAACAATTAGATACTCTTTGGGCTTGTTTGTATCTACTTATTCTGAAAGAGTTGAACAAATTATTTTCGCTAGCAATAGATCTCATTCGATTATTCATTCCATATACTGCCAGCAGCACATTTAAAGAAATATAATCTGATTGATTGGGGTAATGAGGAACTTAACATTAGCCTATAGATATGCATTTAACTTGTCGGCGAGGCTATTGAGCCGTACTGTATTATACCCATTCTGCAATCTGTTAATAAAGTTTTAAATCAATCAATCAAGCAATGCCGTTAGAAAATCAGGATTTCTGCGATCGACACCTGCTGTCTTTTCAGCTGAGGCGGCCGCGCACACTTATCCTGAGCATCAAGTCTGGTTCGAATTAACAAGACTGAATCAGCGTTCGAGGAACAGGGAAAGCGCGGATTCAAACATCCCGTTAATTGAATCTGGATAATGGGACTTTTGATCGACTTAGTTGAACCAGGTACGGGGAATAGGGGGGCAAACACCACCCGTGAGTGGAGAAAGTCTGAAGAAGCTTGTCGCTGGGTATATTGTAGAGGAGATGTTAACTATTTCAGATTCAGATTCAGACAACTTTATTGATCCTGCGTGGGGCAATTCATATTGTAGCTTCATGAGTAACAAAAACAACAACAACAAAAACAAAAACATCTCAACGACAGCACGGCGACAACAACATTCCATGCAATACACAATCCAGTAAAAGTAAAAGTAAAAAACAGACAACTAAGTGTAAAAGGCTACTTAACCCTTTACCGGTCACTTCTTGAAATACCTGGAAATTCACAATTTCAACTCTAGAATGTTATTTTGGTGCTATTCCAAAAGTTATCTACAATTTTGAAAAAAAAAATTAAATAGATTTGTTCCCTGTAAATTAACACATTGGACTCCAGAGGGCGCTACAGAGCCCCCCCCCCCCCCCACCAACGGTACACAGCACACACACATCCCACACAGACAGCTTTGATTGCGGGAGAAAAAAATATCAGATCAACGCAAGATTGGATATATAGTGTCCTTACCTTGTCTCTGATGTAATGCAAAAAAAAGAATCCAATTATCTGATCGCTATTCCAAGTACTGGTCACGGGAGTCCGTCCCATGTTATCCTGCATTGCATATGAAGGAAGGGGGGGGGGGGGGGGCAGCCTAGTTGATACATCGTTGTAAACGCTTGCCTTGCCGGAGTATTTAAACCCTGCCCACACGGCTCAGCTCAGCCCAGAAAACAAACTACATGGTTTCAAATGGAGTGCAATAGCGGCCAAAGGCGTTAGAGGGCAGTATTGACCGTCTGCCAGCTCAGACACATTCAGAACAGCATGCACAGGCTGCCCCGATGAATTATGAATGGCATAAAAAAAAACGGATCCAATAACGAGTATACTCGTTTTTGTCGCAGAATGGGTTAAGGTTAACCAAAGTGTCCGTGAACAGGTCCTAGACCGGTACCCTAAAAATGTGGGGGCTATGGGGCATATTTTTCCTTAGGGGGCATATCTATGAAACTTGGCAGGCTAATTCATAACATGAAATAAATAAGAAAATGTATTGGGAGTTTTCTTGAATTTGCGTTGCCATGGCAACAGTAGCCGATAAAGGCCCAAAGAAGAATAGCGGCCAAAACTATATAACTACATGGTACTAAGTGGATAAATAAATGCTCCAGAAATAAATAAATGCATAAATGAATGAAATAAAAATAAACTTGTGTAACAGATGTAGAAGGGTGGATTATCCCTGCTTATGGGAGTAGTTATACACAGCCACCTGGTAGCGGGATACAGTAGATTTCAATCTATCTGAACCCCCGTCTTTGGGCCCGGAACGTCGTTCTGGAGGGCGGGCAGCAGGAGCGGATGGGGCCCAGGATTTACTAACCTGGGGGGTGGTGCTCTGGTCTTCCTCGCCTTCCAGGGCGGTCAGCAGTAGCTCCCCACACACTCTCACTTCCCCCAGTACCTCCGTTAGCCCTCCCACACCCGGTGACTGTTAGTTCAATAAAGATATTGGGCTTCCCTCAAAGCAAGTTTCAAGTTTCAAGTTTCAAGTTTCTTTAATAGTTGTCATACAGAAGTACAGAATACTTTTGTACAAAATGCTTCTTACTGTTGCGCTCCAGAGACTGTGCATGACAAGATAAGTATGAAATAAAAACATAGTAAAAATTAGAAGTAAAAAGAGGTCACAGTGTTCAGTTTAGACATATGTACAATGTTCGTAGACGTAGTTACCATACAATATACAATACTGTGCAGTGTACTAATATACAATACTATATAGTGCAAGGCATAAATGGACGAGGTGCAGTTTAGGTACAATTCACAGTAGGTGTACGAGTTGTAGTGCAAATCCTTTATCAATAAATATAAAGTGTAAGTGTGTTTGTGTGATCTAAAGTGTGGAGAGTGGGTGCTGCAGTGTGTTGTTTGTTTGAGTGAGTGTGTGCGTGTGGGTGTGTGTGCTGTGTGCATTTGATGGTTGTTGCATAGTGATTATTGTTCGTTTAGCGATTATTGTTCGTTTAGCAGCCTGATGGCCTGGGGATAGAAGCTCCTTCTGAGTCTTTCTGTGCTCGCCATAAGACTCCGGTATCGCTTGCCTGACGGCAGCAGTTCAAAGAGGCAGTTGTTCGGGTGGCTCGAGTCCTTAATAATTCTCTTAGCCTTCCCCTTGCACCGCTTGTTGTAAATGTTCTGGAGGGTGGGAAGCCCCCCTCTAATTGTGCGTTCGGCTGAACGTGTCACTCTTTGTAGTCTGCTACGGTCTTGTGCAGTGCTATTCCCAAACCAGGAGGTGATGTTGCCGGTCAGGATGCTCTCTATTGTACATGAGTAGAAGTTCCTAAGGATCTTCTGACTGACTTGGAACTTCCTTAGGCGCCTGAGGAAGTAGAGGCGTTGTCGTGCCTTCTTCACAACACTGTCAATGTGTGTGGTCCATGTCAAGTCCTCGGATATGTGGGCTCCGAGGTACTTGAAACTGTTCACTCTCTCAACTGGTGCCCCGTCGATGCTGAGGGGGCTGTAGTCCTTGACCCCCGACCTCCTGAAGTCCACAATCATCTCTTTTGTTTTGCTGACGTTCAGGGAGAGGCAGTTCTCCTGACACCACTGTGACAGGTTCTCTACCTCTTCCAGGTAGGCCCTTTCGTCGTTGGCAGAGATCAGGCCCACCACTACTGTGTCATCAGCAAATTTGATGATGGTGTTGTTGTTCCGCTGTGCTACGCAGTCATGTGTGTACAGGGAGTAGAGGAGGGGGCTCAGAACACAGCCCTGGGGGGCCCCTATGTTGAGCGTGATGGATGAGGAGGTGCAGTTGCCGGCTCTTACCACCTGGGGTCTGCCCGTCAGGAAGTCCAGGACCCACTGGCACAGGTCATAGTTCAAGCCCAGGTCCCTGAGCTTGGCTATGAGTTTGGAGGGGACTATGGTATTGAATGCTGAGCTGTAGTCGATGAACAGCATTCTCACATAGTTCCCCTGCCTCTTGTCCAGATGTGATGCTGCTGTGTGCAGCACATGGGCTATGGCGTCCTCCGTGGACCTGTTGGGGCGATATGCAAATTGCAGAGGGTCCAGGTTGATGGGGAGGGAGGAACAGATGTAGCCCTTCACTAGCTTCTCAAAGCACTTCATGGCTATGGAGGTGAGGGCTACAGGGCGGTAGTCGTTGAGGCAAGCGGGCGTAGATTTTTTGGGTACAGGGATGATGGTGGACTTCTTCAGACAGGTGGGGATGACGGCCTGTTCCAAGGACAGGTTGAAGATGTCAGTGAATACCGGGGCCAGTTGGTCGGCACAGACTTTTAGGACGCGGCCGGGGATGCCGTCCGGTCCTGCTGCCTTCCTGATATCCACTTTTTTAAAGATCCGTCTCACCTCATGCTCTGTTACCCTGAACACTGAGTCTCCATCAGCAGACCCCCCCCCCCCCATTGCCGTGGTTTGTAGGCTGGTGTTGTTATTCACAGCCTCAAACCTCGCATAGAAGGAGTTGAGATCATTTGCTAAGGAGATGTCACTGTTCAGTTTGAGGGGGGTTCCTTTGTAGTCTGTCATTGTTCTGAGGCCCTGCCACATGCCTCTAGAGTCAGCCTGTTCAAACTGAAGTTCAACTTTATCCCTGTAACGCCGTTTTGCCTCTATTACTGCTCTCCTGACGTTGTATCTTGCCATCTTGTGTTCTTCCATGTTGCCTGTCACCAGCCCGGTGTTGTATGCTGATGTGCGCACTTTCAGAGCCTCACGGACGGATTTGTCTACCCAGGGCTTTTGATTTGGGTAGATATTAATTTTGGTGGTGGGGATTATTACTTCTACCTGAGTACAGACATAGTCAATCACCGTTTCGGTGTATTCGTTAATATTGGCTGTGTTATCACGGAATACACTCCATTCTGTGCTTCCCAGCACTGCTTGGAGTGACTCCACTGACGTCACGGCCCAACGCTTAACCTCTCGCGAGACCACCGGCGTTCGCTTGAGACTCTGTTTGTACTTAGGCAAAAGAAAAATGGCGGCGTGATCGCTTTTACCGAATGGACTAAGAGCCTGTGACTTGTACCCATTCTTAAATTGCGAGTATACATGGTCTAATATGTTCTCGCCTCTGGTGGGACAGGTCACATGCTGATAGAAATTCGGCAGCACCTTTTTAAGACGCGCGCTGTTGAAATCCCCCAAGACCAAAATGGCAGTACCCTTCCTTGACCACCTGTAGAGACCCTTAATAATATGCTGCAAATGGGGTGGAAGGGTTAAATAAATATACGACAGTCTTGATCTCCATACCATCTGAACCACAGCTAGTACCCAATCTTAATTCATCAATGACCTTCTGAACATCAAGCGGACGAATACTTCTAAAGGAAAAAGAGCTGTTGCATCTGGTGTTATTAAGAGGCACATCAGAGTAGGAGGAGTCATTCAATTTTTGTCTGCAAACAGAATTAAAGTGCTGATTAAAGGCAAGTGCAATTGATGAGAGATCATTGACAACTTCATTATTAATTCTAATATGAGTGGGACTTATAGATGACTTCTTATAGTTCTACTGTTGATTATCTTCCAAAACTGTTTTGGATTGCTAAAATCATTGCTTAAACAATCTTTGAAATAGTTGGATTTAGCATTTTTTGTTTTAGTTGTACATAAGTTCCGTATTTGTTTATATGCATTGAAGTCGGCAGAATCCTTTGTCAGGCGATGCATTTCCCAAGCCTTATCTCTTTGTTTAAACAGATTTATAAGTTCACTACCAATTTTGATGGTAGACATATGGTACAGTAGCTTTATCTTCCAAATGCAGAAGATGATAGAATGGTCGCTGAAACTATTTTGAGTTTGAGATTATATCTGTATGTGAGACGAGAATCCAATCTAGCTGGGACTTGGATCTAGTATCAACTCTAGTAGGCTCACTTATGAGTTGAGTTAAGTTGATACTGCCAAATAGGTTTCAAACATTACTAGATGATCGATCTAGCCACTACCAGTTGATGTTAAAGTCACCCAAGATAATAATTTCATTTGGACGATCTAAAGAGTTAATGGTGGATAATATACAGTATCATTTGTAGATTCAGAGGGGGAATCAGGAGGTCTATAAATATTTCCTATGGTCAACTGTTTATTTTCATGAAATTTTTTTTTAATGAAAATACACTCAAAGTGTATAGGGTTTACCCTTGGCCTGAGGAGCTCAGATGTCAGGTTTGATTTGACACATGTAGCCACTCCTCCACCTCTAGAACCCCTATCAGGTCTGTACAGAACATAGTTGTCAAGTCCAACCTCATTGTCAGAGATTGCACTATGCAACCATGTCTCAGACACAGTAATTACACTGTCATTATTGTAGACAAGCCAAGCTCTCAGTAGATCAATTTTGGGGTACAGACTCCTTATATTCAGGTGGATAACATTTAAACCTTTAGAAGTATTCATCATACCAGAGTTGAATTAAAGGAAAAAATAAATGAAAAAACGGGATATACAATCTTGTGCAAGGAGGGACAGTGGATAAAGGGCAGGGAGCAGGAGAGCAACATACATTCAAGCACACACCCACACACACACAACAGATAACATAAATACATGACAACACAAAACTAAATCCCAGCATGTCCCAGCAGCACCGGGCATGCCTATGGGAATTCACTATAAACTCAACGCTCTGTCTGTATTCTAGAGAAAGAACTATTCCGTTATGAAAATATACCATATCATTCTTTTTACTTGTCTGAATCTGCCAAAAATAGTGTGCTTTTAATTAAAATCCATTTGGCAACTATTTATGAATCAAAACCTGTGCACATTAATGAAATGTAATATAGGTCAATATCCATTAGAAAGTTGATTTGATAATGATTGGTCTCTCTCTCTCTCTCTCTCTCACACACTCTCACTCTCTCTCTCTCTCTCACTCTCACTCTCACACTCACTCACACTCACACTCACACTCACACTCACACTCACACTCACACTCACACTCACACTCACACTCACACTCACACTCACACTCACACTCAGCTATACAGTGTACCGTGCGTACAAATCCACTCAATGAGTTCAATAATGTAGTGTACTGCAGTGTACCCCCCCCCCCCCCCCCCCCCCTGGTCATTTGACAGTGACTTTCTTCCGTTGAACATGCAAAAAAGAGATAATTATTTCATGCATATGTTCGCGCCTTATCCCGTGGTGAATATAAGTGATCCGGGATCATTCCTGAAAAGCTATAGGGCGCTACGTGTATTCTACTATAAGTGTTGGCGTTTCTTGCCTGGACACGCTACTATTTCCAAATCAAATGTATAGGTATTATGTTTCATCATGAATGCATGAAAGGGGGGGGAGGGGGGTCATTATCACCCGAGATCAAAGTAAGCATAGTGTAGGAATGAGAAGCTCTATTCTTTTATAACCCATATTTCTTGTGTTTCTCGTATTTGGAGTTAGGTTAGAGTTTTGTCTTTTGACATTTGGTTTTGTTAGGGAAGTTGGCGTTAATCAGTACTTTTTGTTTATTATGTTGGGCACTTCTCTCTCTTTAAAGCTGATGCATACAAAAATAAAATGCTACTTTGTTTGCTGTTCAGCACCATCCCTTGGGAGTTGGAAGAGGGGGGGGGGGTCCAGGTTTCCCTAGACCAGGCGGGCACGTAAACACTTACCGTAGGCATTTTAGTTTAATGTCATAATAATGGGATGGCAAACGATTCAGCAAATATAATGCCATCTCATGCTCCATTTACACCAAGTTTATAATAGTCTATATATTCTGTATGGGAAAAATCACAGTTCTGTTCTCATTGTACAAGTCGATCCCTTCTGCCCTTGAGATCACTTGACATGATTGAGCAATTAACATCTGGCTAGATGCTATGCACTAAAATAACAAACTACCCGGACTGCATTGGGCTGCATATAGTGTGCTATTTTTCCCTGTCTGAATCTAAGTGGAGAGATTATTTAGCATAAATACATCTGGGAGAAGGAGTTGCTTTTGCCCTGCTGGTAATGTAAATGACTGATTCCTACTGGCCCATAATGTTAAATGTATTGATGCTCGCATACGCAATTCTCGCACACAGTCTATGTTTAATCCATCTCTATCATAGACGAAACAAAATCTGTAATGTGGCCAAAAAGCAGATTAAAACGCTGCTGGGGCATAGGTTTGGAAATAATCTAAGAGTCATTCCCCACACAAACTGACGACAGCTGCACTCCCAATGCCTGATCAATCATTCAATACGTTCCAGTAATGTCTACCGTTTATGAATGTTTAAGCCTCCGTGCGTATACAGGTTTTTCACTGTCTGCTTGTGACGCTGTCATTACAACAATACCCATATCCCTAGCCTGTTCCCAACCAATCACTACTCTGTCATGTAAAAATTGGCACCTTCCCTAGCGCTTTACAGGTTTCCGGAGGGAAGGCTTTTTGGGAATGTGTCCAATTAGCAGCTACGACTGTTATGTCTTGCACTTAGATTAGATTAATTGTATTGTCATTGCACAGCACAAGTACAATACAACAAAATGAAGTTGGCATCTAACCAGAGTGCAAAGTGACATTAAAGTGCATACATGTGAAGTATATATGACAAGTAAATATTCTAAGTTAATGTATGTACAATATATTATATGGTGGCACAAAGTATGAATACAATAGGGTAGTAAACCATACTAGCCTAACTAATAAGAGTAGGTATGGAATATACATACAGGTATATATGTGTAGCAGGGTGGATTATCCCTGCTTCGTGGGAACGGTTGCTGGCAGTCAGGAGGTAGCTGGACACAGCAGAACTCTGTCTGGCTGCACCCTCGTCTTTGGGCCTGGGGCGTCGACTGGAGGCTGGTAGTGTGAGTGGATGGGGCCCGGGATTTACCAACCTGGTCTGGTACTCTGGTCTTCCTTCCCTATCGCAGGGCGGTCAGCAGTACTCCCCAACACGCTCCCACTCCTCCCAGTCGCTCCTTAGACCCTCCCACACCTCGTGACTGAATTGTAATCAAATACTCTGAGTTCCCCCCGCAAGCAGTACCCTCCCTCAATGACCCTAGAAACCTGACAATGAAAAGGGGAGAGTTGGGTAGGAAGGGGTTAACCATATATATACGTTACCCACACCAAAAGAGTTAATGCAGGGCACAGGAATGGACACGCACACAGAACCCCATTCAAGTCTTTATGTTAATTGTACTGTTCAGTTACAATTATTTAATACTACTGGCCAATTGGGCTGAAGTCCTACTATAGCCCCTGCTGTTCAACTCAATACCTCATAAACACGTATATTATGCACCCACCTCTGGGTTACTATCCGGGATAATATACTTCACTGTGTTTGACTCATCACCCACGTCTGGGTCTTCACCCTGTATAATACCTCAACAGGCTTTAATTATACGGCCAGAATAATACCTCAAAAGGCTTTAATTATAATGCACCAGGTCTGTAACTTCCCCCCCCCAGGGAAGGGTTAATTGAATGGGAAAATATTAATACACACACATTGTATCACGCTCAAAGAAAAGGAAATAAAACCAAAGTGTGGGCCCACAATTACCAAAACAAAAGCCCTATGCTAATGCCGGCATGTAATGTAATGTTTGGGGTCTGCAGTTAGCAACGTTAACTTCACCCGCAGGCCGCTCCACACTGTGTAAGGTGCAATAGATCCTGGGCGCCGAAGCCCTAATGTTTACTCTACCAAAATGGCGGCTGCGCCGCTCCACCACCGTCCTGGTGGCAAGATGGCGTCGAACACTCGCGCCGCAGGTGCTAGCAGGCGGAGCTATAGCAGAGAGGCAGTGCTGGCTGAGCTGGTGCTGGGCGAACTCTGCTGGTGGTAAAGAACTCCCCGTGTCCTGCAGGCAGCCTGGAGCAGGTGTGCTGCTGCTCTCCGGTGCAGACAGCTGTTGACGCCCGGGCAGACTGCTTGGATGTCCCGTACGTCTCTGGCACGCAGACTATACCGTCACTGTAACTAGGTATAACACAAGCAATGCTACTGTGATCCTTAGCCGCACGCTACCTATACCGCTCACTGTAACTAGGTATAACTCGACTCTTAGTGCCTGACTCTGCACTTAATGTTCATAATATCATAACACTGGTACTGCTAGGATATCGTATCCACTAGCCAGTACTTCCTATCACCCGTCACTGTTCCACGGGGCACTCCGGCATAAAGTCAGCAACGGGGCTATCCAGAGCCCCCCCGTTAGACGTGACTTCTCGTTGTCAAGTTCACTGCCGAAGAGAGCGACTTCCGCTCGGCTCCTCCCTTTATCATCTCTCAGCTCTCTCCGCCACTCTCTGCCTGCTACTGCCCCCTGCTGGTCCCGCCTGCCAGTCACAAGGGGAGACGCACTGTAAAATATGAATCAATACTGTCATTTATGATCCGTATTCACATGCTCTTTGGACGGGGAGTTTTGTGTCATTGTTCGTGTGAATCAATGACACTAGTTAGAATGTCTTTGTGTACAAAAAGGGATATAAACACAGTCAGCAGTTCTGAATAATATACCATATTTTCCAGACTGCTACATTTCCCCCCACTTTGAACTTGCTAAGTCCTCTGCAAGTTAACAACAAAACCACACATGTATGACAACGGTCCTGAGACCAACAGTTTCACACATCGGTTGACAATTACGCATTATGCCAACAGTTTTACACACTCCCTCCGGAGTTGGACACACTCCTGAGCACGTAGTCCTGGCGATACCGAGCGGGTAGCCGACCTCTGGTGCTCCTCTGGGGCCGGGTTCGTTCAACCCCCCCTGCGTCTGATTCTGTGCCATATTCCCTTAGACATACAGGTGCACCACTCGTCTCGTTCCCACACACCTTCGCACATGGTCTTGGAAACACCGAGCGAGTGGCTCACCTCTGTCATTCAGCTGGGCCCGGGTTTGCTTAACCCCCCACCAGTCTAACTCCGTGTCAGATTCCTCCGTCTCTGTTGGCGGGTCCTCGGCCACGGCTTCGGCCTCCGAGGCCTCTGAGGGGCCGCTCACAGCGCCCTCCTCGCCCCCGTCTCCGTCGTCTTCGCCGCCCTCGCCTGAGGGGACCAACTCTACCTCTCCTCCCTCGTTCGGCGCTGCTTCAGCTGCTGTTGTAGCGGCGCTGCTGCTACACGCCCTAGGGTGCGGTTCACGAGGGTAAACGAAGGCACCCCCCACGTCTGCTTCGGATGAGCTCTGCGCTCTCATCGGGCTCCTTCGGGAAGCTCTCGTCCGCTCTTCCGGGTCGGAGGCCGGGAAGGGGCAGATCTTGCTCCGATCTCTCTGCACGGTCCTTTCGGGGCCCCCTCTTTCGGGACGAACCGTGAACACTGACGTCCTCTTGACGTTTCCATCGCCGCTCTCGGGGCCCGGCTGGTCGCCGGCCGGCGAGCGTCTGCAGCGGTAGTTGAAGTTGCGGCGGTAGCGGCGCCGACGAGGCCCCTGGTCCGGGCCGTCCTCGCCCCCTTGACCTCCTTTTGACCTGTTCTGTCTCTTGGGTACAGACTCCGGTTCTGACCGCATCGGGATGCGCAGCCGGGCGCCAGCGCTTTCGTCTGGCCGGCCGCAGTGGTATCGAATTCTACGGCACACCCCCACACCTCCCCCTCCAGACCATGGTCTGGCGGTCGCCCGGTCGGGCGACCCGCCTGCTGCTGTGTGGGTGGCGTCCTGTACTGGTGGGAGAGGGACCTCACCGCCCGGTACTTCCGCCCGGCGTGATTCTTCCATCGCGCGGGGGCACTCGCGGCCGATATGACCGGGCTGTTGACAGTTGTAGCAGATCAGTCTCCCATCCTCACTCCGGCGGGGTAGTCTGCGCGGGGTAGAGGGCATGTCTCTCCTCCGTCGGCTTCCGGCGAAGCCTCTCTGGGGTGTGTCTCGCTCCTGTTGAAACGCCTGGAAGAGCTGTTCCATGCGCGCGCCCAACCGCTCTTGGCCGGCGAAGAGCTGTCGGATGGACTCCTGTAGCACGGCTATGTCCAGAGGTGGCTCGTGTCTTTTCACGACGACGCCGCGTATCATGCCCCTGTCGGCACCCCTTGTGGGGGGCAGGACCATCTCCTCTTCGGACCAGTCTATCGCCGCCTGCAGTACCTGAGGAAACGGCCGTGTACCGTCCTCCCTCATGTACTTCCGCATTTCTCTCCTCAGGGCCTCGTCTCTGAGGCCCACCACAAACCGCTCCTGCAGCAGGGCGGTGGCATCGCCGACCAGCGTAGGCGCCCGACGTCGTAGGCGACGGACCCTCTCCTGCAGGTCATAGGCGAACTGGCGTGTGGTCTCGCTGGCGGCCTGTCTTCGATCGAAGAACTCCCCCAGCCGAATGCTGACCAGGACCTTGTCCCCATAGGTTTCTTGGAGTATCTTGAACAAGGCTTCCGTGTCGGGGGCGGTTTCCCCCGTCAGGAAGCGTACCGTCTGCTTCGCCTCGCCTTTGAGGTGTAGCTGTACGACCTCCGCTTGTTCCTCCGCGGGCACTCGACTGGCCCGGAGGTGGGTCCTCATCGCCTGGATCCAGTCCTCCACAGGCAGTTCCCCCATCTCTTGTTCACCTCCAAATTCGCTGCACTTCCGCTCTCGTTGGACGTACACCACCGGGAGGGGCGCTGGAGGGAGCTGTTGGATCCCGGCCGGTGCCAAGGCAAGCGGAGCTCGGCGTCCGGCCTGCTCCCGCTGTTCGTGCTGGGTCTGTTCCAGCACCAGCGCCTGTCGGTCCAGGAGGCCCGCGTGTGTGTGGGTTCTGTTCGCCAACAGCTCCACCTGTGCGGTCAGGCTCTCCATGCGTTCGGCCTCCTCTTTCTTTACCTCGGCGGCGGCGTCCTCGCCGTCTCGTTGCACCTTTAGGGCCGCCTCAGTGTAGCGCTTCTCTAGGAGTGCCTTGTTGATCAACTCCTTGATCGCTTCGGCTTGCTGCGTCAGTAGTGTCGCCTGAGTCTCACACTGCTCCTGCAGCTGCTCTAACTCTGCCTCCCTCTCCTGCGCGACGTGGGTCTCCCCTTTCTGTATCAAGGTGGCGGCGGCCTGGCCCTCTCGTAGCTCCTGTAGGGCCACCTGAGTGTGGAGGGCCTGGTCAGTCAACTCCTTCATCGCTGCGGCTTGCTGCTTTAGCAGTGCCGCCTGAGTCTGACACTGCTCCTGCAGTTGCTCAAACTTCGCCGCCATCTCTTGCGCGGTGGCGGTCTCCTTCTTTGACATCGTGGGTCTCTCTACGGGTCTCGGTCAAGGGAGTAAGTTAGGATGTTGATCCTGTTCGTGACGCCAAATGTAGCAGGGTGGATTATCCCTGCTTCGTGGGAACGGTTGCTGGCAGTCAGGAGGTAGCTGGACACAGCAGAACTCTGTCTGGCTGCACCCTCGTCTTTGGGCCTGGGGCGTCGACTGGAGGCTGGTAGTGTGAGTGGATGGGGCCCGGGATTTACCAACCTGGTCTGGTACTCTGGTCTTCCTTCCCTATCGCAGGGCGGTCAGCAGTACTCCCCAACACGCTCCCACTCCTCCCAGTCGCTCCTTAGACCCTCCCACACCTCGTGACTGAATTGTAATCAAATACTCTGAGTTCCCCCCGCAAGCAGTACCCTCCCTCAATGACCCTAGAAACCTGACAATGAAAAGGGGAGAGTTGGGTAGGAAGGGGTTAACCATATATATACGTTACCCACACCAAAAGAGTTAATGCAGGGCACAGGAATGGACACGCACACAGAACCCCATTCAAGTCTTTATGTTAATTGTACTGTTCAGTTACAATTATTTAATACTACTGGCCAATTGGGCTGAAGTCCTACTATAGCCCCTGCTGTTCAACTCAATACCTCATAAACACGTATATTATGCACCCACCTCTGGGTTACTATCCGGGATAATATACTTCACTGTGTTTGACTCATCACCCACGTCTGGGTCTTCACCCTGTATAATACCTCAACAGGCTTTAATTATACGGCCAGAATAATACCTCAAAAGGCTTTAATTATAATGCACCAGGTCTGTAACTTCCCCCCCCAGGGAAGGGTTAATTGAATGGGAAAATATTAATACACACACATTGTATCACGCTCAAAGAAAAGGAAATAAAACCAAAGTGTGGGCCCACAATTACCAAAACAAAAGCCCTATGCTAATGCCGGCATGTAATGTAATGTTTGGGGTCTGCAGTTAGCAATGTTAACTTCACCCGCAGGCCGCTCCACACTGTGTAAGGTGCAATAGATCCTGGGCGCCGAAGCCCTAATGTTTACTCTACCAAAATGGCGGCTGCGCCGCTCCACCACCGTCCTGGTGGCAAGATGGCGTCGAACACTCGCGCCGCAGGTGCTAGCAGGCGGAGCTATAGCAGAGAGGCAGTGCTGGCTGAGCTGGTGCTGGGCGAACTCTGCTGGTGGTAAAGAACTCCCCGTGTCCTGCAGGCAGCCTGGAGCAGGTGTGCTGCTGCTCTCCGGTGCAGACAGCTGTTGACGCCCGGGCAGACTGCTTGGATGTCCCGTACGTCTCTGGCACGCAGACTATACCGTCACTGTAACTAGGTATAACACGAGCAATGCTACTGTGATCCTTAGCCGCACGCTACCTATACCGCTCACTGTAACTAGGTATAACTCGACTCTTAGTGCCTGACTCTGCACTTAATGTTCATAATATCATAACACTGGTACTGCTAGGATATCGTATCCACTAGCCAGTACTTCCTATCACCCGTCACTGTTCCACGGGGCACTCCGGCATAAAGTCAGCAACGGGGCTATCCAGAGCCCCCCCGTTAGACGTGACTTCTCGTTGTCAAGTTCACTGCCGAAGAGAGCGACTTCCGCTCGGCTCCTCCCTTTATCATCTCTCAGCTCTCTCCGCCACTCTCTGCCTGCTACTGCCCCCTGCTGGTCCCGCCTGCCAGTCACAAGGGGAGACGCACTGTAAAATATGAATCAATACTGTCATTTATGATCCGTATTCACATGCTCTTTGGACGGGGAGTTTTGTGTCATTGTTCGTGTGAATCAATGACACTAGTTAGAATGTCTTTGTGTACAAAAAGGGATATAAACACAGTCAGCAGTTCTGAATAATATACCATATTTTCCAGACTGCTACATATGTATATACAATGTTATTGTACATTGCTATCATACTGTGTTATATGGATAGACTATAGATTGAGGTAGGTAATATTTTTTATTTTTTATTTTTTATTTATTTATTTATTAACACAAAGAGTTAAACAAAAGTTTAAAAAAAAAACATAATAACCATATTGTGTAGGAGAAGTTTAGAAGCCTAGAGGCTCATCGAGAACTTCCCTTGTTTTGTAAAATTAAACATACAAAAATATACATATTATTTAAAAAAATACCAGTAATACATTCTAAAGATATGTGTAAATACAAACATACATACATACATGCATATATACTGAGTACATAATAATACATAACCACCCACCCACCTGCCTACAAACCTACCCACCCACATAACCAAATGCATACCTACATGTATGACCTATTTATCTAGCTACTACTTTTTGGATATAAGCATTTTTTTTGTAGTTTGCTTTAAAAATAAGCAGAGATGGATATTTCTTCAGCATAGGATCAGCTGCATTCCAAAGATTGGACCATCTATACCTCACTGAGAACTGCCTAAGAGAAGTACCACAATAAGGTATATGCAGGTCCCTGCTGACGTGTGACATATGAATGAAAATCCAAATTAAAAGAATTAACCTCAGGCACAGACAGAATGTTTAGTTTCTTGAAAAGAGGAGCAGATGGTTCAAATTATTCAAGTGCAAGACAGTTGTAGGCAGTAGATGTAGTATGGGCAACATGAGTATACACTTTAGGATATATTTAAAGTTTTTCAAACTTCTTGACTTACTTGACTTAAACCCTTTTGCTCTTTGGGGAGCATAGGTCATTCATGAAATCTCTCCAGCTGGTTCGGTGTTGGGCGATTTTCTCTGCTTCCTTCCATGATGTTCTTTCAAACTTCAGTCGCACAATATTTGACCATTGGGATAATCTCAGACTCAGTATTCTGGGATGATGTGTGGAACAATTTTGAAACCCACATCGTATTAAATCTCTGAACGCGCTGTGTCCTCATGCATGCATGTGTACATGTGTGTCCCGGTTTGTATCCAACACTGTCTGAATGTACAGTATCTTGTGATTATTATCAATTTCCGACAACTATACTAGCCGAGCGTATTTTCCTACTAGACCCTCGAGGTGATTAGGGACGTGATGTCACGTGCCACTCTCAGCCAATAGAGTGACTACTTCGGGCGCTAGAGGAAAGCGTCCTCGGATATCGTATTTGACGGCGCTAATTGGATTAAATGTATTTGCATTTTGCCCTGTGATTTGCGCACTGACGGTGGAGCTGAGGTGGAGCGCCCATGAAAAGGGAGTGGAGGGGGCTAGGGGCCGGGGGATGAATAGGACACGCAAAGAATTCTTTTTTCTTCTTCTTTCCACCAGGGGTGGGGGGAGGGGGGGGGGGGCGACGCCCTAGCGCCCTCTATGGACCGGCCGCCACTGGACTGGGATTGTCTGCAACGACAATGCTGGGTTCGAGCCCAGCTCTCGGCGTTGCTTCCGGCTTGGCTGGTTGTTCATACTAATACAATTGGCAGTATTAGGGGGTGGGAAAGCCGGTGGGTGGGGATCAGACGTTGTGGACAGCGACTCCTACAGGTCGGTTGGTGCGCCTGTACAGCAGAATCAGGAAAGTATCGGGGGCAGCGTGAGCCTCCCACGTGCTACTCCTTGCCACTGAGAGATCGCGCTGTACAGGTGAAAAGATGCGACGGCTGCCTCCTCGTGTACCGGCGGGGTCACGTGATGCAAGGCTTCGTCCACATTGCAGCCGGCCAGTGGGAGGCATGGTCTATCAACGTTCGAGACAGGGGAGGGAAGAATTGGATAATACGAAATTGGGATGGGAGAAAAATAGAAAAATGGGGAGAAAAAGTAGATACAAATTTTTTTTTAAATAAAAAGAAGGAAAAAGAAGGAAAAAAAGGCATTGAATAAGTTGAAATGATACAAACTACCACGTCAACACAAAATACATTTTCAACAACATAGCTTGAGTATAGTGTACATTTGAAAGGAATTAGCCTCAGATATGTGTGTGATTGCCCTCTTGTGGCCATTTATGGACTTGTAGTTAAATAATCCTGCACTGTTTTCTGGAGATGTTTCTTATACATTTTATTTGGAGCTGAGACCAGCAGCTATATTGTCACTCTGTAGGTCGGTCTACAAAGTTCACAGGTTTCACCCTAGGAGTCTGGAATTGGGCATGGAGGTCAGGTATCTGTATGTGTGTGTGTGTGTGTGTGTGTGTGTGTGTGTGTGTGTGTGTGTGTGTGTGTGTGTGTGTGTGTGTGTGTGTGTGTGTGTGTGTGTGTGTGTGTGTGTGTGTGTGTGTGTGTGTATTCATGCCAATTGGCTAAAAGGGGCGTGGCCTATAGCAAAGGTCTTGTAGCTATCTGCTGAGGTAGGTTCTCCTTCTAAATATAGCTCCCCTATTTCACAATTTTTTGCTAATTAGAACTTGTCTAAATATTAAACTGTAATAACGTAATTAGGGATGTTCGATATTGGCTTTTTTACCGATATCCGATATACCGATAATTATTGTCCAACTCTTCATTTCCGATATATATGTGGGGTTTCCCCCCCAAAAAAACGGAATAATTTAAGGTAATTAACATTACATATCTCTTGTCGTGGAATTAACACAACATTATGCATACTTTTGACAATACATAAAATAAGAATTTGTTTTTACATGCTTGCCTGGGTAAATAAAGGTTAAATAAATGTAAAAAAATTCAATTTTTTTTTTATTTAATCCGATCATTTCCAATATTACATTTTAATGCCAATATCGGTAGGCCGATAATATCGGACATCCCTAAACGTAATGCGTAACGTTCACTGTATTACGTAATGTAATGATAATTGTGTTGGTTTGGCCGCTGGTTTTGGTTTTATGTGTGTAATGCGTTTTGCAAATGCTAGAACATGGGACTTTGCTACGGCGCCAAATCATCCTTGGTTGTCGCGTTGCTCTCGTGGAGTTAGTTATTTTGGGGAAGGAAGTTTAATGTATTTTTTAATGTTGTACATGCATGTATGCAAGATGTGCAGTGACCAGAAAACTACAGTTATTGTGTTGTATGTGTCTTCTGTAGGTATGTGGCTCCATACATAATGCAAACAAACATGTTATTTTCAACGTTAATTATTGTACCTGCATTATTATATGCACTGTTGCATTTCCTGCTATGTCCAGCAGGTTGTGCAAGTTTACCAATTTGGTAGGCATACCAATGTATTATGTATTATAGACTACTGTGTTGTAGTACACAAGCTATATGATCATTGTGTTGGCAAGTAGTACCGTTTTATGATCATGTAAAATACATGTATTTTTATAAATACTGTGTCATTGAGACATTACAAAAAGAGCAGTCTTAGGGCGGCTGGGTGGCGCAGCGGAGATTGCGCTCGTCACCAATGCAAGAGACTCCGGTATCGAATCCGGGTGTCAGCATTGCCTCCGGCTTGGGTCGGCCGTCATACTGGCTCAATTGGCAGAGCCAGTGGGTGGAAGTCGATGGGTGGTAGATTGGACGTTGTGGACAGCGACTCCTACAGGTTGGTTGGGGGACGCCTGCACAGCAGAGACAGGAAGTGGCGGGGGTAGTGTGATCCTCCCATGCGTTACACCTCGCCAATGAGAGTCCGCGCTGGCAGGTGAAAAGATGTGACAGGCTGCCTCCTCGTGTACCGGAGGGGACACGTGATGCAAGGCTTCTATCCTCCCTACAACCGGCCAGTGGGGGGCATAGTCGAGCAACGTTCAAGACAGGGGAGGGGAGAATTGGAAACACGAAATGAAAATAAGGAGAAAAAGTGGATAAAAAAAGGAACATCTGCTGAGGTATGCAAGATGTGCAGTGACCAGAAAACTACAGTTATTGTGTTTTATGTGTCTTCTGAAATAAATGGTCGAAAGCAGTTCCGAGTCACTCTTCAATAATTTTGGGAAATTAGCTTACCGTCTTCTCCAGAGAGAGACAAGAAGATGCATACCAGTTTATCTGGCTGCATCTTAGCCTAGTTTAGCACAATGAATGGAAACGGACATAACCGGTTAGCCCATTATCCAACTAACACCTCTCCCGCAGAGGCGGATTAACGACCGGGCCGTTTGGGCCGCGGCCCGTGGGCCTGACTAGTGACGAGGGGCCTATAATTATTATAATAATAAATTTTTTTTTTTTTTTGAGATCGATGTCATACTGTGACACTGAAATGAACAAAAATATTTCATCAACTAAAATATACAGTACGTCACACCCTGTGCCTCTCCCTGCCGTCTGCAAGTGGCTAATCTTGAGTTTCCGACCCCCCACTAAGCTAACCATGGATAAATCCAAGAAAAGGAAAGTCTGAGGAAAATAGAGGGTTTAATTCAGTGTGGACAGATTAATTTGCTTTCACGACTAACAATGCAGGCTTACCTGTAGCCTATGCCTGATATGTGGTGCGAAATTTGCGAACAACGAAAAATTTACTTTTTATTTTATAGATTTTCCACAAATAAGGGAAGAACTCAAATAGAGCTGCATAGTTCAGGGTTTTATTTCAAAGTAGGTCTACAGATGCCAGTGTTTTTTTCTCCTTTTCTGTGTTTTATTTCAAAGTAGGTCTACACATGGTAGTCTTTTTTTAAAGTGGACTACTTTTTATTTTATAAATGTTCCACAAATAAGGGAAGGACTCAAATATACCTGAATAGTTCAGGGTTTTATTTCAAAGTCGGTCTACAGACACCAGTGATTTGTCTCCTCTTCTGTGTTTTATTTAAAAATAGGTCTACACAGCCAGTATTTTTTCTCCTCTTCATAAGAGTTTGCTGTAAAAACAGCAATAAAAAGTCAAAACTTTTCTTTTTGTTGCTTTATAATTCCATTAATGCAATAAGTATAAAGTATAATAAATCGCAAATTACTTTGGGTATGCAATTGTCAGGCGTTTTATGCTAAATGTGAGGTATGCTTAGGGATATATAAAACGTTATACACTGTGTTATCTTCATTTTAAGGGTAAATAGGTTGTGCGGCTCCATGAGCATTTTATTTTGTGGGAGGGGGGAAAAGTGGCTCTTTTGATAGTAAAGGTTGCTGACCCCTGGACTAGACGTATAGGGAGGGCTGGAAATCTATAGTGCTCCCTCTGTCCTGTGGCGGGTGGCAATACGCCTAGACGCGTAGTCCGCCGGAAATATACAAGAAGAGGAAGAAGAAGACTAGACGTAGAGTCTGCTGTCACGCCCGCGTCTAGTTTTTTACCAACGGATTTCCAGTTCCGCGTTCGCATTCTGCGATCTGATTGGCCATTGACGTTTCTGGTGCGATCTGATTGGCCACTGACGTTTCTGGTCATGTGACATGTGCGCCCAATCGCGTGACGCGCCCATTTCCGCCTCGAACAGCCTGCAAACTACCTAACGCCTAGTTTATCACTGGTTAAGCTTAGGCGACTCTTTCGAAGTTGGTTAAGGTTAGAGTTTGGAATCAGGGCTGGTGTTCTATCGCCCTGCTCTAAGACAAACTCTAACCTTAACCCACTTCGAAAGAGTGCCTAAGCTTAACCGGTGATAGAAACAGGCGTCACACGATTGGCGCAGATGTCACACGCCCAGAAACGTCAGTGGCCAATCAGATCGCAGAACGAGAATGCGGAACTGGAAATCCGTTGGTAAAAGTAATCAGGCGTCACGCCCGCATCTCCACATCCCAGCCCCGACACGAATGAGGCAGATTGGGATCATGACAGACAGCAGAGACCCACCGGTGCTGATAGCGGATATCCTCGAGCTCCCCCTAGTGACTAGGGGCCTCCACTACACACTAGTAAAAAAAAAAAAAAAAAAAACAAAAAAAAAAATATATAATCAGATCCAGCGTTTACTTTCACAGCATCTATAGTGACTACTATCATCTCATCTCTATCTATTTTTATTGAATTTTTTGTATTGCAAATAAAAATATGATTGATTGTTTGATAATGAGGGGGTGAGAGACGTTGAGTCGACGTGACACTGACGTCCAGGTCCAGGGGTCACTGTCAGGTCAGTTCAGGTGACCACTAACCGCGAAAATTGCACATGCAAGTTGATCAAGTAGGCTAAGATTTGAGTAGTACTGTATATGAGATTCAAAAAACATGGATACAAATATTTAACAGTGGGAAAACGGAGCTGCTAAGTTAAAATGTAAACAGGAAAGGGACAGAAAGAGCGCGTTACTTCGGCAAAGCATACCGACTATCTTAACTTTTTTCACCCCGTCAGGTAAGGCTAGCCTGGCTAGCACTAGTAGCAGCAACGTTAAAGAGGCTGAGCCAGGCGCCGCGGGCAGAGAGGACGAGAATGTTAACGTTATTGATGCTAGCGACAGAGAAGAGGCAGCGGCAGCCTCTAGTTCAGCCGGCCCGCCTATTGCTTATTAACAGCGGAGCAGTGCTGCCGTTGCTTCCGCGTTTTCCCTGATTGGCTGCGACACGCCCCGCGGCAGGCGCGGCAACCGCAGAGCTCGGCAACCGCGGAGCTCTGCCGCGGAGCGGAGCGGCAGAGCTTGCGGCATTATGTAACCGCCCTAATCCGCCATGATTTTCATTCGAAGCTCAGCTCACCTGGCAGCGCAGCGGTCCTGCGGTCCTGCGGTCCTGCGGTCCGTTGTTGACAAGTTCGAATCCCATAAAAAAAATGTTTTAACGTGTATTCTTTCGCCGGTTAAGGTTAGGCATGGTTAAGGTTAAGGTTAAGGTTAAGGTTAAGGTTAGGCATTGTTTCGGAGTTGGTTAAGGTTAGAACGGTTAAGTTTAGGCGCTGTTAAGGAGCTGGTTAAGGTTAGAGTTTGTCTTAGAGAATGGCAATATTCTTTCTATGGTTAAGGTTAAGGTTAGGCATGGTTAAGGTTAAGGTTAAGGTTAGGCATTGTTTCGGAGTTGGTTAAGGTTAGAACGGTTAAGTTTAGGCGCTGTTAAGGAGCTGGTTAAGGTTAGAGTTTGTCTTAGAGAATGGCAATATTCTTTCTATGGTTAAGGTTAAGGTTAGGCATGGTTAAGGTTAAGGTTAAGGTTAGGCATTGTTTCGGAGTTGGTTAAGGTTAGAACGGTTAAGTTTAGGCGCTGTTAAGGAGCTGGTTAAGGTTAGCGTTTGTCTTAGAGAATGGCAATAGACAGCCTATTTCCGCATTGCCGCTCTCTCGCGCTGCCGCGGTCACATGGTCAAATTGTCACATTCTTGCACTCCTCCGATGTTAAAAAGCAACACGCAGCCGGCCCACCAGTGGCTGCCACCTGTTCGTCTACGCCCGCCGCATCTCCACAGCCCAGCCCCAACACCAACACGAATGAGGCAGACCGCGATGATGACAGCCCGCCGCCGGCGGTGCTTGAACATGAAAACCAGGATTGGTTGAACAATGTTACGGATCCAGCTTTATGGGAAGACACGAGCAGCGATAGGATCAAATCTGTGCTTATTGAGAGAGGTGCATGCAGCATATCTTGTTATAATAATATCATATATTTGCATATCGTATATGTCACAAATGTAACAGTACTATATACCTGTATGTCATGTATGTCCCTATGCCATAAATGTCATGATGATGTCATTATGTTGTGTGTCAGTCATACATTTAAATCCGCCCAGTCATCACTCACATAATAAACCTCTCTATAAAACAGGGACACGTCCCCAAGGACTTCAAAATTGCGAGAGTGACCCCTCTGCACAAAAAGGGCAGCAAATTAGACCCAGGCAACTACCGCCCTGTTTCTATTCTTACCTCCATCTCGAAAGTCATGGAGAAAATAGTCTTCGAACAGGTCGAAAAGTACCTGGCGGAAAAAAATCTAATCTACGAATTCCAATCTGTCTTCAGAACGTCCCACTCCACTGACACATGCCTCCTCTATTTGAACGACCACATCAAACAAGAGGTGGACGCGGGCAAATACTGCGGCATGGTCATGCTGGACCTACAAAAGGCCTTCGACACTGTCAATCACTCCATTCTGATTGACAAGCTAAAAGCAATTGGTTTTGATAGCTTATCAGTGAGCTGGATGCAATCCTACCTGGAGGGGAGAGAACAGATGGTAGAGGTAAACGGTACTCTACCCCCCCCCCCCCTCACAGTGAGCTGTGGTGTTCCACAAGGAAGCATACTAGGACCGCTACTCGTCCTAATTTATGCAAATGACATGTCGTCAGCCTGTGACTGCAACTTGTTCCTGTTTGCGGACGACTCAGCCCTGCTGGTCTCTGACAAGAACAAGTTGCAGGTTGAAAAAACCCTCAGCTCGGAACTAGGCAAAATCTGCATATGGCTCGCTGATAACAACTATCATTACACATGGGCAAAACAGAGTCCATTCTCTTCGGTTCAAATAACAAACTCAGCAAGACCGACGGCTTCTCAGTTGCAGTGGGTGACAATATTGTCACAAGGAAAGACGAAATTACCTACCTGGGTTCCATCCTAGAGGCAAATCTTTCCTGTGACAAAATGGCATCCAATGTAATAAAAAAAGTCAACCAACGAACTAGATTCTTGTACCGGATCTCCTCTCTGGTAAACAAGAATACCCTGAAGACTCTGGCAGGAGCACTCATTCAAGGGTACTACGACTATGTGTGCACCTCATGGTACCAAAGCACCTCAAAGGCGCTTAAAACAAAATTACAAACATCACAAAACAAACTGGTCAGACTACTACTTGACCTTACCCCCAGAACCCACCTCACCCCTGCCCACTTTGACAACCTAGGATGGCTTAGAGTAGACGACAGAGTACAGCAACTTGCAATGGGCCTGGTCTACAAGATACACTATACGACTAAGGTACCCATGTACATGTCAAAATACTTCCCAAAGGTCAGTGAATACCACAACCACAACACCAGAGGAAGCTCAACAAATCATGTTAAACCCAGATTCGGCTCAAACAAGGGACTAAATACGTTTCGCAATTATGCCACATCAATGTGGAACGCCCTACCCAAAGCTGTAAAGGAATGGAATCCCTACCCACATTCAAAACCGCTCTTAAAGAGCACCTACGGGAGGCTGCAATTCGAAACTGGCCACCGTAAATGCCCAAAACCCCCACCACCTCCTAATAGACAGTCTCCTCCCCACCGCATGTATATATTCCCTCCCCGCCGTATGTATATCTCTCTCCCACCCACCCACCCCCTCCTAATGTACAGTTCCCTCGCCATCATATGTATATACTCTGTCAGGATCTAGGGGTACAGTAACAGTACTGTATATTTGAATACCGTTTATGTCACAAATGTATCAGTACTAAATACCTATATGTCCCTATGCCATAAATGTCATGTATGTTGTGTATGTCATAAATGTCTATATGAATTGAAAATGGGGGACCCTGATGGAAACAAGACAAACGTCTTTCTCAGGTCTGCATCCCCTTTACAATTGTGTGTATTGAGACGTACTGTATTGTACCCATTCTGCAATCTGTTAAATAACGTTTTCATTCATTCATTCCCTAAAAACATGGCTCAGCAGCAACTCAAATTGGTCTTAATATGGTTTTTATCTCTTTTATCATAACTTGCTTTTATTTCTCTTTATCATGAGTTGCTTTTAAGGGTTTGCGGATTTTCTTTTAACATTAGTTGACTGTATGAGTTGTCAGGTTAGGTGTTATTGTAAAACATTTTAGGATGTGTCCTGTCTAGTGTACATGTCCATTTGTGTTTTTGTGCCCTTTATGTTCCATGTATGGACCACAATGGAAACAAGCCTTGGCTTTATTGTGTTTTATCCATTTTTGACCAACGTGTTGACACTGTTATTGTTTGTCTTTCAAATGTTTGTCCTACGATTGTGTCAAAATAAAGTATTCAATCAATTCAATCAATCAACTATGAATTGAAAATGGGGGACCCTGATGTAAACAAGACAATTGCACTGTTGCAGAACTGTTCTTTCTTTGTTTCTTTGTTGTTGAAATATTAAAGTTATCAAAAATGAACATTTTCTGGTTGTGTTTTCCTGCATTTAACCTTTTCAAACAAAGCCATCATGAAACTGACAGAATAACTGAACAATAAAGTATAATATATTGTGTGGTACCCTGTCAATAACTTTGGCAGACAGGGAATATAATACATTTTCCTCAACTATACTTTCTCTCTCTCGATGGATAGCTGTTTGTTGACGTGTTAAAACGCATCAGTAGCAGGATTACTGTCATTTTGATTACTGTAGTTTGCCTGGTATGTAGTTAAGCATTACATCACAGGCAGGAGTGGTTTGTGAACAATAAACCATGCCTAGGGGTGGTCGTTAGATCCCCCTAGGCATGGTTTATTGTTCACAAATCACGACTGCAAGTGGTGTAAAGCTTTTATACAACTGCCACATTCATCCAACCTTATTTCTATACAATAAACACACATTAATCGAAGATTTATTGAAAAAACCATCCGCCAGAAAAAGTAGTTCCCACAACTACAAAAAAGACAATTTGCCTCCATGTGGAAGCAGATCGGAAGTGCATCCAACCAACTAACACATCCAACTGTGTATTATTGGAATGATTGAGAGAAGTTGCCTCATGTGGAAGCAGCTTGAAGTGCATCCAACCAACTAACACATCCAACTGTGTATTATTGGAATGATTGATTGAAAATTGTATTACCAGATGCAGAATGGGTACAATACAGTACGGCTCAATACACACAATTGTTAAGGGAATGCAGACCTACTTTCCATAGAACTTCATTCTTAGATGCTTCTATAGAAAGTAGGTAAAACAAATTAAAAAGTTTTCTTTGCCCTATAGGGAAAAAAAAATTTCTTCGCCCTATTCTTTTATTTATTTTTTTAAACCTACTGTAGAGGGCCTAAACTTAACCAGTTGGAAACCAAGCGTACAGTAATAAAATTAGCAATCAATCAATCAATCAACTCAATAGGCCATGCTCACTTAGAACAGCGCAGCACCCAGCTCTCTCTCAGTCTGACTATCCCCCGCGTTGCAGGCAGAGTGTGTGTGTGTGTGTGTGTGTGTGTGTGTGTGTGTGTGTGTGTGTGTGTGTGTGTGTGTGTGTGTGTGTGTGTGTGTGTGTGTGTGTGTGTGTGTGTGTGTGTGTGTGTGTGTGTGTGTGTGTGTGTGTGTGTGTGTGTGTGTGTGGGGGGGGGGGGGGTGGCGGTGTGTGGCGGTGGGTGGAGACTAGAGCGAGCGCTGACAGTCAAAAGGAAAAAGAAATTGAAAAGAAAATTGAAAATTAATCAATCAATCAATCCGCGATTTTTCTTTTGTTACAGAATGATTCAAGACCCATCAATTACATCATCCAACATTGTTTAAACGACTAAGACATTCGCTGTGACAGAATCGCTTTATATTTAGTCGTTTAGTCGCTATCAACATATCCATTTGTAAAGATTATTGTCCACCTTCTTGTGATCCGGCGGATTGATGTGATGTGATTCGGTTGTGGGCGGGTCCTGGGCCAGCAAGCGTGGACTGATCGCAATACATACGTGTAAATGGACTGTTTCAGCCAATCAGAATAGAGAAATTTGCATGCCGTTGTATAACCTTGGTTAGTGGCTGCCCCACCAATGTTTTACATATAAAAACGCCACTGTGCGTGCGTGCACGTGTATGTGTGTGTGGGGGCCTCCACAAGAGTTTGGCCCAGAGGCCTCTGAATTCTTAATCTGGCCTTGCTCTCCCGAAGGCTAACCGGTCATGTCCGCTTCCATTCATTGTGCTAAACTAGGCTAACATACTGATAGCTTTCTACTAAACTCACAGAGAGGACACTGGTATCTATCTTCTTGTCTCTCTCTCTGGAGAAGACGGTAAGCTAATGTTGGCGTGTTCCTTTAAGCATATCCAATTAGTTCAGTTTGAGATATGAGGGGACCAAGATTCCAATCTGCGATATGATATTGATGTAAAGACTATGCAGCATTGATATATAAGGGTGCTTTCACACCAGAGCTGTTTGGTCCAGACTATCGGACCAGAGTTCGTTTTCTCGGATAGTCCGCTTTTTTGGGGGTGGTGTGAATGCTCAGTCGAACTCTGGTGCAGACCAAACACGCAAACTCTGGTCCGCCTGAAAACGTAGGTCTCGGTTCGCTTCATCGGACCAAACGCGGACCAAATATAGGAAGTGAGTCACGACTCTCACGAGCAGAGCGCTAAACCTAACCAATCAGCTCTGCGATATGAGGTAGCGTCACGAGCAGAGCAATGTGTATGGACAAGAGGCGGGTTGCTACGTTTACTGTAGGGAGGGGCTTTTAGACCTATGTTTTTTTTTTTGCTTCGAAAAGAGGGACATCCTCTCAATATGCGGGACGCGGTACATTCGGTCAAATGGTGGGACAGTACAACCAAAAGCGGGACACCTGGTCACCCTACCACCGACTGAAAAATGTGAGCCTCCGCTGATCTGGAGTCAGACAGGGCTGGCAGTCACACACGCGTGCGCGCGCACACACGCTCGCAGTCACACCCACACATTTCCACTCTCTATTGTGTCCAATAGACGAGCGCCCTTTTCGACCGCGTGACATTGTTCAGAAAGTTTGGTGCACTTGACAAATTGCAATGTGAATGCAGACCGAACCATATGAAGAATGCAACAATGTTGCAACTTCACCCCCCGAACCGCACCGAGTCCGCACCGAGTCCACCAAACCTATATGTGAAAGCGCCCTAGAACATACAATTGTCATCAGAAAATCTCCTGATGGTTGCTGGCTGGCACGGTGACCTCCCTATCTTCCTCCCAAGTATTTCTCTACACGTCAGAAGAATATGTCATATTTAATTTGTTCACACTTCTCTCTACATACCTGTCTTTCCTAAAGCTTTATGAAATCCAGGGGTAGTCTCCATCAATGTTTTTGACTCCTCCTGTCAAAACAAGGCACCGGGACAGTGGACATAGTGAATTCAGTTGTAGGAGTTCCAACAATTCAAAACGGTGTATGAGATGACCTCCTCTGCATTTCGCAGGCTCAATCAAGTGCACATTCTGTAAAAACGAATGTAGTTCATTCATAATAACGCAACATAATAACGCAAATGACCCGATATCAAACTAAACCTACAATCCCATCTACTTAGAGCCTCTGGCCTAACAGACAGCGACATAAAACGGTGCTGCATGAAAGAGGGGTCAAACCATGGGGGCGAGGGGACACAAGATGGATTCCTCCGACACAAAGCGGATATCTGACTGGATGTGGAGTGGTTGTGGGTGGGTTGGATGATGACGAGTACGTACGGCTGTGTGTGTGTGTGTGTGTGTGTGTGTGTGTGTGTGTGTGTGTGTGTGTGTGTGTGTGTGTGTGTGTGTGTGTGTGTGTGTGTGTGTGTGTGTGTGTGTGTGTGTGTGTGTGTGTGTGTGTGTGTGTGTGTGGAGGGATAGGGTGGGGACTGCTGGGAGCCACTTGTTGTTGGGTTGATGAAGCGCTCTTTATGTGACAGAACAGGCATTAATCACTCCAAGCCAAGGGCCCCTGGGGGCCAGTTGCGTAAGACAGCAACTGAAGTGCCCTGAGCTTTGATTAGAAGGTGTGTGTGTTTTAGCCTGTGTCTATGTATGTGTGTTCGAGCCTGTGCCTATGCGTGTAGGTGTGTGTGTTTTAGCCTGTCTATGTGTGTGTGTTTGAGCTTGTGTCTTATGTGTGTAGGTGTGTGTGTTTGAGCCTGTGTCTATGTGTGTGCAGGTGTGTGTGTTTTAGCCTATCTATGTGTGTGTGTTTGAGCTTGTGTCTATGTGTGTAGGCAGTGGCGGACTGGGACACAAATTCAGCCCGGGACATTCAGACGCACCAGCCCACACACCGGCCCACGCACCGGCCCCGAAACCGGCCCACACAACGGCCGTTATGAAACACTTGTCCAGTATTAAACAACCCAAGGCTGTGGCTAAGGAGTCAACATCAGGGAGACCAAATCTACACCCCGCCCCTAGATGTGCACTCGTGCACAGTGCACACACACACACACACACACACACACATACATATACCGTTACTTTGGCTTTTTACTTTTTAGTAACATCTTAGTGCCTCATTAGCCTAGGGATTAAGGATACATGAAGTATTAACTACACCATAATAATATTGAGGTTTTGATCCATAGAAAGGTCTGTGCTACACAATTTCAGTTAGATTGGATTTATTGTCCTTTAATTTGGCACTCATGACATTAGTTGCTTGCCGTTTAATCAACATCGAAAGACCCCCCACTTCCTCCAAGAGTCACAGTCTCTCACAGTCTCTCACAGTCTCTCACAGTCTCTCTCTCTCTCTCTCTCTCTCTCTCTCTCTCTCTCTCTCTCTCTCTCTCTCTCTCTCTCTCTCTCTCTCTCTCTCTCTCTCTCTCTCTCTCTCTCTCTCTCTCTCAATAGTGACTCAGTATTAGCAGAGTTGCTAGGAAAAGGGAAGTTTTGTCTGGGCTCTGCTGAGAAGTCATGGGTCAAATAGAAGGTGTGGGGGTGACTAGAGAAGATGGGGAAGTTGGTGAGTGGTGACTACTCCCATTTTCAGAATTTGAGGGTTCATTGGAATCTGATTATTCAGAATTCAATGAGGCAGAGAATGCTCTGATTCAGACTGACATCACATCTATATTCTGTATGCTGTTCCAACTCTTTGTTGAGGCTTTATTGAATAAAATGTTTGAATACAATGTTTTTATCGCTGCACCATTTCATCCAATAGAGAAAAACATGTTATCTTCACTAGAATTGAAAATAAAGTTGAAATCTGTGCTAGTAGTGATGGACCCAGTAGTGGGGGCAGTAAGGAAGAAGATACAAATATACTAGGGATGTTCGATATTGGCTTTTTTACCGATATCCGATATAGTCCAACACTTACATTTCCGATACCGATATCAACCGATACCAATATATGCAGGGTTTCCCCCCCAAAAAACGAATAATTTCAGGTAATTAACATTACATATCTCTTGTTGTGGAATTAACACAACATTATGCATACTTTTGACAATAAATAAAATCAGAATTTGTTCTTACTTGCTTGCCTGGGTAAATAAAGGTTAAATAAATATAAAAAATAAAAATATTTAATTTTTCTTTTTTTGAAAACAGATACCGATAATTTCCGATATCACATTTTAATGCCAATATCGGTAGGCCGATAATATCGGACATCACTAAAATATACACATTATAATACACAATTTGAAAAATATACATTCAACATTAATGGAATAGGCTAACTACCAACTTAGCTGTAGCAGTTAGCTGTTATATGCAATCACATTTGTTTAACTACGGGGTAGTAGTTGACCGAGTTGTTAGCTTAAGCTAGTTAGCTGTGGTTATTTACAAACATGTAGATGAGACTAATCATATCGAGAACATGGCTAACAGTTGGGAATTCTAAGGTACATCTTATTTAAGCATGTCAAATGGCAACTAATCAATTCAATCAATTAGATTACCAATATTATATCAACATGAAAATTTGGAAGGGAACATAATAGTATTTTATTTTAGTATTTACTATTATAATATTAGTAGCCGATTAATTTGCAGCCCGTCCTAGGTTCTGATTGGCTCTCTAGGTTAGCACTTTAGCTTCTGATGCTGTGGTGGGCACTAGTCCTAACATTGCTAACTAAACTTTTAGTCAGAGAAAAAACTTCACGAGTCACGACTATTTATGTCCACGTGCTGTAAGGAATCAGGAATACGGAAAGCACATTGTCTTGTAATAGAATGACTGAAATCACTGCAAGAGCTAGTATAGGCTAGCTAGCCCTCATGAACCGGCAGACACCAACAGTAGAATATGCACTAGGCTACTGCACGCACCTGTCATGTTACTGTTGGTTCCTTCCACTTGAACTTCATCATTATTAGCAGCAGCAGCTACTCTAACGAGAGCCCTTCCTCTACTAAACATGTCTGTAATTTTAGAACATTGTTCTGCATCTTTTATTAGCAATTTTTGTTTTTTTATTCTAGCTTTTTCAGCTCCACTTTTTTTTGTTTTTTTTTCGTTCTCCATTTCTGCGCTTCTAGGCCTACTCGCGGTTGGGAGGAAACGTGAATCTCATTCACTGATGTCTCATGTCTCATTCAAGACAAAAACAAAAGCATGTCTTTCACTTAACACCAAGAAAACAGTGTCTATGATGTTCACAAAGTCACCAGTAGAGGTCACTCACTCTAATGTGTTTCTGGGAGAGGCGGAGCTGGACATTGTACATTAATTCGGGAGCATGTCTATGTTCCCCGGGTCCTATGTTCCCCGGGTTCTATGTTCCCCGCTTTGATTGATTGAAATTTTTAGACCACCAGCCCTGATTCCAAACTCTAACCGTAACCAGTTCGAAAGAGGGCCTAAGCTTAACCAGTTCGAAACAAGGCGGACATTCATAATTAATAAAATAATAGAAATTAATAAAAATGTCAATCTATTAATCAATCAAGCGGGGAACATAGGACCCGGGGAACATAGGACCCGGGGAACATAAGGATGATCCCATTAATTCAAGTATCTTGGGGTCACATTGGACTCTACATTGACCTTCAAAAAGTCATGTGAAGAAAGTGACAAACAGTCAAGTTTAACATCGAAAACTTCAGGCAGATCAGGCCCTGCCTGCCAGTTAATGCTGCAAGGATGTTTCTGCATTCAATGATTTTATCACACATCGAGTACTGTTTTATCAACTGGTCTCTTTCATATGTCACTACTCTTACACCAATAGAATTACT
Source organism: Notolepis coatsorum (assembly GCF_963971535.1). Taxonomy (NCBI): domain Eukaryota; kingdom Metazoa; phylum Chordata; class Actinopteri; order Aulopiformes; family Paralepididae; genus Notolepis; species Notolepis coatsorum. The sequence continues at coordinate 24,033,139 of NC_140167.1, read as the reverse complement.
CTACAAAAAAGCCATAAAAGTGTTTGATAGGAAACCAATTTCATTTCATCACTGTAATGTTTTAGAAAAACATAACATGCAACAAGGTTCTGCATGGACTTGCCCCTCCCCCATTGAATGAGTTCATCCAACAGAAAGCAGACACTGGCATTACCACCAGGGCCATCAGTAGAGGGGACTGTAAGGTGCCTTTTCGGTATACTACCTTTGCAAAAACTGTGTTCTCTGTTAAAGGTGGTAACTACTGGAATAGCCTACCAGTTGTGATTAGAGAGTGCCCTACATACTCCATGTTCAAGACCCATCTTAAACTGCATCTTAAGGCAAACCAGAACTGTGATCATTTTTAATCCGATTTAGTTTATGCAACTTGTTTATTGTTTTATTGCCGGCCCACACAATGGCCCACATACTGGCCCACACACCGGCCCACACACCGGCCCACATACTGGCCCACACACCGGCCCACACACTGGCCCACATTAGTGGCCCACACACCGACTCACACACTGGCCCACACACTGGCCCACATACTGGCCCACACACCGGCCCACACACCGGCCCACATACTGGCCCACACACTGGCCCACACACTGGCCCACACACTGGCCCACATTAGTGGCCCACACACCGACTCACACACCGGCCCACACACTGGCCCACATTAGTGGCCCACACACTGGCCCACACACTGGCCCACATACTGGCCCACACACCGGCCCACACACCGGCCCACATACTGGCCCACACACTGGCCCACACACTGGCCCACACACTGGCCCACATTAGTGGCCCACACACCGACTCACACACCGGCCCACACACTGGCCCACATTAGTGGCCCACACACTGGCCCACACACTGGCCCACACACCGGCCCACGTTAGTGGCCCACACACCAGCCCACATTAGTGGCCCACACACTGCCCCCCCAAAAAAAAAAAAAAAAAAAAAAAAAAATTATATATATATATATATATTTTTTTTTTTTTTTTTTTTTGGACCAGCCCACTTTGGTTCCGGCCCATCGGGATTCGTCCCGAACGTCCCGATGGCCAGTCCGCCACTGTGTGTAGGTGTGTGTGTTTGAGCCTGTGTCTATGTGTGTGCAGGTGTGTGTGTTTGAGCTTGTGTCTATGCTTGTGTCTATGTGTGTGTGTAATTCGAAGGAGCTATATAATGCATTAAGTGTACTTCTACTTGCCTCAGGCGAACAGGCAGCGATGAGGTAAGATTCTATCCTTTCTCCGCTCCTTTTAACCCGTTTCATTACCACACTACCGAAGGTTAACCTTTCACTACCACACCACAGACGGCTTTCAGTACCACACTACAGACGGTTAACCATCTGTAGTGTGGTAGTGAAAGGGTTAACCTTATGTAGTGTGGTTGTGAAAGGGTTAACCCTTTGTTGTGTGGCAGTGAAAGGGTGAACCTGTATTGTCGCAGTGAAAGTGTTAACCCTTTGGTAGAGTGGCAGTGAAAGGGTTAAAAGGGAGCCAATATTGACTCTGCATGCTGCCACAGGGTTTTTTCAGTGCCATTATGCTTAAACTTTGAGTCAATTAATATGTAAATTGGGATTGCCGGCGAGTTTTCCCCCCGATTGTGAGGAATGAATTGATAGTGGGTTTGGATCTTGAAGACGATTCCTAAAAACTGTGTCAGGAACTTGGCAGGTGGCTGTGACATTTTTTATATTAAAAAAGGTCTTTCCTTCCCTCACCTCTGGCAGGGGCGGGCGGGATCCATCCTTTTTGTCAGAAATTGCAAAAGGTGTATTTGTGTCTTGCCAACAGAGGAAAACCACATGGCCCCAAATCAAAAAAGGAGTTGTCTCTCTGGTGTCAGTGTTATTTTGTGGCGTACTCTACTGGTCCCTTGGATAGGCTACCTCTGATCGAGGCATCGCTGACAAGGAATGACTGAGTGACTGAATCTTTTGCCCAATAATGAAGTGGAAAGGACCGACACTGTGGGAGGAAAGAGATGCCACCTCAGCAGGCCAGGCTTTTCTTTAAACTCACTTCTTGGAAACACATGAGCATTAAAGACCCAATCACAAGCCACACGTTATTTCATTCTGTTCCGTTCACTAACTTACAGAATGGACGATTAAAGCATTTGTATATTCACCGGTGTGTTGAGTATTTCGTTTTTCAGCCTTTGAAATGCCTGCTCTTGTATGTCGGTCCATTCCCACAGGTTCTCTTTGTGTGTGAGTTGTCTCAAAATCTCACAATCCAATGAACATAGAATTTTGACACGTAGTTTACCATGCCTACCAGTCTCTGAAGAATCTTCATATCGGCATATATATTTTTTTTATCCACTTTTTCTCCCCATTTAAATTTTTCTCCCATCCCAATTTCGTGTATCCAATTATTCCCTCCCCTGTCTTGAACGTTGCTAGACTATGCCTCCCACTGGTCGGTTGTAGTGAGGACAGAAGCCTTGCATCACGTGTCCCCTCCGGTACACGAGGAGGCAGCCTGTTGCATCTTTTCGGCGCAGCAGCTCGAACTCTCAGTGGCGAGGAGTAACGCGTGGGAGGCTCACGCTGCCCCGTCACTTCCTGCTTCCGTCGCACCGCCGTCACCAAACCGACCTGTAGGAGTCGCTGTCCACAACGTCAAATCCCCACCCCCTGGCTTTCCCACCCTCTAACACTTGCCAATTGTGTTAGTATGAACGACCGGCCAGCTGGTAGCAACGCCGAGAGCTGCGTCTCCTGCGTTAGAGGCGAGCGCCTTGCCCACTGCGCCAATCAGCCGCCTTCATATCGGCATATCTATGACCATTTCAGCAGTAAATCTGCGACGACTGGAACCAGCCATACTAACACCCTGGATAGTCTACTCCAGTGTTTCTCAAAGTGGGGGGCGCGCCCCCCAGGGGGGGCGCAGAGGCATGACAGGGGGGGCCTTGAAATTTATTAAAAAAACGTTTTTTTTTTTTTTTTTTTTTTTTTTGGGGATTACAGAAAATTATCACTAAAGTGCTATCTGTTGCAGCTGCACTGTTCTCCATGAAAATGCCATTTCTCAAAATCTGAAAATCATTATTTAATAAAACACAGAAAAGGATCACCAAGTTACTCTGGATAAAAAAAACTTTTACAGACTACATTGAGACAAAGCTTCCTGACACATCTCCATCCAAACTCTTGGAAGAACTCTTTGAAATCTCATCTGATACCACCTAGAGAGCTAGTTTCAGAGTGTGGTGCTGAGTACCAAGTATCTCATCTCATGGCCCACCAAGTATCTCATGATGCAGCAGTTAAGGTGTTGATACCATTCAGCACCACATACAGTATCTGTGTGAAGCTGGCTTTTCATCCATGACAGCTCTGAAAACAAAATATAGGGCCAATTTGAAAGGTCACGATATTGGTGTTATTTCAATAAATTTAAACATGGCCCATTTCATGACTATTTTGTTGGGGGGGGGGGGGGCCCAAAATATGTTGGTCCGCCAAAGGGGGGCCTGACAGAAAAAGTTTGAAAAGCACTGGTCTACTCTAAAGCACAAGAATATTTTTTTGTTCTATTTTGAGTTTTATTTTGTTGACCTAGCTAATGTTAGCTAGCTATAATATAACATGTCAACTATACAAGTACAAGTACTACTATGTACATATTCTGAGTACTATATACTATACACAGTGACTATTACTATATACCAAACACACTGAGAACTCATATGTACCTCGCAGGAATGGGAGTGGCTGGCTCTGCACTGACATGGCTGACATCATACCTCAATGACCGCGCCTACCAAGTGTCATGGAGAGGGACCCTGTCGGCCACCCGCCGCCTGCGGTCGGGTGTCCCCCAGGGCTCGGTCTTAGGACCCCTTCTCTTCTCCCTCTACACTAAATCTCTGGGTAACATTATCACCTCTCATGCCTTCTCTTATCATTGCTATGCCGATGATACTCAACTCTTCCTCTCCTTCCCTCCCTCAGATATCCACGTCTCCGAGTGGATCTCGGCCTGTCTGTCTGACATCTCCGCCTGGATGACAACCAACCACCTCAAACCGAACCTAGGCAAAACAGAATTACTCAACCTGCGGGCCAAATCCTCTCCCCTGACCAACCTTTCCATCACAGTCGAGAATGCAGCTGTGACCACGTCCCCGACCGCCAAGAACCTTGGTGTTGTCCTCGACAAGCCGGTTGAACTTCTCCGCTCACATCGCAGCGACAACCAGAACCTGCAGATTCCTCCTGAACAACGTCAGAAGGATCCGCCCCTTCCTGACAAAAGAAGCCACCCAACTCCTCATCTAATCAACAGTCATCTCCCGCCTCGACTACTGCAACGCACTGCTTGCTGGCCTTCCGACCACTGCCACCAAGCCTATTCAACTCATTCAGAACGCAGCGGCCCGCCTGATCTCAAACCTACCAAAGTCAGCCCATGTCACCCCACTTCTTAGGGACCTGCACAGGCTCCCCATTGCCGCACGAATCCGCTTCAAGGCCCTCGACCTGGCATACCGTGCGCCAAAGGGAACGGCTCCCGCCTACCTCCGGTCAATGGTCTCTAACTACACACCCTCAAGACCCCTACGCTCTGCATCTTCTGGCCATCTCAGACCCACTCCTATCCAAGCTCCGGGAGGGTCATCAAGGAGAAGCCACCTTTTCTCAGTCCATGCCCCACAATGGTGGAACAAACTGCCCACCACAGTTAGGACAGCCAAAACCCGTCCAATCTTTCGCCATCGACTAAAGACACACTTCTTCAACCATTATCTAAAAAAAAATTATGTAACCCTAACTAACCTTACTGTCATGCACTTGTCCTAATATACTAACCTACACTGTAGCACTCAACACTTTGATGAACATTGTTACTCAGCTGATAGAGTTGTGCCCTACCTGATGACTTGTAAGTCGCTTTGGATAAAAGCATCAGCTAAATGACTAAATGTAAATGTAAAATATGTACCATATATACTAAGTACTAGCCTATTATGTACTATAAACACTGAGTACAGTTCGATTTATACTATATGTTAGCCACGCCCCTTGAATCTGAAACAATGACCCATATTGCTCATTAGAAGGGTAGTCATACAAAATAAATGTTTATTCAAAAAGTAAGAAAGGAAAAATGTATTGCAAAGATATAAAAAATACAAACTCAATCGGGTCAGTTTTGACCCATCTTGCAGCACTGGGTAGTCAGTTGTTGTGGACCGTTTTCACCCACAGATGTGAGTCATGACTGCCTTTCTTTAGGGCCCATGAACTAGACACTAGAGTGACGATTTTGTGGATATATTAATTTATTTATTAATAAAATTTCTTTTCATAATTTTTTTCCCCCTTGGTGCTATAATGGGCATGAGGATAATAGAGTATGCTGAATTAGATTAGTGAAACCTTTGCCATCGCTGTCCATGACATTATGATGTGGGCTTTGATCTTCTCTGCTAATGCTGTTGTGTTGAGAGTATGTAATAAATTATTTGCATTGTATTCATCCAGAATATACGTAAGTGTGCATACAGGGTGATACATCACCACTGTTATGACAGCCATGCAAAACACTGTGTTCATCACCAGGTAATCTACTGTATTTACTGACAAGTTGACATTTTAAAAAATGTCTGGTTGTCATGTAAAAAGCAGTACTGCGGGGCCCGTCGATATGGTCAAAATATTGTAGTGTGATGTGACATATTTATTCATGTATTTCTTTGGCAATATAAGTGTAATGGTGGTACTTAATAAAAAATATCAAATTTTTTACAACCTGTATCATTGACAACAATGCATACCTTAGCATGGATGTATGGCGATATAGCTTAATATTCTGAACAACACAGAGAGGAAACGACATCAAGGCCATCTGACTCTTCCTACTTAACGCGCCGTTGATGACAAGCAAAGCTCCTGGAAGCATTTGTCTTGCGCCCTGTTAGCTGTCTGAGAAAGTGGTAGTAACACGGGGTATCTTTTTGCAATTTTTCATTGAGAGCCAACAACAACACTGTACTGAGAGAGACGGTGGCCCTCCGTCAGTACAGTGTTGTTGTTGGCTCTCAATGTTTGCCTGAACATTAATACTTCTGAATGAGTTGCCACTGGGCTCTCCGCTTGCAATCCCCAACCAAGGCAATTATGACACAGTTATTGGGGGGGGGGGGGGGGGGGGGGGGGTGCACTGCAAGTCCTCGGGGGGAAATCCTTAAATCCTAGTGGTTAATCCTGTCAAAGCCGTTAAGGATAAGCACATTCGTTTCAATGTGAAAGCGATGCCACACTTGCCCTCGTGTCTTCATAGCTTCCTTTGGCACGTGGAAGAAAAGGAGGTTCTGGGGAGTTTTCTTCCTAGATGCGAAGCACCTCACAGACCAGCAATGTCATTCACTCACTCGCATTATGGTGTAGCCACTCTGCCCCTAATGGCACCTCACGTGCATGGTCCCTTTGTGTAGGACCAGTTGGATCCATGCAAGAATGCTTTGCATCTGTGACACTGTGTGTGTCCTTGTTCCTTCATAGTGGTTGAAATTGGGGAATACTTTGTGTGTTTTTTGTGAACTCGTTATGAATAAACTGATTTGAAGCGGCTGATAAAACTCATCGCTTGTACTCCTTACTGTCACAGTTAAGCCATCAACAAAGTGGTGGAAGACGGGGCACACCACGTAACGCACTTCAGTGCAGCGCGGCCGTCCGGGGTTCGACTCCCGGACCCGGCGACATTTGCCAAATGTCTCCTCCGCATATCTTCTCCCATCCGTCCTCTCTGTCTATCCAATAAAGCAATAAATAAAATAAAATACATAATAAAAAATAAAAAAAAAAGTGGTGGAACCCAAATCCTTTACTCAAGTAAAAGTAGAAATACCCTGATAGTACTCTGGTAAAAGTTAAAATCCTTCATTTGAAATCCACCCAAGGTACTTGGGTATACTAAATGTATTGAAGCATCAAAAGTCTAAGTATTTGTACAACATCATGTCTACATATTTAAGTACATATTCCATTATTTCATACATCCATCTCTAATGGTTAAGCTAAAGGGGTTATGGTTGCCCTGATGGCTTTTTCTTTAAGTTGACTCATATAAATATACATACATAAAGTGTATGTGTTAATTGCATTCATGTATAGGTATGTATGTATGCCAAACCCGTCATTAAAGTACTAATTTTAGGTGTTACAGATGTTAAGTAAAATGTAGGCTATAGGGAGGTGTAGTCTGACGTCACTGGTTGTTCCACCCGTATAGGGATTCATCATTGGGAAACTGGATTATCGGCTATTGTAACTATTCTGCAGCATTGGAAATTGACAAGCTTCCATTTTTGCACAAAATGAGTTCCCTTCTACCACTAACATTACTGTTTAAGCATTTTTGGTTGAAATAAAGGTAGTTATAAGGTTTTTAATTTGTCGTAAAAAAAGAACTACATTTACCAGTAGGCAGCCTGTTGTTCATTGGGCAGCTGTCGCCGACGCCTACCTCACGTCACGGCAAGCTGATAGCTACGTTACCCCGCTAAACGTACTAGACGTTAGCAATGTCTACTGTCGTGAACCATTTTAAATTGTGCCATGTAGAGGAGTTTCGGGAACGAGTAAAATGTGCAGGTCCTCTTCTCAGACCTGTGGGGCAAGCACTGCACACGCATCATGCCGGCTAGCAAGCTAGCTAGCTACGCGTCACAGCCTGCTGATACCACGATAGCTAACTAACGTTAACGTTACAAGCTCAAAAACCTTATAACTACTACTGTTGTGTCCATAAGTTCCCTGGCAGAATACTTTGTTTGTGAGGAGTATACAAAGAGGAGAGAACCATTTTAAATCGGGGCATGTGGAGGAGTTTCGGGAATGGCTAGCAAGCTAGCTAGCTACTAACGTTATGTAAAAAACAATAACGTTATAAACTATACACAATATGTACAACAAAACAATGATTTACATTAGTATTTACAGTGATTTAATATGCAGCGAAATAACGTTATACGATTTAAATTATAAATACAAATGTAAAAAAAATATTAAAATGGTGGTTGGCTATAAACTGGTGTTGGGTGAAACAGATACTAGCAACAGATTCAGGGTCAGTTATTGTCCCATTGTACGAATTGTTAAGCTTATCGAATGTAAGGAAAATCTGATCCTAGGTCCGCGACTAAAGCCAGGCGTCTACGCTGTGGTGACGTCAGTCAACAGCGCCAAATAGCAGTGTAGTTTCCCAGCAAACAAAAACATAAACGCTGTTATTTTGCTACCTTTACGATTAATTGCGAATATTTTCATGTTGAGCTATAGATTGAGGATGAATACACACAGAAAGGTACACCATGCCAATGTCCATGCTTTATTTGTTTTAAACGAACCGTTTTAGAAATGGGCAATGGGGAAATACATTCAGTGAAACAGAGGGTGCAGGAAAAAACGAAAATTACATAACCACTACACCTCCCTATTTGCTTTGAAAGATACAGTAGTAGGCGGCTGGGTGGCGCAGTGGGCAAGGCGCTCGCCACCAACACAGGAGATACTGGTATCGAGCCCAGCTCTCGGCGTTGCTTCCGGCTTGGCTGGCCGTCGTACTAACACAATTGGCAGTGTTAGAGGGTGGGAAAGCCGGTGGGTGGGTCCTGGTCGTTGTAAACAGCGACTCCTACAGTTCGGTCGGGGCGCCTGCTCAGCGAGGAAAGGATCTAAGGGGGGTAGTGTGATCCTTCCACACGTTACACCCTCTCAGTGAGAGTCCATGCTGCCAGGTGAAAAGAAGCGGTTGTGTGAGGTTTTGCCCGCTGCTCACCCACTCGCTCTGTTCCTTTAAGATTTTCGGTTAATTAATTGCATTCTCCTCTCCACACGCTTCTTCCTGTAGATGCCGTTTGATTGGTGCTCCCCCAACCACACGCTTGTCAATCTCATCCCGCAGCTGTCACTGCTTGTCATTAAGCATCCCTTTTGCTTTATATACCCTGATTTCCCCATTTAGTGTTGTTGGATCGTTCTGATATATTCTCTGCATTTGCCGTTCCTTCCGTCGCCTGCTTTTCCCTGTGCTTTGCCTCCCAGGACTCTCGAGGAGTATTCCGTTTGGACAACCCGTTCCCCGTTACGAAGCGCTCGCCCTGTTTGATCTGCTCGCTTCACGCACAGCGCTCTGGTGAGTTTTTGCAAGACAGTCTTTGGACTCAATCATTTTTCGTGTGTGTAAACACTGAAGAGATCCTGTTTTTCGTTCAGACTGTCTCTCACCCTTTTTGCCTGTTTTGGATATTCATTGGGATTCATATTTGTTTGGACATTGCTCACTGCGTGTCTCACACCGAAGATTCTGTCACTTGGATTTATTGTTTGGACATTGCTCACTGTGTGTTTCACACCGAAAATTCTGTCACTTGGATTATCTGTTTGGGACAAGTCACTTCACCTGTCACCTGTCAGTTCCCAACTGTTCACTGAGCTAACCCGCTCTCTCTCTCTCCCTGTTCCGCTACCACCTCGGAGTACTGCCGGGAGGATTCTGCAGAGCGGCTCTGACGTCACGGACAGATTCCTCAAACGTAACCCCCCCGGGAGAAGCTGCAGAGCAGCAACATTCCTCACATGCTTGTTTCCCAGTTTGTTTCTGTTCTCAACCAAGTTCTTTCTGTTACTCTGTAAAATAAACAAGCCCTAGACTCTGAAACTACTCTCTCTGTGCCGTTTGCGTTTGGGGTCGGTGTCAGACCATAACAGGTTGATTGGCTAGACGTGTGTCGGAGGAAGCATGTGATAGCCTCCACTCTCCCAGACCGACTGTAGGGGGTAGGTGCGCAGCGACCAGGAAGGGGATTGGGAATTGGCATAACGACTAACATTGGGATTGGAGAAAAACTGAGGAAAAAGGAGGGGGAAAATATATATATATAATAATAATAATTAAAAAAGATACAGTAGTGGAGTAAAAGTATAATGTCCCCTAAAATGGAAATATGCAAGTAATGTACAAACACCTCAAAAGTGTACATAAATTCAGTACTTGAGTAAAAGCACTTAGTTACGTTCCGCCCCTTGCCGTCACAGAAAGGCCTTGTAGCTTCCTTCTCAAGTGCTTCCTTCTCTATCGATTCCTATCTTCCCTCGTCTGCTCTCACACACACACTGTGGTGAACTGTAACTACAACGTTTATTCTCTGTCCTTTGTCATGCCGCCTCTGGTCCATGGTAAGCTGGCTCTTGAGTCATCATGTCAGTGCAGTGTCATGGCTTTCGGATTTGGCTCACAGTGTTCTTTCCATGTTATATCTCCTCTGTTGCATTTCTCCTGTCACTATACAGTATAACTGCTGATCATGGGCTACTGGCAGGCACTTGGCACTCATCCTCCAACTAGCCTCCAACCGCAAACCCTCAGTGCAGCAGCGGCATGTGGCCACAGATGATTAATACCACAGTCTTATCCACAGAAGTGTAAAAAGTACTCAAATATACAGTATTACCAAGTAGCACTGAAATATACAGTATTACCAAGTAGCACTGAAATATACAGTATTACCAAGTAGTACTGAAATATACAGTATTACCAAGTAGTGCTGAAATATACAGTATATCAAGTAGCACTGAAATATACAGTATTACCAAGTAGCACTGAAATATACAGTATTACCAAGTAGCACTGAAATATTATACAGTATTACCAAGTATCACTGAAATATACAGTATTACCAAGTAGTACTGAAATATACAGTATTACCAAGTATCACTGAAATATACAGTATTACCAAGTATCACTGAAATATACATTATTACCAAGTAGCACTGAAATATTATACGGTATTGTCAAGTAGCACTGATACAGTATTACCAAGTAGTACTGAAATATACAGTATTACCAAGTAGTACTGAAATATACAGTATTACCAAGTAACACTGAAATATTATACAGTATTACCAAATAGCACTGAAATATTATACAGTATTACCAAGTAGCACTGAAATACAGTATTACCAAGTATCACTGAAATATTATACAGTATTACCAAGTAGCACTGCAATATTACACAGTATTACCAAGTAGCACTGAAATACAGTATTACCAAGTAGCACTGAAATATACAGTATTACCAAGTAGCACTGAAATATACAGTATTACCAAGTATCACTGAAATATTATACAGTATTACCAAGTATCATTGAAATACAGTATTACAAAGTAGTACTGAAATATACAGTATTACCAAGTAGCACTGAAATACAGTATTACCATCTATCTATCTATCTAGGTCGTCCTCGGACGGGCCCTCCATCGGTGCTTCCAGTCATCCCGATCCTCCATGCATCTGGCTAGCTCGCCGGTGCATTCTGTTCCCGCATCTCTCCTGAGTACGTCCACGTAGGTTAATGTGGGACGTCCTTGTGATCGATGCCTGTGTGTTGGTTCCCACAGCACAAGTTTGCTGGTTGGCATCTCATGATGTCTCTGGCAGTGACCTGCCAGCCTCATTCTCCTGACTGCCACTTTCTCGCTCACCCTTAGCACCCCCCCATACAAGTTTGCATTAGTGACATGCTCATCCCTGTTGATGTTGAGCACCACACGCATCATTCTGGTGTAGCACCCATCCAAGGACTTCTGCAGGGTGGGCTTCAAGGTCCAGCATTCACTGCCATACAAAAAGACAGACTCAACTGTTGCATGAAAGAAGTTGAGCTTGATTTGACGGGGGAGGTTGGATTTCCACACACTGGTCATGCCGTTCAGAGCCCTCCACGCAAGCGCCTTCCTCACTTTAAGGTCTTGCTCGGACGAGTTGACCCACGAGCCCAGGTATTTGAAATCACCGACTTCCTTTAGAGCAGAGCCTCCTGTTGTCCTTAGAGGTGGATGATCCGGGAGGATGTTATACATTATGACCTCGGTTTTCTTGGCATTTAGCCTAAGGCCAACCTTGGCGCACTCCGTCTCCACTCTGCACAGGAGTTCCTGTGCCTGCTCCACGTGGTCAGAGAGCAGGCTGATGTCGTCCGCGTAGTCAAGGTCTGTTAGGACTATGGCGGGGTGTCGTCTCGATCTCCTTGGGGTTATTGTGAGACCAAGTTCCTGCTCCCGTCCATTGATGGCCTTCCTGAGCGCATAGTCGAGGACTATGACGAAAAGGAAGGGGGCAAGGGTGTCCCCTTGCATCACTCCAGCCAGGATGTCAAATTCTTCACTGTTGCCATCTGGGGTTACCACCTTGGCCCTTGTACCCGTGTGCATGGTCCCTATGGCCCGGAGTAGATTGGGAGGGACTCCGTAGGCCTTGAGTATCCTCATCATCACGGCTCTGTGTATCGAGTCAAAAGCCTTTTTGAAGTCGATAAAGCACAGTACCGCTGTCAGGTTGTTCTTCTTCACCTCCTCGATGATTCTTCTCAAGGCCAAGATCTTACCAAGTAGCACTGAAATATTATACAGTATTACCAAGTATCACTGAAATACAGTAGTACTGAAATATACAGTATTACCAAGTAGCACTGAAATATACAGTATTACCAAGTAGCACTGAAATACAGTATTACCAAGTAGCACTGAAATATACAGTATTACCAAGTAGTACTGAAATATACAGTATTACCAAGTATCACTGAAATATACAGTATTACCAAGTAGTAATGAAATATACAGTAGTACCAAGTAGCACTGAAATATACAGTATTACCAAGTTCACTCACCGACGGCGGAGGCAACCATGCAAGTTGCCAACCTGCTCATCGGGAGCAGTTAGGGGTTAAGTGTCTTGCTCAAGGACACTTCGACGCGCTGCCCGGGAGGAGCGGATATCTAACCGGGAACCTCCGGATTACCAGACGACTGCTCTACCTCCCGAGCCACTGTCCGCTACCTGAAAATGATCCAATTCAGATAGCGAAGAGGGGGTTATTTCAGGGGCTATTACTATGTCGCTTCAACCTCATTACGCCCTTCTAAACTCACAGCTCAACACACAGTGACTCCAGCTGGACAGCCGGGCTCGAACATATTACCTGCAGGTCAACAGGCACCATTACGACTGCTGGTCCCTGGCAGACAGGGATGACCAAACTCCACTCACTGACCACAAAAGTTTAATACCGCAGTCTTATCCACAGTCCGTCACCTGCAAAAATCCAATTCAGATATCGCAGGAGAGGCATTTCAACATAGGACTGAGTGGACAAGGGTGAAATGAGTGTCACCAAGTCTGCAAATAGAGTGTTGCAGGTCAGTGGGAAGTGACTCACTAAAGGCCAACATGCATCACTGGTCTGTTTCTCTTTCCTGTTCCCAAGTAATACTACTGATTAATGGGTCTAACAGTCTGGCTTCTTGCAATCTGTAGCAGTGCTAAATATAGTTTGGTCCGACATCATTGTTATGTGAAGTCACCAACGGATATGACGTCTTTGAATGATGTTCATGGTTTTACAATCTGAGTCACTTGCCTACATAGGGGTGTAACTGTACACAAAAACCACGGTACGGTACGTACCTCGGTTTTGAAGTCAAGGTTCGGTACGGGTTTTCGGTACAATGGGGGAAAGTTTGGCTTTCCATGTTCCACTCAGGGGTGATGTAGTGTGCAGTAACTAATTGTACTTGTAGGGCTGTCAACGAATATTCTATATTGAAATTAATAATCGACTTGTAAATATTTTTTTTATAATAATTATTATATTAGATTGTGAAAAAAACATCCCCCGGTGGGCGGTCGTTAGTGGTTAACATACCGTTGTATTCGTTCGGTACACTACACAGCCGTTCGGTACGGTATGGTACACACTGAAACGGTTCGGTACGGATACGTGTACCTTTACACCCCTACTACATACTGTAGAGCCAAACACTATATTTATACAGATGAAAACAAGCTCATTAATTATGGCACATTTACATTGATGTGGAAACTGAAGACGTTGATTAATGTGCACTGTCCCTGGGTAAAAAATAAATACATAACTTAAATACACATATATATATATATATTTATAAACATAATGATAAATATAGGCTACACACTTACTGTAGCCCACCCTGCCCACATGGCACCTCACTCTAAACTCATATTCATTATCATCTTCAAGTTGCTATTTTCAGTTTTGAGTTGAATATCTGGCTTTGCTTCTGCATTTGAGGTACCTTTACAACAGCAGGACGTCAGATAGGAAGAGAAGCTCTGATAGAGCAAATATCTGAAATAATCGGCCCACATGGCCCATTAACAAAAACATTTGCACTCCCTTATGTCAATCATGTGTCAATTGAAAAGAAAGAAAATATTTTCAACCAATTTATTTAGTTTGATACATTTTATATAAAATATCAAGTAGAGTGCAGATCTACTAAATAATAGAGACTTTTTTGTTGATTTTTATCAGATGCAAAAAAAACAGTATATAGGTCATCGGCCACCCTGTTCTCTAAATATAAGTTGACCTTTGAAAAGTCGCCCTCGGTCGACCACTCCTCTGAAGGATGGGCCCAATGAAGTCCTGAATGATGAGGACTTGGAGACATAGGAGTGTACATGTTGTGTAAAAGTAAAATTTGAGACTACAGCCTTTCTGCAATTTCCTGCCCAATTTTGCCATGATTTCAACAATGTTCTTTTTGTACCAGGTACATCTCCAAATCCGTCACGTTTCAATGTTTTTTTTTTTTTTATCCACTTTTTCTCCCATTTTCTATATTTTTCTCCCATCCCAATTTCGTATCATCCAATTCAACCCTCCCCTGTCACGAACGCTGTTTCTTGCCTCCCACAAGCCGGCTGCAATGTGGACTAAGTCATACATAGCACAAGTCCCCTCCGGTACTTGAGGTAACAGCAGTCGCATCTTTTCACCTGCGCAGCTCGATCTCTCAGTGGCGAGGAGTAACACGTGGGAGGCTCACGCTGCCCCCGACACTTCCTGATTCTACTGCGCAGGCGCACCAACCGACCTGTAGGAGTCGCTGTCCACAACGCCCGATCCCCACCCATCAGTTTCCCACCCCCTAATACGGCCAATGTGTATTAGTATGAACGACCAGCTAAACTGAAAGCAATGTGGAGCGCTGGGCTCGAGCCCAGCGTCTCCGCATTCGTGGCGAGCGCCTTGCCCACTACGCCACGTAGCCGCCCCCGTCACGTTTCAATGTTAAAGGTGCTATACGTGGTATTTTCTTGTTGAAAAAATTGCTCCAACAGCTATTACTGATATAGTGTTTTGTCAGTAACAATCCCTCCACTTTGCAGTAAACAGAAAATAAATTTTCTGGTATCCCGTTCCCACTTTATCCAATCAGGAGAGAGAACTCCACACTGCAAACATGGTCTGACAAAAATAAGAAATAAAGAAATGAAGCAAATTTGGCAAGGCAAGATTTCTTGAAATAAGTAAAAAAAAATATATATATATTATATACCTGTATATATATTTATATCTAGGGTTCTCTCTCACGATTGGATAAAGTGAGAATGGGATACCAGAACATTTATTTTTTGTTTACTGCAGAGTGGAGGGACTGGGAGACTCATGTTACTGACCAGACACTCTATATCAATGACGGCTGTCGGAATGTAGAGCTATTTAACACTTATTTTATCATGCTATATTTCTCTGCCACTGGGGAACTATAAAGATGGTATTGGGCTTCAATCACACCATGGTGTTCCTGTGAGATAGTAACAACAGAATCCTTCAGGGAACGGACTGTCTAGGGATCAATGATTCATCGCAATTGGTTTCACAATTGGTTACACTGTAGAAAATCACAAGTTGTCTCAACTTATATTTTCAAGGAACCTTTTTGTGCGGCTTGCTTTTTGTCAAATCAACTAAATAGGAGTTGATTCAACTAAATATATGCATGGATTATTATGACCCACTGGCTTCATTATGTACTTGTGAATATTTTATATGCCTTACATGGATGTTGCACAAGTATTTCCTGACTGAAAAACATGTCAGAGCAGCTTGGGGTACAGAGTTGGCGTAGCATAGTTATTTTCCAGACATGTACTATTAACTAGGATATTTCTAGAGTCAAACGTGTTCATGCAGGCCTCAAAGCAGTATTTTACTTTGGTAGAACATTTGCACCGTTCAGCACATATCCCCATGTTAATTTGTGAACAGTCCACCACTACGGCGGCACGGTGGTGTAGAGGTTAACACTGTCGACTCACAGCAAGAAGGTCCAGGGTTCGATTCCCGCTTGGGGACCAGGTTTCCGCGATGCCAGGTACCCAGGTGGGGGATCTCCCAGGCCTTTCTGTGTGGAGTTTGCATGTTCTCCCCGTGCTCGCAAGGGTTCCCCCCCTGATAAGAGAAACCCAATGGAAAAACATGCACAACAGATTGCTGACGCTGTCGCGTCCCTGACGAAGACGGGCAGGAGCACTTGGATTGGTCCCCGGGCGCGGTACCTTGCCGACCCCCTGTCTGCACCCGGCTGCCCTTGGGGGGGGAAGGACGACGGGATGGGTTCAATCGCATCGGCGACCCTGAGAAAGACAATTGCATGTGTGTGTGCCGCCCATTGCATGTCGTTGTGTCGTTGCATGCCGAATAAAGACCTCTCTAAAGAGGTCCTGCATTATTATTATTATTATTATTATTATTATTATTATTATTATTATTACCAGGCAACGAGATAAGTGTACTACAACTTGTAGAGGGATTACACAGGGGGGACATCATGGTGTTTCTTATCTTCAGATGGCTGTACTGGACAGTAAGTGCTTGGCAGCTCCTTGAATGCTAAAATTGTATATGATAATTATCTGCATTATCCATCTACACCGATAAGTCACAACCTTTTCACCATGCTCCCCATGGTAAGCAGCTACGGCTGCCCACAGACTCAGGTTATTCCCCTCAGCAGCTCGCCTAGTAAATGAGTCAAGTGTCCCCCTGCTTAAATTGTATTTAAGTGTGTTAAAAGCTGTACTTAAGATGTGTTAAAATAGTGGTTTTGGTTACTTTTGCCCAACAAAATAGTATACACACTTCATACTGTATGCTACAAATATACTTTACACACAAATATACACACACAAATAAATAAATACATCTTTACCATTTTCTTTTCTCACTTTTTCAAATGAGCTCCCTTTTATATAGATTTGTATAGCTGTTTTGTTACTGTATACACACCACATTCTAGGATTGTTGTGGACAAGTGCATAAAAGATGGAGGCTTCGTGGGTCATTGCCATTTGATCCGTCGATACAAGCAGGTGAAGCCCAAACACTTGAAACTCCATTTACACCTTTATTTCCAGACATATCCACCAGCTGCATAACACATTATCACTGAAACTAATTTGACCTGCTCGTCCCACCCTGTGGTACAACACAACACACACACACACACACACAACACCCACGCACACAAGAGAACAAAGTGGATGTTGACACCTTAGCAGTGTGGTACAGGTATGGGGAAAAAAGCAATTATGTCTAACCAGTGGGCCACCATCTCTATGCTGCTGATCCCCCCCCCCCCCCCCCCCACCATCACTACCATCACCATCACCACCACCACGAGCAGAGCATGATAGCTGCTAGCAGATCCCCTCAGAAGTAATTTTGTTTGAACTAATGAGAAGGGACAGAGAGGAGCCGTTCCACGTTTGGTTTTAAACGCCTTTGATGAATGACTACTGTCCCAGTGGCTCGTTTTGTCATTAGCTTGACAGCAGATGGAAGTGAAGTCCTATAAGAAAATGGAAAATTGATTTACCTCAATTTTCATCCGGAGAAAATAGTTCACCCCCCCCCCCCCGTAATCTCACGCGGAGGTGCACAGAGCGATTGCCAAACCTGCCGCTGCGCGCTTCCTGTTGCACTCGTGTGGAAAGACGGCATTCTAATCAAGTGGTTTATGCCAACGCTTCACCGTGCCGCGTTTGGTTGTAATAGAATGTGAAAGACTTAAACCGCCGACGTTCTGAGTCCCAATTAGTCCACATTTCAGATTCAGCCGTAAGACCAATTATATTCCGTTTGGATCAGATTTATCTCAAGGGAAACCACTTTCGGATGTTCATAAACAAGCCTAGCCTACAATTATATTCATATATCTTCACTTTCGATATAATAGAGATCTTGCATGGAATGTTTGTGTAGTTGTCTCTCTTCCAACATGGTGGCCTGTAATCATTGGTAACCATCATTGGTAATCTTAAAGAGTCCATTTTTATATTCGTTATATGTTCGCCTTATCTTCAGAGTTCAAGTAAAAGTAGAAATACCCAGATAAGTTAGTACTCTGGTAAAAGTAAAAGTCCTCCATTCAAAATTTACTTAAGTAAAAGAATGCATTCTGCATGATGTTTGTGTATTCCAGTGCTTGGGAGCATTCAATCCTTGATCCATTGACCTCTATAGGTTATGTTAAAGTGGTATGTGGTCCAGTTATGCTGCTCTGATTATGTCCTATTGAAGTCGACAAACTCGACATGCCATATATAATCTTCATAAATGTTTGCCATGTATTCTATGCAAAATAGTAACTAGTAGCCTAACTGATGGGCTCAGATAAATGTAGTGGAGTAAAAAGTACAATATTTCCTTTGAAATGTAGTGGAGTAAACGTATAATGTTCCCAAAAGTGAAAATACTCAAGTACAATTTTGAGCTGCTATTATAGGACTCCAACTCTTTCAGAGTACATATATATCACATATTATAGGACTCCAACTATCTTCCCTCTAGAGTCTAGTATAACCTGAGAGGTCAAATCTAACACTTTAATTAAAGTGGTGCCCATAAGTATCTTAAGCTCATTATGAATGCATTAGTCAAATAGATTAGTAAAAAATTGTAGTAAAAAATAGAATAGAAATACTTTATTCACCCCGAGGGAAATTTGGCACTACAAATTACTCACAGTAAATAGTAAACATTTAGGTAGACAAAAACAAAAAGTCACAAATAAGAATAAAAAATAAGCCTAAGAATAAAATATGGTCCGGGATATACATTTCCTATGTTACATTCTAATATAAGATATACTCATATAAAATGTCCTATGTTACATTCTAATATAAAATATACAATAAAAATATCCAGAATATACAGTAAGTGTAAAATTAAAAGATTCTACTATGTTGGTCTAAAAGTAAAAGTAAAAGTCCAGGAAGAACTGTCACCCTGTGCTCAGTGATGCAGTTGAGGCACAGTGATGCATTATAAAGTCTGATGGCTGTTGGAATGAAGGAATGAATGAATGAATGACTTTTATTCATATAGCACCCTTCACAGCACGAATGCACAGGGTGCTTTACACTACAGCGTATATAAAAAAAACACAACAAAACAAAGTCAGAAATAAATGACAACAACAACAGACAGCAGTTAAAAAAAACAGTGAAACCAGATTTTTCTTTTAAATAATAGAATAAGAGAATTTGGATAAAATCGTGAGTCACTAATTAAAAAACAAAACTGTAGGAACAGTGAGGACAAGAAAAAGTGCCTATGTATGACCAAAGGCCTGTCTGAACAAATGTGTTTTTAGTTGTTTTTTAAAAGAGTTTTCAGAGGGGGCAGTTCGCAGGTCCAGGGGGAGAGCGTTCCAGAGCCTTGGTGCTGTCACCTCGAAGGACTTCCTGTGCCGTTCAGTGCTACATCTTGGGAGTCTTAGTCTAGCACTGAACGTGCTAGTTACTTTGTTATATAGCTGGAGCTGTATGTAGTATGTCTGCAGAACCAGATTTACGCTCCAGAAGGACTTCCTACATGCCCCCATTACTCTGCATTATGGAGCTGACATGATTTATGAGATTATTCAGTCAATCAGTGGCTCGGGAGGTTGAGCAGTCGTCTGGTAATCCATAGTTTCCCTGTTCAATTCCCGCTCCTCCCGGGCAGCGTGTCGAAGTGTCCTTGAGCAAGACACTTAACCCCTAACTGCTCCAGATGAGCAGGTTGGCACCTTGCATGGTTGCCTCTGCCGTCTTTGTGTGTAACAAATTGTAAAGCGCTATATAAATGCACCATTTACCATTGTATCTATAAAAAAAACAATGCTCTCTGGTCTGACACCTGACATGTATTAATTTGTCAAGATGGTGGCTCACTCATAAACACTTTTCTTTCTCTTTTTCCATCTAAACGGTTTACTAAAATATGTTTCTGACACTATTTTATGTGAGATGCAAGATATACAATTGCTGGATCTGATCTGCAATGCCTAGTCTTACAGTTTGATCTGAACCAGGACGTACAGATGATTTTCATTTAGAAAATTAGAGATAGGATCCAAAATTGGCTGACTGAGCCGGACTGCTGAGTGACTGTACAGCTGTAACTAGGTGTTTTCTGACGATAAAAACTGTTTGCAAATGCATATTTAATCAGATAACACCGGTATTTACACCCTTGAATGCATGATGGATTCAGCACTGTCCACACAGGACAGTACCCAGCTCTGTCCACACAAGACAGTACCCAGCCCTGTCCACACAAGACAGTACCCAGCCCTGTCCACACAAGACAGTACCCAGCCCTGTCCACACAAGACAGTACCCAGCCCTGTCCACACAAGACAGTACCCAGCCCTGTCCACACAAGACAGTACCCAGCCCTGTCCACACAAGACAGTACCCAGACCTGTCCACACAAGACAGTACCCAGCCCTGTCCACACAAGACAGTACCCAACCCTGTCCACACAAGACAGTACCCAGCCCTGTCCACACAAGACAGTACCCAGCCCTGTCCACACAAGACAGTACCCAGCCCTGTCCACACAAGACAGTAACCAGCCCTGTCCACACAAGACAGTTCTCAGCCCTGTCCACACAAGACAGTACCCAGCCCTGTCCACACAAGACAGTACCCAACCCTGTCCACACAAGACAGTACCCAGCCCTGTCCACACAAGACAGTACCCAGCCCTGTCCACACAAGACAGTACCCAGCCCTGTCCACACAAGTCAGTACCCAACCCTGTCCACACAAGACAGTACCCAGCCCTGTCCACACAAGACAGTACCCAGCCCTGTCCACACAAGACAGTACCCAACCCTGTCCACACAAGACAGTACCCAGCCCTGTCCACACAAGACAGTACCCAGCCCTGTCCACACAAAGCACATGTTGTCACCCAATGATTTGTGGCTTACTGCCACACACTCGTCCAAAACCCAGATGGATGATCAATCCAAATCAAATATGATAAACAAGTACTGTCCTTCCCTCTAGGTGATGACTGGACCAAAAACATGTTAGAAAAAGCACCTCACTCCAAGAGTCACTGTGTGTTCACGTGAAACGAACATAGAACACACACACAAAAGGAACAAGGTAGGTGGTGTGTAACCGTACCTTCTATTTAATGCCTAGTGGTAATGTTTGGAGAAAATTGCCTTTGATATTGTGTTGTGAGTAACACAGGCAGATATTTCACTCATATCCTTTCATTTAACTGCTGGGTTGGAAACTTGGAATCACAGGAGTGGCCCTCTCATTTTAAAACCTGAACAATGTGGACATCTAGTGGAGTACATATTATAGGACTCCAACTCTTTCAAAGTACGTATTATAGGATTCCAACTCTTTCAGAGTACATATTATAGGACTCCAACTCTTTCAAAGTACGTATTATAGGATTCCAACTCTTTCAGAGTACATATTATAGGATTCCAACTCTTCTCAGAGTACATATTATAGGATTCCAACTCTTCCAGAGTACATGTTATAGGATTCCAACTGTTCTCAGAGTACATATTATAGGATGCCAACTCGGAACACATGTAACCCTTGGTCCACACCAGTTACCTGTACGGTTGCCCCGCTGAATTGCAGTGGCTTGCACGTGTGATTCAAGATTCAAGAGTTTATTCATCACGTACATGCCAGGGCATACAGTGAAATGCGGTTGACCATGCCCGCTACGATTGTGCAATAAAACAATAGTAATAATAATAAAAAGATAACTAGAATAAATCGCTTAAAGGCACTGGATCCTATGTACATTCCTATACAATGTGCAGTTTTTCTTCTATGTCCCTATGCTATACTTGCTGTTACTAACTATACTATACAACAATCACAACAAGTTATTTTCTTAAAGTGTCCTTTTCTTGTGTGTTTAAAGTGACCTGTGGTGTGTTTGTGTGTGTGCGAGTGCAGAATGTTGTGTTGTGTGTGTGTGTGTGTGTATGTGTGTGTTCACATACACACCTTTTACTGTCTGTGATGGTGTCCACACAGACAGCGTCATCAACAGAGCAGTTTCATTGTGTATATTTTGCAGAGTCCCGCACGTCTCGTGCTGGTGCAGAAAGGATGCTCTCTAGGGTGAAATGAAAAGCAAGATGTTTCAGCGGTGTGGACCGAATATATGCGTACATAATTGAGAGTGTGCAAAAAACATGGTGAATCTTGGGGCAACTACATAGCTGATAATACAATATTATGCATTGCCAATTATTTTGTTTATTTCTTTAAATACGTGAATGTTTGTAAAGTATCGCCTTGCAACCATGTGTGAAATGTGCTATGGATACAGTTTGATTGACTGAATAATCTCATAAATCATGTCAGCTCCATAATGCATTATGATGCGACGGTCAGCAACATATTCTGTGCTGATTACTGATACAAAATAAACATGAGCAGCACAGAGTAATGATGGCATGCAGGGCGTCTTTCTGGAGCATAAAATTGGGAAAAGTCCCCAAAAGTTCAAGTCACCTCAAACAGCATCTCTTAATGAGAATGTAATGTACCTAACAGTTTGGTGGCAAAATGAAATGTTGTGGGACGTTGGTAGCGCCATGGTTGAGGATGAGAAGCACTTGGTTTAGGACTCTGTCACAATGACAATCACAGTAGCACCATAATGGCCATAATGTGGGCTCTTTATTTTATCATGATGAAACTGTATTTACTGTACTTACACCCTTGAATGCAGGATGGATCCAGCCCTGTCCACACAAGACATGCAGTACCCAGCCCTGTCCTGTGTATAGTTTTACAAATTATTCATTTAGCTGACGCTTTTATCCACAACAAGTCACCAGGAGGGGTACATCTCTGGCAGCTAAGGGTCAGTGGCATTGTTCGTCAAATAATAGTGCATAGTAGTAATAGTATAGACTTAGCAAGATAGGTAGTAGTATAAGAATAGTAGCATAGTAGTAGGGTACATAATAGTAATCTCTTTTAATTACTTGAGATATTGTTTAAAAGGTATAGGCTGCAATCGAAAACATGGCAGCCAGCTACTGTATGACAAGACCAACAGGCCCATAACATCTAGTCTCCTATGTCTTAACTATATTGTCTTATAGTCTTACCAATAGTCTTTGTGTCATAACATGTCTACTGTCCTATGTCATACTGTATCGTCTGTTGTATACTCCTAGTGTGTTGTGGTCCTACTGTAGAGTATTGACTGTCCATCCTGTCTTTTGTCATGTTGTATTGTCCTCTGCTACACTATCTGACTATGTCTATAGTTTTAAATGTTGTAGTTACTGTACAGCCCTTTCGTCGGCTCTTTGAGCTTTTAAATGCGCTATATAAATAAATTACTTGACTTTTACTGTTTGTAAATAATGATGACATTTTGAGAATGCACACGTTTTTAAATTGGTTTTGGGGACCGTCTCTAGATGAAACCATGTGGCGTCCGACGACCTGTCCACAGGCCCGAACACAGCAATGTCTGGGACCCTGAAAAAGTCCAGTGAACAGGGCCCCCTCCAAAACCTGCTTAACTCATATCATACCATATAATAAACTTATCATTTATCGCTGCCCTCTATGCCCCCCCCCCCCCCCCCCCCCCCCCCCCTAGCAGCTGGACTCGAGGAATCTTTCCCCCCTCATGGCCGGGCCTGCCTACCTGTTCAAAGTGCTTTCATTCATCCAGAATGTCCCCGGAGTCGTCCCCCAAAAACATGTGGGCATAGTTTGGTTCTGGAAGCAGAGTTTTACCTACAAGATGACAGTGACAAAAAGGGCTCCCAGATATAAACGATGCCACAGTGGAAAATAACCTTCAGGTTATGTTCAGCCTCCCAATGCGCTCCAAGTATATCATAGCTGGCAAACAGAGCACTTCCCTTGTTGGGGCCATAGGCAGAAAATGCACTTATTCGCCATCTTCCCCAGAGTCTGACAAGAAGATTGATGTCAGTTTCATCTATATGTGTCCAGTAGTCTGTGAGAGGCATTATTATGAATCCCACTGCTTTTCTGGGCAAGACCCCGCTCTGTAGCGTGGCCTCCGATGCTGTGCTGTGATTGGCTGAACCGTGTAGGGACTCTGCTGCATTGTGTTATTATTATTATTATTATTATTATTATTATTATTATTATTATTATTATTATTATTATTATTATTATTATTATTATTACAAAGGGTCAGATTAAACCGAATATATATATTTATTACTTGAGATATATTGTATAGTATTTGCATATCGTCTGATATCCCTTGTATATTCTTTGTACATATACACGGAATATCCCTTTACCTAGTACAGGCCAGACCATAATATTCGTTCTCCTATTGGACAGCGATCCCCTAGGCGCCACGGCCATACCCCCAATGTCTAGTTCAAAGTCACCGCTAAGACATGTCTGGACATGCCCGGTTCTGCGCAAGAATACGAGACAGAAATAAGGCTGGTACTAGATTGTTCACCTTACGTATAAATACGTCGCAGGTGGATACAGCAGTTAGTTACCCCAATAAGTTGAAGCCTCACACCACGATACAACGTGCTGTGAAGTGGGCCCGTTTTGCCCCGAAATAGAGCCTTGAGACCGCGTGCGAATTGATAGCTGAAGTGTCAGAGTTTAACGCTGGATCGTCGAGTTCGACCTATTCTATTATTAAGTAATAGTCTATTATGTATAGTGTATCGTGCGGCTACCGTTCTACAGTGACCAGCATTACCAACGTTTCATCGTACCGAGCTAGTGTGCTTATCCAGGCTGGGCGGCTTAACCTGGTGCCGTCATCCGAGGAGCCCTAGACGAGAACCGTGTGGATATGTACACTGGATAACCTACCCGACGACTACAGAGCCCTTTTCGGCTGGATTATATTTGCTTTGGTCCTGTAGCTGTTGGAGCGGAGAATCGTCTACACCCACTGTTGTGTGGGATCTACCCTGTGAGGAGCACCGTCGAGCCCGCCTCTAGTACTCTGAGGCTGGCTAGCTTTCCTCCATGCGGCACTGCATACCGGAGAATAGCTGTTGTTCGTCTACGGATCAAGGGATTATTGCACTGTCTCCTGTACCTGGAGTCTCCTTATTCCTCGTTGACCCAGACTTTCTGCTACCGACAAATCCTCTCCCCTGCTGGCTTACAACCGGAGGGACCCCTTTAGTATCTCCAGCTGATCTACTAGTGTACCATATATAATTCTTATGATACAGGTGGTATTAATTATCTCCTGCGTAATATGCTCATGGACTTACGCTCTTGACCTATTCATGCACATTCTTCGCCTTACAAGCGCAACTCTCAATCTTGATAAGTAATGTAAGATAATCTTCGTGCTGCTAATAAATATTCTTCTAAACCGTATTTCTTGTGAAGCCGTGTTATTGTGGGTGTGTTCATCTCATATACCTGTGTACTGTATGGCCAGTAGTAATGTACATAACTCAGTAGTGGTTTAATGATACCATACTTATTCAATACAGTCAGGGAATTGTACCCCTCAGTTACAATTATTATTATTATTATTATTATTATTATTATTATTATTATTATTATTATTATTATTATTATTATTATTATCAATAGAGTAACATATCTCCCCTGCTGGCTGACCAGAGCCTCACCTTTATTTTTATAATTATTTACTCATAATTTATCTTAAGTTCTATACCTTCTATCTGATGGTATTTTTTATTCTCTTTATTTTATTTTACCCTGATTGTACCTGCTCTCCCCCGTGCTGCTATGGCACCTGCATTTCCCCAAGGGGATCAATAATCTTATCTTAAATTTTCTCAGCAATTTTCGCCGTTAGATAGGTGCCTATAAGCAATCTACTGCTGGGTTCCTCTGCCTAGTTTAGACTGCAGATTAGTATTCTAGAAGCATCTGTAATAGTGTGCTATCTGCTTAATTTTGTTGATGTACTGTACCAACTTGAATGTAAATTGGGTGCGTGTGTAATGAAAAGGTCTCTGAATATCTGGCTGATTTTCCAATCTGTATGACTATTACGTGTACTTGCCCTTTTGCAGTGTACAGTATGTGGACAGAAATCTTTCAAGTGTGTGTTTTTATTGCATATTTATTTTATTTGTACATAATTTTCTATTTACTCAGGATTACACATGAATCCATGCATGTCCATTCTTTTTATTTTTTTTACTTTGACCAGTCAGCTGGTTCTTTTAGCGTTTATCGCTTTTTCTGGTCAAGCATGACCGACAGAAACAGGTTGAATGGGGTATAGATCGGGGGAAAGACACTGAGAAAATACGGCGAGTCCGGGAGTCGAACTCGTGTACCCCAGATCCGTGACGCGCACGGTTGTCCCCGACGCCGAAATAGCGTCCGAGGTACGCACTGAGCTACTGGAGCTCCCATGCATGTCCATTCTTAATTAAAGAAACATTCAGTGTAAGACACATTCAGTGTAATAATAACTACTGTTGATGTGTCGGGGTGAGAAACTAAAGTTTCTTGCTCACCCGTAACAGTAGATGGTGGGTGAGTTCATGTGCCACTTTCATCAATATCCAACTAAATATAATATAAATTCCCCTATATATAAAAGAGCAGTAAGGAATAAATGGAGGGAGAGAGAGATTTGTACTTGCTGCAGTGCCTGGTGGACGAGAGACACTTAGAGATTATCATGCAGTCTCATGCATTCATGATTCATGAAATGCTCCTACTGTATGCACAGATGTCACCCAAGTTTACACCAAATGTAATCTAAAATTGGGATTTATTTAAAACTATCTTAGAGTCAGTGTGAACCATTATTAATAGTATTTTTTATCCATACTGTATTTATATTCATACCATGGCCTGGGTGAATACTCTTTTCTGATTGGCCCGGCAGGTGTGCGTTAAAACCGTTTAATGCACACGTAGTTCGTAGTTCAAGATTAATCGCCGTTCTAAATTCATCCGCTACCCAATTCATACCTGTAACCATAGCAACCTTAAAGAGCACAGCTGTCAAAGCTTTACTCGTTATCAACTGCTACAAGCACAGCTGACTTATCAACTTCAATAAACTAACGACCGGGGAGGAAAACACACCAGTGGCTGATTTGAACATTTCTTTAAATTTATTTGGAGAATACGACAATTTTTAAGAACGGGACGCAGCAGATGAAGAAGAAATAGAGAAGAAAAGAAAGAAACCAAGTGAAATACGGCAGAAGGAACCAACACCTGACCAGCTTGGTTGTAAAATGGTCTAGAATTATTCCTTTTCATAACAGTCAGCTCTTGCTTCATAACCTTTCCATTTTAAGTGCAAACTTTCACCAAAAAATGTCTTAATGCTTTTATTCTATATTGTTGGCAAATATAAGCGGGATAACTTGTAGGTGTGCGTTAAACGGTAAGGCACTTTTCCTCCATGTCATGCTTTAAAGGGATATTTCACTTAGAACCTGACAATAGAACTTCTGCAGTGTTACCTATATCTAAGGCCATCTACTGCTGTCCCTGTCAACACCACCATTCCACCCAGGTGTCAGGCTCCTCACTCACTTCCATTAATTTTGAGGACTGAATATCATACTTCTGAATTATAAAAAAAACATTACAGCAATATTATTCTGTGTAATATAATTGTATGTGTCTTGTTTTTCCTGTAATTCTTTCACTTGAGATGTAATTTGACCAACTGTCAACTTACTCAGAATGTTTAAAATCTTTCTTCCTGCAAGGCAACAGGTAATGAGAAGCCGTCGGTCTTGCTGAGTTTGTTATTTGATCCGAAGAGAATGGACTCTGTTTTACCCAGGTGTAATGATAGTTTGTTATCAGCGAGCCAGGTGCAGATTCTGCCGAGTTCTGAGCTGAGGGTTTTTTCAACCTGTAACTTGTTCTTGTCAGAGACCAGCAGGGCTGAGTCGTCCGCAAACAAGAACAAGTTTCAGTCACAAGCTGACGACATGTCATTGTCAAGCTCTTTGACAGAGGTTATCAGATGTTTTATTTCCTCCACTTTCCCTTTGCGTTCCTTTTGGAGTGATTCGACTTTATTTGCCAGAGCTTTTGCAGTGAGAGTTATTTTCCTCTTTTCCATGTCCTGTTTTCCAACATTTGAACCAACTTTTATCCCACTCATTTTGAATGCACAAAAAATTACCAGCATCCATGAGAATCCAATTCCAATATCAAATGCAAAGCCAGCCACAGCAAACGCAAAGAGAGCCGTGCAGCTCACGTTAATTGTTTGTCACACACAAGCTTGGCCCGGCGGGCCGCTCACACACATCCACAGCGTGTTCAGCATAATAACAGTTTCCACTCAGCGGTAGAACCAGCTCAAATTGTTCCAAACGAACCAACATGGGTCAACAGCAGAACGCAATGGGTCGGGTTACATTACTGCAAATCCGTTGTTATTTTTCGTATAGCTTTGCGCTCTGCTCTATTGGAACTATCCCTTTAATCATATGCTATCATGAAAACTTTCAACCACGTGTACGCACCCACCTGCCTGACCACTCCCACATCCGCTCATATATAAGCGGGGTCATGGCCATACTACCAGCTCCTTCCCTACTTTCACCACCGTGAAGTCCGTGTATAGCACCGCTTCAAGTTTAGTGCTAAAAGTAGTTAGTTGGTAAAAGGAGCTGCGTTGACATTGTGCTTTTGTTTTCTCTCTCGCAAATTTTCGGGAAAATAAAGGGATAATGTCTTCACCACCGGAGAGCTTAGACGATTATCGTTCTGACCTCCATCAGCACTTCACAGTCGCGGCTTCCTCCGTGCGCCGTGGGGCGTTCCTGGCTCCACGGTTGTGGCAGGCAGGTGCGCCTCAGTGGCGTCCGGAGGAGAGTGCGTGTCGCCAAGGGACCGTTGAGCTCCCATCTCCTGTGAGGTGGCCGAGTTCCGGTTCTGGTTCCCCCGCCAGTCCCTCTGGTGGCCGGGGATTTGCGATGCAGGCTCTTCGCCTCGGCTCGTTCTCATCATACGGCGATGAGCAGCGGGGGCGGACAGCTTAGCGGCTGTGTTGGGCTGGCACCGGACGGGGATTCACTCGTCTCCTCTCCATTGCATCCGATGGAAACTGAGGATTACATGGAGGGGGCGGGGGCATTCTTGTTCGAAGCTCCGGCGGAGACAGAGCATTCTCCCCCTCCGGCAGTGGCAGAGGGTGCTGTGTCTTCCTGGAGAGCCTCATACTCCGGGACTGGGTTAAAGTCACCACCCCCAAGACGAGATGCCCTGCTATCAGCCGCACCGGATGTTGGCTCCCACCTATCCTATGGAGACAGTGAGTGTAGCCTCCCAAACGCGAGGGATGCGAGCGAAGTGGAAGAAGGTGTGCAAAGGGAGTTGCGCGCCTTGTTCCCCGAGCTCATGACGGCAGCCGCCCGTGCTAATGGTGTGCCGCTGCCGACGCCACTGCCGGCACCTGTTCCCGATGACATGATAGGTCATCTCTGGCAACGCCGTCCTGTGAGGGAGGCGAGTGTTGTCTGCCCATTCTTCCCTTCGATGGAGGCTTACGTGGTGCGGGGACAGGTAATTCCCCGCATCATCGGCCTCACCTCCACCTACGTGCCTTTCACGCGGGTGGTGGGTTTGGTCCAGGGGTTGAAGGAAGGGTGCCACGACATGATAGCCCGATGGCATCCATCCTTTGCCCCGAGATGGTGTGGGAGCCGTTAAAAAAGCCACTTCCCCAGGGGAAGTCGGCTAAGCAGTTGGCTATGTGGAGTGACCAGATATTCATCGCCTCGACCCAGAGCCTGGCTGCGACCTCCAACATCGAGCAGCTGGCATGCTTCATGTCAGGGCTGATGACGGGTGGGGTGGTACTGGACGACCACCAGAAGTACCTCCACGCCCAGGCGACGGGAGCCATCCTGCATCTCTCGCAGCTACAGACGATAGCTGCAGGGAAACAGCGCGCCCTGGCCACTCTCATCCAGCATTACCTGTGGCTGGAGCAGCCGGCGTTGATGGATCAACGGAGGATCCCCCTCCTCATGGCCCCCCTCTCCGACGCTGGGCTCTTCGACTTGGCGATGCAGGAGATGACGTCAGCCTGCAGGGACCTGGAGGAGCAGCGGTCCGTCCTCCAACCCCACTTACCCCGGCCCGACGCCACCGCGACCGGAGGCGTGACGCGGAGGGAACGCCGGAACAGGTCTTCGGCCTTCGCCAACGCCACTGCTGGCCCTGCCAGCAAGAAGCCTAAGAGTGGAGGAGGAGAGGTCACCACCACCGCTGCCGCCAGTCATCCTGCGCCCGGGGGGAACGGTAGGGAACGACGTGGCCAGACGGCTCCCCAGCACCGTCCCTCCGGGCCAGCTGCCCGTGGGGGCAAACGGCACCCTGCGCGCGGCGGGTGACGCAAGTAACTTTTTACCCCTGCTGTCCCTGCCCGACTTAGCAAGGCCTGTAGTTCTAGCACTTAGCCAAGGGCTTATGTCCTTCTCTCTACCTAAGACAGCGTTCTTTCTTACGTGAGTAAAAGTGAACTTGGGGTGTTATTGTATGATGAGAGTTGTGTGCGTTTCATGTAATACGTTTAGGTAAACGTAGCATTGAGTCCACAACTGGTGTGGGTGTTAGCTTACAGCATTGTACATATGTAGCATATGAACCGAGGACCTTTTGGGTCCCTCTCTTTAGTCTGATATTTTTTCTTTGCTTAAGGGTAAAGGTAAAAAAAATAAAGGGGTGGCAAGTTTTTCGCACATAAGCCAGAGCCGTGGATAAAATCAGTTTTTTACACAAACGAGGTTAATCGGCTGTGGCTGGCGTACAGGATGTAAATATATTACCCTAGCAGGTATATGTGCTTTCATGTAGCACGCTATGCGACTGGTGTCACGGCTCTGCCTTTTTATTGCATCGTATCTGGGGTGAGGCGTTGAGAGGGGTGGACAAATAACCGGGAGGGGGGGATTTCCCTGTTTCCCACACCATAGTAGGATAGGTGGGACACGGGATTTCCCCGGCCATGGAAGACGTCACAGGCGCGTTTTCTTATTGGCCATGAGACATGTCCGTGAGTTTCAGGGCCTGTACTACAGACCGCTGTCATTGTAAAAGCTAGGTGATGCAATGCAGTCGAGACTATTTGTTCTTCTGCTCTGCTCTCTATCAGTAGTGTATATTGGGCAGTTTTGTCACTTAGTCCAATTATTACATGAACCTTTTTCAATTGTTTTACTCACGTTGAGGTCTTTCTGGGAAAACCGCTGTCTTCCCCTCTTACATGAAGAGCAGAATTTACAGGTTTTTTTATTCCCAGGCTCGTCGTGTGAGGACCTGTGTCTGTGTCTTTTGTAGACCAGCTTCCTGCTGCTCGTCCCGGACAGCAAGGGGAAACATTGTGGGGTTCTTTCTTGTTAGAAATTCGCCGTCACTGTTCTCGGGTTCTTTGCGAGGGTGTTTTTTCAATGATTGAATAAGCTTTTTGGGCCGGCGCGCCTTGGTTGCCCAACATCATAAAAACAGCGTTTTTATGCGGTCGGCTGACGTGATTTTTTCCCGTAGCCTCTGTTTGCGAAGACGCTCTCTGATTGGCTAGCCCGCGTACAGCGAAGAAGAAAATACCCTCTCTGATTGGTTGAGCGAAGCTGGTTTAGCTCCGAAGGGTCTCTTCCACCTTGTACATATATATTCTCTGCTTCGAAGTGGTTATGCTTTGGCCCTCTTTCGAAGTGGGTTATGCTTAGAGTTAGGGTTAAGGTTAGGGCTACCATAACTCTAAGCATAACCCACTTCGAAAGAGGGCCAAAGCATAACCACTTCGAAGCAGAGAATATATATGTACAAGGCGGACATTTCTATCCCAGAGCCCTTCGGAGCTAAACCAATCAGAGAGGGTCTTCGCTGTACGCGGGCTAGCCAATCAGAGAGCGTATTCGCAAACAGAGGCTATGGTCGGCTGGGAAGGAGATTTTTGTCTCTACTGAGCGCCAGTGCACTAGGTTAGACTCGAGGACTCGCGTACATCTCCGGGGGGAGATGACGGAGTAGATCAAACATTGGCAGTGGGGTCTCACGCCCGTTAGGTGGGCCACCGGGAGAGGTGCGTTCGCGTACTGACTGTCTTGGTGGCGCCTCCTGTGATGTTTTGGATCGACACGCGTACCTACCCCCCTCTTAGCACTGGGGGCGGCGGCGTGACAAGGGCACGGGACTTGTCCTGGTCGCGCCGGACCGGATGCGTGTAGCTTAATCCCAGCGGAAGAGTGCAAGAGCGCTTCCGCATTCTTCGCCATACGCCAGTACAGTAATGCGCATTTCCTTTTCCTTCGCCCAGGTGCTCGCGCGCGCGCATGCGCATGAGATCCCCGCTTGGTTCGACGCTTTGGTTCATATTAATCACATATTAACGCTAACGCGCCATATTAGCACACATATATACACGCGATGGACGCAGCAGGCGATCACTGCATGCGATCCCCGCTTGGTTCGACGCTTTGGTTCATATTAATCACATATTAACGCTAACGCGCCATATTAGCACACATATATACACGCGATGGACGCAGCAGGCGATCACTGCATGCGATCCCTGCTTGGTTCGACGCTTTGGTTCATATTAATCACATATTAACGCTAACGCGCCATATTAGCACACATATATATACACGCGATGGACGCAGCAGGCGATCACTGCTACTGTTATTCAGCCGAGAGGTACATGATTGATTGATTGATTGATTGATTGATTGATTGATTGATAACTATTATCCTCTAAGCCAAGCTGCACTTTAACATAGGCCTGGGTTGTTTTTATTTCTGTTAGCGCTGCCACTCTGCAGTAAACAGACATCACTGATATAGAGTGTCTGGTCAGTAACATGGGTCTAGAACCCACCTCACCCCTGCCCACTTTGACAACTTAGGATGGCTTAGAGTAGACGACAGAGTACAGCAACTTGCAATGGGCCTGGTCTACAAGATACACTACACGACCAAGGTACCCATGTACATGTCAAAATACTTCCCAAAGGTCAGTGAATACCACGATCACAACACCAGAGGGAGCTCCACAAATCATGTTAAACCCAGATTCGGCTCAAACAAGGGACTAAACACGTTTCGCAATTATGCTACATCAATGTGGAACGCCCTACCCAAAGCTGTAAAGGAATGTGAATCACTACCCAGTTTCAAAAACACTCTCAAAAAACACCTACGGGAGACTGCAATTCGAAACTGGCCCCTGTAAATGTCATAACACAACCCCCTCCAATGTACAGTAAATTACCAAGTATGGTCTTGTCAATATTCCAATGTACAATTTTGTTTGTACAGTTGTACAGTGTACAGTGTCCCCCACCCACCCCTCCTACCCAACCCCCCCCCCCCCCCCCACTCCTACCCAACCCCCCCCCCCCCACCCACCCAACCACCTCCAATGTACAGTCCCCCCCCAATCCAATGTACAGTTTCTACGGCAAATGTATATACTTTTCTCCTTTTTTTTTTTTTTTTTTTTTTTTTCTGGGCTCTCTTTGTATCACAAACAGTACTGTATTTACAAATATGGTATGTCATAAATATATAGATGTAGCAGTACTGTCTATCTGTATGTCATGTATGTCATAATATGTTACGATGAATTGAAAATGGGGGACCCTGATGTAAACAAGACGAAAGTCTTTCTCTGGTCTGCATCCCCTTAACAATTGTATGTATTGAGCTGTACTGTACTGTACCCATTCTGCAATCTGTTAATAAAGTTTTCAATCAATCAATCAATCAATCAGTCTAGCTGAGTCAATGTTGATGGTTTTGTTGAACATTTGTACGTCACAGGAGAGAAACCGTGTATTCAAAGAAAGCTATTAAAATAGTCTTTGAATCTAAATATACTTTCTTTGTAAAATGTGTCATAATGTAGCATTTGTGTGTGTAACATACTGTAAAAAATAAATGTTTTTTCACAGGAAATTGACTATTATTTTACAGATTACTTTTGTTTTTCAAAATATTAACCATTAAATAAAGGTTGTAGGGCTGTCAGTTTATCTGTATGTCATATATGTCCTGATGAATTGAAAATGGGGGACCCTGATGTAAACAAGACGAAAGTCTTTCTATAGGTCTGCATCCCCTTAACAATTGTAATCGCGTCGCGATAATATACATGTATTCCATAATATGTAAAGTACAGTTGACAGCTGCGTTGTGTTAACGTTACTTACAATGTACAGGCAAATAACATTATGGCGTTGCGAGTGAATCGCGTCGCGATAATATACATGTATTCCATAATATGTAAAGTACAGTTGACAGCTGCGTTGTGTTAATGTTACAATGTACAGGGAAATAACATTATGTGGTCCTCGTTTGGATAATATGTAAAGTACAGTTGACAGCTGCGTTGTGTTACGTTGCAATGTACGCGGAAATGCTGCGTTGTGTTGCAATGTACTACATGCATTCCATTTCGGCGTCTGAGCGGGGCGAAAAAAAATTCGCATTTGGAGGGCGTTACCGCGGCCAATCAGGGCAAAATGCGGAAGCGCTCTTGCACTCTTCCGCTGGGATTAAGCTACACGCGGACCGCATCAGTTAACCTGTTGTCCGCCGGGGCGCAGACAAGTTCTGGTACCGCGAAGGACCCTGAGCTTTTCCGGGGGGGAAATGCCTGGGCGGGCCGGACGTCACAGGGGTTGATGTCATGAATGTGTGTGTCATATAGATGTCACTACGAGTTGCCCTTAACAGTGGTGTGCATTGGTCCATACTGTACTTTTTGCACAATGTTAGGTGGGTTGGTCCTTCTCCATTCATTTTCACCCCTCCCTCCCTGCTAAACCGGGGATGGGAGGAGGCTGTCGGGGAGGCTGCTTGCTCCTGTCAACTCCTCTAGCATCCCTGTGTAGGTCCCGGTTCTCCAGGCCAGGGGCGTAATTATGGGGTGGGGGGACACGGCGGACATGTCCCCTGCGTGTTTTCAGATGGCAGTTATTGTCCCCTGCACCTTTTTACTAACCTACACTGTAGCACTCAACCCTTTGATGAACATTGTTACTCAGCTGACTGAGGTAACTTAACTCCATTCAAGCAACTTACAAGTACGACAAGTCATCAGGAAGGGCACAACTCTATCAGCTGAGTAACAATGTTCATCAAAGTGTTGAGTGCTACAGTGTAGGTTAGTTTATTAGGACAAGTGCATGACAGTAAGGTTAGTTAGGGTTAGATATATATATTTATTTTTTCAGATAATGGTTGAAGAAGTGCGTCTTTAGTCGACGGCGAAAGATTGGACGGGTTTCAGCTGTCCTAACTGGGGTGGGTAGTTCATTCCATCACCATTGTGGGGCAAGGACTGAGAAAAGGCAGGTTCTCCGTGATGACCCTCCCGGAGCTCGGATAGGAGTGGGTCTGAGACGGCCAGAAGATGCAGAGCGTAGGGGTCTTCTTGAGGGTGTGTAGTTAGAGACCATTGACCAGAGGTAGGCGGGAGCGGTTCCCTTTGCCGCACGGTATGCCAGGTCAAGGGCCTTGAAGTCGATTCGTGCAGCAATGGGGAGCCAGTGCAGGTCCGTAAGAAGTGGGGTGACATGGGCCGACTTCGGTAGGTTTGAGATCAGGCGGGTCGCTGGATTCTGAATGAGTTGAAGAGGCTTGGTGGCAGTGGCCGGGAGGCCAGCAAGCAGTGCGTTGCAGTAGTCGAGGCGGGAGATGACTGTTGATTAAACAAACAACACACTGCAGCACCCACTCTCCACACTTTAGAACACCTAAACACACTTTATATTTATTGGTAAAGGATTTGCACTAAAACCCATACCTCAGTACACCTTACTGTAAATTGTACCTAAATTGTACCTCATCCCATTTCTGCTTTGCACTATATAGTATATTGTATATTAGTATATTGCATAGTATATTGTATGGTAACTCAGTTACTTCTATTCTGGATTGAACATTGTACATATGTATATACTGAACACTGTGTCTACGTACGTGACTTATATTTTTTACTTCTATTTTACATGCTATACTATTTTATTTCATACTTATCTTTTGTCTAGCACAGTCTCTGGAGCGTAACAGAAAGAAGCATTTTGTATAAAAGTATTCTGTATGTATAAAAGTATTCTGTACTTCTGTATGACAACTATTAAAGAAACTTGAACTTGAAGGAGTTGGGTGGCTTCTTTTGTCAGAAAGGGGCGTATCCTGCTGACGTTGCTCAGGAGGAACCTGCAGGTTCTGGTTGTCGCTGCGATGTGAGCGTAGAAGTTCAACTGGTCGTCGAGAACAACACCAAGGTTCTTGGCAGTCGGGGACGCGGTCACAGCTGCATTCTCGACTGTGATGGAAAGGTCGGTCAGGGGGGAGGATTTGGCCGGCAGGTGGAGCAATTCTGTTTTGCTTAGGTTCAGTTTGAGGTGGTTGGTCATCATCCAGGCGGAGATGTCGGACAGACAGGCCGAGATCTGCTCAGAGACGTGGATATCTGAGGGAGGGAAGGAGAGGAAGAGTTGAGTATCATCGGCATAACAATGATATGAGGCATGAGACGTGATAATGTTACCCAGTGATTTAGTGTAGAGGGAGAAGAGAAGGGGTCCTAGGACCGAGCCCTGGGGGACACCCGTCCGCAGGGGGCGGGTGGCCGACAGGGTCCCTCTCCATGACACTTGGTAGGAGCGGCCATTGAGGTATGATGTCAGCCATGTCAGCGCAGAGCCAGCCACTCCCATTCCTGCGAGGGACGCGAGGAGGATCTGATGGTTGACTGTGTCGAAGGCTGCAGATAGATCTAGGAGAATCAGGACAGAGGAGAGGCCTTTCGCTTTTGTGTGAAGTGAAGTGCCTCTGTGACCGCTATGAGGGCCGTTTCTATGGAGTGGCCAGTCCGGAAGCCTGACTGATTAGGGTCTAGGAGGTCATTCTGTAAGAGATAAGCAGTATGTTGGTTCGATACAGCACGTTCAAGTTCAACTTTCCCCAATGAAGATGAGGAACGACTCACTAAGTGCCGTGGAGGAGAGAAACTTCAGATGGGCAGTTCAAAGGGGATCAACCCATCAGGATGTCGGTGATATTATAGTGTTGCTATGGATGATAGATGGATGGAGAATAGAACAAGTGAATAATTGGTATGTATGTATATGCATGCATGTAATGAAACACGTATATATACCGTACTTTTCGCACTATAAGCCGCACCTGACTATAAGCCGCAGCAGCTAAATTGAATGATGTGTACATATATAAGCCGCACTGGACTATAAGCCGCAGGTGTTTTAATGTTTAATTACCATATGTAATTACCATTGGGACACAATACTGTCGGACAAATAACAAGAATTAACTCATTTACAAGTTGTATTAAGTTTAGCAAATAAGGGAACAGATAAATAACATTTCAATGCAGTCAAAAAAGCAATATTTTGATTTTAACATTTTCGGGTTTGGTCACATCGAGTCACATATAAGCCGCACCGTTATATAAGCCGCAGGGTCGAAAAATGTACATACATACATAGATGGTAGCAATATAATCTATATTATCTAAAATAATGGAATGAAAATAAGATGAAGGCTCAAGGTCAAGGCTCAGAGCTCAAAGTCTCAAAGTCTTCCCCAGCGGGCAGGAGAACCACTCAGATCCAGTGGAAGTAGAGCGGGCACGGTTAGACGCCGGTCAACTGAGGACAACGTAGAGCAGATCCATATCGTGCCTGTGGTGCTCAGATCCGGCTTGAGGTAGACCAGCCGCTGCAGTCGACGCTGTTGGCCACATCAAGGACGGCGCAGGGAAGATCGCACCAACTTGACAGAACCAAAGGGGGGCAGGACCAGGGCTGGCTGTATATCCCTGTATATCAACACACCATCACTCGAGACATCCACTCACAGAGAGACAGGGAGACAGGGACAGGGGTTAGAAAAGCTGCCGTGTCCACAATAGGCAGACATGGGAGCAATAAATAAAAAATGTAATATAAGCATATGTAGCAGTCTGGAAAATATGGTATATTATTCAGAACTGCTGACGGTGTTTATATCCCTTTTTTTTGTACACAAAGACATTCTAACTAGTGTCATTGATTCACACGAACAATGACACAAACGTCCCGCCCAAAGAGCATGTGAATACGGATCATAAATGACAGTATTGATTCATATTTTACAGTGCGTCCCCCTTGTGACTGGCAGGCGGGACCAGCAGGGGGCAGTAGCAGGCAGAGAGTGGCGGAGAGAGCTGAGAGATGATAAAGGGAGGAGCCGAGCGGAAGTCGTTCTCTTCTCGGCAGTGAACTTGACCACGAGAAGTCACGTCTAACGGGGGAGCTCTAGACAGCCCCGTTGCTGACGTTTATGCCGGAGTGCCCCGTGGAACAGTGACGGGTGATAGGAAGTACTGGCTAGTGGATGATATCCTAGAAGTACCAGTGTTATGATATTATGAACATTAAGTGCAGAGTCGGGCACTAAGAGTCGAGTTATACCTAGTTACAGTGAGCGGTATAGGTAGCGTGCGGCTAAGGATCACAGTAGCATTGCTCGTGTTATACCTAGTTACAGTGACGGTATAGTCTGCGTGCCAGAGACGTACGGGACATCCAAGCAGTCTGCCCGGGCGTCAACAGCTGTCTGCACCGGAGAGCAGCAGCACACCTGCTCCAGGCTGCCTGCAGGACACGGGGAGTTCTTTACCACCAGCAGAGTTCGCCCAGCACCAGCTCAGCCAGCACTGCCTCTCTGCTATAGCTCCGCCTGCTAGCACCTGCGGCGCGAGTGTTCGACGCCATCTTGCCACCAGGACGGTGGTGGAGCGGCGCGGCCGCCATTTTGGTAGAGTAAACATTAGGGCTTCGGCGCCCAGGATCCTATCGTACATTACACAGTGTGTCGCAGCCTACGGGCGAAGCTGGTGTTTGCTAACCACAGTGCATAGGGGTACCCCATAAACATTACATGCCGGCATTAGCATAGGGCTTTTGTTTTGGTAATTGTGGGCCCACACTTTTGGTTTTATTTCCTTTTCTTTGAGCGTGATACAATGTGTGTGTAATATTACTTTCCCATCTATTTAACCCTTCCCCTCTTGGGGGTAAACGTAACGCTGCCATATAAGTAAAGCCTAAGAAGAGGTATTATTATTGGTACTAGCCCAGACGTGGGTAAGGAGTCAAGTATATTGAAGTCTACAATATCTGGGTCTATTAACTTTGGGTCTGCAATACCTGAGTCTATACTGTGTGGGTGTACAATATAAGTGTTTGCAAGGTATTGAATTACAACTTGAGTAATAGTAGAACTACCTTCCGTTTGACCCATTGCTATTAAATATTTGTAGATGACCAGTCTTTAAATAACAGTAAAGGATGTAGATGGGAGTCTTGTGTGTGTGTCTTTCATTATTTCTAACCCTAACCCTAACCCTTTGCTACGGGTAATATATGTAATCGTAACCCCTTGCTATTCTACCTTTTCCATTTCCATTGTAAGGGTTCTGGTCGTCTCACTAAGGGAGGGTACTGCTTGCGGGGGGAACCCAGTTATTTCTCTACCATCCGGTCAGTAGGTGTGGGAGGGAAAAAGGGGCAACTGTGGAGGGTGAGGGTGTGTTGGGGAGTACTGCGGACTACTCCAGAGAGAGGGAGGAAGACCAGAGTACCGGACCAGGTTTGTAAACCCTGGGCCTCATTCACCCCCACTACCAGCCTCCAGTTGACGCTCCGGACCCCAAAGACGGAGGTGCAGCTGGCCAGGGTGCTACTGTGTCTCGCTACCTATTGACCGCACCCCACAGTTCCCACGAAGCAGGGATAATCCACCCTGCTACATTTGGCGTCACGAACAGGATCAACATCCTACTCCACTCCCTTGTAAGTGACGACCCAGAGACCTGAGATGTCGGACAACGACACCCCGAAGCCCGATGCCAAAGCCGGGCCGTCCCGGGTGACGCAAGGAGGTGACTCGCCGCCCCCGCTCAAAGAGGAAGAGGGGGGAGCCGAGACGGTGCAGACCTTGACCGCCGAAGTGGAGTTCCTAAAGGGTCAACTCCAAGACCAGGCGGAAGCCCTAGACCACCAACACGAACAACTGGAGCAGGCCAGGCACAGAGAGTCGCGTGCCTTGGCCCAAGCCATGATCCAACAGCTTCCTCCAGCGCCCCTCCCAGTGGTGTACGTCCAACGAGAGCGGAAGTGCAGCGAATTTGGAGGGGGGAAAGAGAGAGGAGAGCCGCTGGTGGACGACTGGATCCGAGACATGAAGGTGCATTTTCGGAGCAGCAGAGTGCCCGGTGACGAACAGGCGGAGTTCGTACAGCAGCATCTAAAGGGCGCGGCTAAACGGACAGTGCGCTTCGTGCTAGAAGGGACCGCCCCGGAGCCGGACGCCGTGTTCCGGGTGCTGCAGGAGACGTACGGAGACAAGACCTCGGTCAGTGAACGCCTGAGAGAGTTCCTCGACCGCCGACAAGGAGATGGCGAGACCGTGAGGGAGTTTGCGTATGATCTACAGGAACAGATGCGTCGCATACAGGGCCGGGAACCCCAACGAGTCGCGGATCCTGCCGCCCGGCTGCAGGAGCAGTTTGTGGTAGGCCTGAAGGATGGGATGCTGCGACGGGAGATGAAGAAGTCCATAAAAGAGAACGGAGAGCAGACGTTTCTCGAATTGATGATGGCGGCGATAGACTGGTCGGAGGAGGAGATGGTCCTGCCCCCCAATAGGGGTGGCGCCCAGGCCCTGGTCCACGCCGCAGCCGCAGAAGGACGAGAGGCCCCGATGAGCGGAGACGCAATACAGGGAGCTTTTAAGCGGCTCTTCGCAGGGCAAGAGCGGCTGGACGCACGTCAGGAGCAACTCTTCCAGGCCGTCCAACAGACGCGGGACGCGACCCAGAGAGGCGGCCCCGGACGGCGACGCAGAGACGACGCGCCCGCCGCTAAGCGGGAACTGCCCCGCCGGGACGAAGAGGGCAGGTTGATTTGCTATGCCTGCAATCAGCCGGGCCACATCAGCAGGGAGTGCCCCCGCCACGCCAGCGAGCCCCACCCAGCCCCTGCCCCCACCCCCGAAGTTCTGGGCTCGTCAGGGGACCGACCCGGATCCCGAAGGGCAGTCAACGGCGTCGTAACCGGAGTCGCCGACTCGGCCGCAGGGGGCACTAAGACGCAAGACATGGGGGAATGTCTCACCTTAGACGTCCAGATTGACGGGGTCGAGACCTGCTGCCTCTTCGACACCGGCGCCGAAGTCACCACCATGACCGAAAGCCACTTCCGCAGACACTTCCCACGGTCGCGGTTGACCCCCTCCAACTGGATCACTCTCTTCGCCGCCAACGGGTTGGAGATCCCAGTGGTGGGGTGTCTCTACGCCGAAGTGAAGTGCCTGGATATGACATTTCCGGGGAAATGCATATTCATACTAAAAGACGATCCAGGCCGAGTGGCCACAGGAGACGCTATCCCGGGACTTCTGGGCATGAACGTGCTCGGCGGGGTAGATGGCCTGTTCAAGGGGATCAAGGGGATGCGGCCGGCGAGCCGAAGACGTGTCGACGCGGGGAGCGTCGCCATCCGCCGTGTGGTCGCCGCCATGGCCCAGGAAGCCCGAGAGTGTATCGCCCCGGGAAGGATGGGGTACGTCAAAGTGGCCGGCAGGGAACCAGTGGTCATTCCCCCGCACAGCGAAGTGGTCGTCCCAGGCCGTTGTGAGACGACAGCGGGGATGCGGCGTCCCGTGATGATAGAGCACACGCCGAGGGCCAACCTGCCTCCCGGACTATTGGTGGCGAACGTGGTGGCATACGCCCGACAGGGGAGAGTGCCTGTGCGGGTGTTGAACCCGACCAACGTCGAGATGGTGCTCCGACCCCGGGCCAGGTTGGCAGAGATCCACTGCCCCCGTCAGGTACGGCCTAAGGAGAGAGTGACCGTGGAGGAAGTGGAAGGAGGCGTCCGAGTGACGGCGATTCAGACTCGGGACCGCCCGCCAG
The DNA here is from genome assembly GCF_963971535.1 of Notolepis coatsorum. Lineage (NCBI taxonomy): Eukaryota > Metazoa > Chordata > Actinopteri > Aulopiformes > Paralepididae > Notolepis > Notolepis coatsorum. The sequence goes on along the minus strand of NC_140167.1, from coordinate 23,991,009 downwards.
AGGCGGAGCCGGACGGGAAGACCCGCGGGCTCGCCGTGGACGTACAGGCGAACCTGCAGGATCTCACACCGGCCCAAGTGAGTCGGCTGAATCAAGTATTGGAGAAACACAAGGCGGTGTTCTCCGTTGACGACGGGGACTATGGTTACACAACCACGGTCACACACTACGTTCCCACTGGTGACGCACACCCGGTCAAGCAACGGCACCGCCGAATACCGCCCCACGTGTTCCAAGAAGTAAAGAGACACGTGCAAGATCTGGTGGACCTGGGTGTCCTGGTAGAGAGCTGCAGTCCGTGGGCGTCACCAGCCGTGATCGTCATAAAGAAAGACGGCTCCGTGCGGTTCTGCTGCGATTACCGCCGCCTAAATAACGTGACACACCGGGATGCCTACCCCCTACCTCGTATCGAGGAGTCCCTAGACGCCTTGGGGCAGGCCAAGATCTTCTCCTTGCTCGATCTCACCGCCGGCTACTTCCAGGTGGCGGTGAAAGAGGAAGACCAAGAGAAGACGGCTGTCACGACGCCCTTCGGCCTCTACCAGTGGACTCGTATGCCCTTCGGACTGTGTAACGCACCAGCGACGTTCCAGCGGTTGATGACCGCCGTGCTGGGGGACCTGGCCTTCGACGTCCTACTCGTCTACCTAGACGACGTCTTGGTGTTCGCCAGCGACTTCGAGAGCCACTGTCAGAAGCTGGACCTGGTGTTTGGACGGCTTCGGGAGCATGGACTCAAACTCAAGCCCCGGAAGTGCTTCCTTCTGAAGACCGAAGTCAAGTTCCTGGGACACGTCGTCTCCGCGGCCGGCATACAGGTCGACACCGACAAAGTGAAGGCGTTGGAGGACTGGCCGGCGCCACGCTCAGCGAAGGAAGTGAGGCAGGTGATCGGGTTCCTGTCCTATTATCGGCGGTTCGTGCCCCACTTCGCCCAGGTGGCCCAGCCACTGCACGCCCTGATGGGGAAAGAAAAAAAGGGGTTCGCCAAGGGCCGGCCCGAGGCCTTCAAGTGGACGCCGCAGTGTCAGACGGCCTTCGATCATCTGCGGCAGTGCCTCTTGACACCCCCGGTGCTGGCCTACCCCGACCTCCAGCTCCCCTTCATAGTGACCACCGACAGGAGTTACTTGGGACTGGGAGCGGTACTCAGTCAGGAACAGGAGGGCGTGGAGCGAGTCATCGCCTTTGCGAGCCGAGGCCTGCGTGGGTCCGAAAGGAATGACCAAAATTATAGTGCGTTCAAGCTGGAACTCCTCGCCCTGAAGTGGGCGGTCACCGAGAAGTTCAGAGACCTCCTGATGTACGCCCAGTTCACCGTGATCACCGACCACAACCCGTTGAGACACCTCGGCACGGCCAACCTGGGAGCAGTGGAGCAGCGGTGGAACGCTCAGCTCGCGGAGTATGACTTCGTGGTGCACTACAAACCTGGTCGACTCAACCAGAACGCAGACGCTCTGTCTCGCATGCCGATGCGATCAGAACCTGAAGTGGAAGACACTGAGAAAGACTTCCTAATGATAGCCGCGGCTGGCACCCACACCCGTCAGGGTCTCCAGGAACGGGCCGTTCCATTGTCCGTCCCCGCCCCAGTCGCCCGCGAGGGCTACGTCATGGTCCCAGCGGAGGAAGTGCGGGCCCTGCTGTGCCCTGGGAGACCGACAGAGACGCGGGAGGTCTCGAGTGTCGGCGCACGACGGATAGCGGCACAGAAGGGGAACAGCGGATATGACTGGGCGGAAATGCGACAGCTCCAGGCGGACGATCCCGAGTTGGGTCCGGTGTGGCGGGCGGTGGCACAGGGGGTCCCCCCCACTAAAGTACAGCTGAAGGAAGGAGACCCGAAACTCCGCAAGTTATACGGGCAGTGGGAACGATTCCGTCTGCATCAGCAAGTGCTGTTTCGGCGCGTAAGCGATCCCCGGGATGGAGAGGAGGTTCTCCAGCTGGTGGTGCCCACAGCCCTGCGAAGGAGGATCTACGAGACCCAGCACGAAGACGCGGGACACTACGGGGGACAAGGGACGGTGGTCCTGATGAGGCGAGGTTACTACTGGATCGGAATGGCAGAAGAGGTGAAGCAATGGGTGAAGCAATGCAAGCGATGTGCATTAGCCCGCGACGTGTTCCCTAAAGCCCAGGCCCAGATGACCTGCACTAACGTGACGGCACCCATGGAGGTCCTGGCCATGGACTTCACCGTGTTGGAGAGGTCGGTGGGTGGCTACGAGAACGTACTGGTGCTGACCGATATGTTTACCAGATTCACTATTGCCGTACCGACCAAAGACCAGACTGCGAAGACCACCGCCGCTGCCATCATCAAGTACTGGTTCGTGTACTACGGTTGCCCTGCCCGACTCCATGCCGATCAAGGGCGAAATTTCGAGTCGAGCGTCATCAAGGAGCTCTGCCGACTGTATGGGATTTCAAAGAGCCGCACCACGCCCTACCATCCCCAGGGGAATGGGCAGTGCGAGAGATTCAATCGGACAATGCACGGCAGAAGAAGCGGGACTGGAAGGAGCACCTACCCGAGTTGGTACTTACATACAATTGCCACGAACACTCCTCCACTGGATACTCTCCCTTCTACCTGCTCTTCGGGAGGGACGCTAGGATGCCCCGAGATGTCCTAGGGGGCAGAGACGTCATTGAGGAGGGGGCGGCAGACCTAGATGAGTGGGTGCAGAGTCACCACGAGCGACTAAAGGCCGCCGCGGAGGCCGCTGAGGCCACGGCGAAGCAGGCATCCCATCGACGCAAGAGAATTTACGACAGGAAGAGCAGAGGTGCACTCCTGCGGGCCGGAGACCGGGTCCTGATACGCGACCACCGAATCCGGGGCCGTAATAAGATACAAGACAAGTGGGAGCCTACGTCATATGTGGTGGTTAAGCAGAGCCACGAAGGGACGCCCGTGTTCACGGTCAGGCCCGAAGCAGGGGGTCCAGAAAGGACCGTGCATCGAGACCAGCTCAAGACCTGTCCCTTCCCGGCTTCTGACCCGGAAGTGCGGGGGAGGGCCCCTCGACAGATCCCGGTGGCACCGCGGAGCTCGTCCGAATCAGACATCGGAGGTGCTTTCGGGCACCGGCGGGAACCGCATCCTAGGGCGTGTAACCACCCCGGTCCCCTGCGGGACGCCCCTGAGGAGGCCGTAAGCGCCGAGTCAGAGGTGGAGTCGACCCCTTCAGGAGAGGAGGGGGAAGGCGGCGGAGACGGAGTCGAAGAGGAGGCCGCGGGCGGTCCATCGATGGCCCCGGAGGGTGAGGCCGTGGTCCAGGACTCGCCGACAGACACTGAGGAATCCGACACGGAATCGGAGGCGGGGGAGGTGGAACCCCCCAGAGTGGAGGCCGCTCGGCCCCAGAGGAGCACCAGAGGTCGGCTACCCGCTCGGTATCGCCAGGACTACGTGCTCAAGAGCGTGTTCGCGGAACAGTGTGTCCAACTCCTGAGGGAGTGTGTAAAACTGTTGGCATAATGTGTAATTGTCAACCGATGTGTGAAACTGTTGGTCTCAGGACCGTTTTCATGCATGCGTTTGTTTTTGTTGTTTTGTTGTTAACTTGCAGAGGACTTAGCAAGTTCAAAGTGGGGGGAAATGTAGCAGTCTGGAAAATATGGTATATTATTCAGAACTGCTGACGGTGTTTATATCCCTTTTTTTTGTACACAAAGACATTCTAACTAGTGTCATTGATTCACACGAACAATGACACAAACGTCCCGCCCAAAGAGCATGTGAATACGGATCATAAATGACAGTATTGATTCATATTTTACAGTGCGTCCCCCTTGTGACTGGCAGGCGGGACCAGCAGGGGGCAGTAGCAGGCAGAGAGTGGCGGAGAGAGCTGAGAGATGATAAAGGGAGGAGCCGAGCGGAAGTCGTTCTCTTCTCGGCAGTGAACTTGACCACGAGAAGTCACGTCTAACGGGGGAGCTCTAGACAGCCCCGTTGCTGACGTTTATGCCGGAGTGCCCCGTGGAACAGTGACGGGTGATAGGAAGTACTGGCTAGTGGATGATATCCTAGCAGTACCAGTGTTATGATATTATGAACATTAAGTGCAGAGTCGGGCACTAAGAGTCGAGTTATACCTAGTTACAGTGAGCGGTATAGGTAGCGTGCGGCTAAGGATCACAGTAGCATTGCTCGTGTTATACCTAGTTACAGTGACGGTATAGTCTGCGTGCCAGAGACGTACGGGACATCCAAGCAGTCTGCCCGGGCGTCAACAGCTGTCTGCACCGGAGAGCAGCAGCACACCTGCTCCAGGCTGCCTGCAGGACACGGGGAGTTCTTTACCACCAGCAGAGTTCGCCCAGCACCAGCTCAGCCAGCACTGCCTCTCTGCTATAGCTCCGCCTGCTAGCACCTGCGGCGCGAGTGTTCGACGCCATCTTGCCACCAGGACGGTGGTGGAGCGGCGCGGCCGCCATTTTGGTAGAGTAAACATTAGGGCTTCGGCGCCCAGGATCCTATCGTACATTACACAGTGTGTCGCAGCCTACGGGCGAAGCTGGTGTTTGCTAACCACAGTGCATAGGGGTACCCCATAAACATTACATGCCGGCATTAGCATAGGGCTTTTGTTTTGGTAATTGTGGGCCCACACTTTTGGTTTTATTTCCTTTTCTTTGAGCGTGATACAATGTGTGTGTAATATTACTTTCCCATCTATTTAACCCTTCCCCTCTTGGGGGTAAACGTAACGCTGCCATATAAGTAAAGCCTAAGAAGAGGTATTATTATTGGTACTAGCCCAGACGTGGGTAAGGAGTCAAGTATATTGAAGTCTACAATATCTGGGTCTATTAACTTTGGGTCTGCAATACCTGAGTCTATACTGTGTGGGTGTACAATATAAGTGTTTGCAAGGTATTGAATTACAACTTGAGTAATAGTAGAACTACCTTCCGTTTGACCCATTGCTATTAAATATTTGTAGATGACCAGTCTTTAAATAACAGTAAAGGATGTAGATGGGAGTCTTGTGTGTGTGTCTTTCATTATTTCTAACCCTAACCCTAACCCTTTGCTACGGGTAATATATGTAATCGTAACCCCTTGCTATTCTACCTTTTCCATTTCCATTGTAAGGGTTCTGGTCGTCTCACTAAGGGAGGGTACTGCTTGCGGGGGGAACCCAGTTATTTCTCTACCATCCGGTCAGTAGGTGTGGGAGGGAAAAAGGGGCAACTGTGGAGGGTGAGGGTGTGTTGGGGAGTACTGCTGACTACTCCAGAGAGAGGGAGGAAGACCAGAGTACCGGACCAGGTTTGTAAACCCTGGGCCTCATTCACCCCCACTACCAGCCTCCAGTTGACGCTCCGGACCCCAAAGACGGAGGTGCAGCTGGCCAGGGTGCTACTGTGTCTCGCTACCTATTGACCGCACCCCACAGTTCCCACGAAGCAGGGATAATCCACCCTGCTACACATATATATATGCAAACATAGTAGCAAAAGTATATACGATTTTTTTTTAATTAAAGTAATAAATAGAACTAAGAACAAAGAGGCATAGGAATACAAGCGCTGGTATACAGGATGGAATACAAGATGATGGCTCAAGGTCACTCCCCCCAGGGGGCAGGAGAACCACTCAGATCAATTTGAAGTAGAGTGGGCATCATGGTTAGACACTATGGGTCAGATTGAAGACGGCATAAAGCAGACCCATCGCGCCAGTGGTGCTCAGATCCAGTTTGAGGTAGAACAGTCGCTGCAATCTGTATATCAACACACTATCATTCGAGACATCCACTCACAGAGAGACAGGGACAAGGGTTAGAAAAGCTCCCTAACGGCGGTTAGGTGGTCGAGCGGAGATTGCGTTCGTCACCAGCCCCGGAGCTGTGAGCTTGGTTCGCCTGTTCGAATCCAGCTCACAGCTCCGGGGTTGTCACCAGCTTGGCTGGCCGTCTGCACTGATACAATTGGCTGTATCAGAGGGTGGGAGAAGCTGGCGGGGTGGGTCCGGGTCGTTGTAAACAGCGACTCCTACAGTTCGGTCGGGGCGCCTGCTAAGCGCGGATTGGACGTGAGGGGGATAGTGTGGTCCTCCCACACGCTACGCCCTCTCAATGAGAATCCGCGCTGCCAGGTGAAAAGAAGCGGTGATTGGCTGGACGTGTGTCGGAGGAAGCACGTGGTAGCCTCCACTCTCCCAAATGATCTGACTGTGGGGGGTAAAGCGCAGCGACCAGGAAGGGACTGGGAATTGGCATACGACTAACATTGGGATGGGAGAAAAATCTGAGGAAAATGGAGGGGGAAAAAGACCAATATATAAAAAAATAAAAAAAAGCTCCCTAACATCCTAACTGAACTAACCAGACTAAGCTAAGGGTCTATCCCCGACCAGGTGAGATCAGGGTAGGCTGAAGAAGAGAGAGAAAAGATGGGTATTGAGTGAGGATTTAAAAACTTCGACAGAGCAGGCGCCCCTGATCACGGCGGGTAATTTATTGCACAGGTAGGGAGCTCGGTAGGCAAAGGCTCTGTGGCCAGCGGATTTCTTTTTTACCCTAGGAATCGATAGGAGCCTTGTGAACGAAGACACATGCATTGACCTCTAAAGGTCACGTTAAAGTGGTATGCGGTTCAGTTATGCTGCTCTGGTTACATCTTGAAGTTGTCAGGCTTCCAATTTGAAAGTACATAATCTTCATACATTTTTGCCATGTTTTCTTTGGAAGATATTTTTCTTCAAAATAACTAGTAACTGATGGGTTCAGATAAATGCAGTGGAGTAAAAAGTAAAAAAAAAATTTAAAGTAAAAGTACAAAGTTCCCTAAATTGGAAATACTCAAGTAAAGTACAAGTACCTCTGACTTAACTTAACTGATGCAGGGGTCGTTGTTGTCGTCGGCGGTACAGCTGGGTTGCTTGATGGAGGGGCTGTCATTGGCAATGCTGTTGTGTTGCTTGATGGAGGGGCTGTCATTGCCGTTGCTGGTACAGCTGTGTTGCTTGATTGGGTGGCTGTCATTGGCAGTGCAGTTGTGTTCGTCGTGGTCGTTTTGTGGTACAGCTGTGTTGTGTGACTGCATGGATACGGCTTCTGATAAGCACAGTTGTTTATTTTCTCTTGTCTATATCTACGCTACACCATCTACCAATACTGAAAGATTACATTAAAAAGTGCAACTTGTGGGCTGAGGAACTTGGTGCTAGCTTAGTCCCCCACAACGTATTTGTTGTCTGATTGATAAAATGCACTGGAAAGCATTAGTGAGAATACTAATTCTCTGAAGTGGTCCTGGGTGGAACAAGACAAACAGCCAATAAAGTGCTAGAAAAGCTCTGTAGTCCTGCTGTCAAAATGAAACGGTAGTAAGTACTCTGTCTGTCAACTACATTAAGGACTCAGTCGGGTTTAATTGAGGTTCCAGGAGACATTATTTTCTGCCTGTGTGCTCCTGTGACTGACAGGCTCTGACATGTTGACGACTCAGACATCTATAAACACCATACTGTGCATGTAACAAGGTCTTGCCCTTCAACTAAATAATCGTTGTGGAAAAAACTGATTCGGTCATTCAATGTGCAATAACCAAACCACTTCACCATGAAAAATACAATTAAAATAACATTTTACATTTGTATTCCTTAGTCACTAAGGCTGAGTGATTTATTCATCAAATAGATCCAAGAGTCTGAGACTTATTTTTTGTATACCCATTACCCAGTCAGCTCAACTTTGATTATAGTGCCAACATCTGGCAGATATGGTGTGATATTTGTTGTGATATTTGTTGTGATATTTGTTTTTTTTATCTGCTTTTTCTCCCATTTTCTATCTGTCTCCCATCCCCAATTTCGTATCGTCCAATTCTACCCTCCCCTGTCTTGAACGCTGTTAGGCCATGCCTCCCACAAGCCGGCTGCAATGTGGACGAAGCCTTGCATCACGTGTCCCCTCCGGTACTCGAAGAAGCAGCCGTTGCATCTTTTCACCTGTACAGCGCGATCTCTCATCGTCGGGGGTCTGCGTGGGAGGGCATGCCGCCCCCGTCGCTTCCTGATTCTGCTGCGCAGGCGCACCAACCGACCTGTAGGAGTCGCTGTCCACAACGTCCAATCCCCACCCATCAGTTTCCCACCCCCTAATACTGCCAATTGTATTAGTATGAATGACCAGCCAAGCTGATATGCGGAGAGCTGGGTTCGAACCCAGCATCTCCCGCATTGGTGGTAAGCGCCTTGCCCACTGCACCACCTAGCCGCCTTGTTGTGATATTTGTTGTGATGTTTGTTGTGATACATTGGCAAACCAATATCTATCATTGTGGCCAATCGTGTACTATGTTGTCGCAAAGACAACCTTTTGGGACTAATCAACCTGCCTGACCGACTTATAGCTGCTTGGTCGCAAACCCATACACTTTAATTAATGAAATTCCCCTGGTGAAGCTACTGTAGATTATAATGGTTCCACGTGCAGGGATTTGATTTATGGCAAACTGTTGATAACGTTAATTCTGTAGCTATAATTTATGAAGTGGGTGGGTATGTTGTTTACCCTTCGAAGGTGCCCCCATTCAAAGAGTTGTACTTGGGGTTCAGTTGCACTCCCTGCACCCTTAGCATCTACGCCCCTGATCAAATTCTTCCTCACAGTCAGTCTAAATGCACTGTATGTTAGAATCCTCATGTTATCACTGCCTGAACGTGAAGCAAGGCGGTGATCGGCTAAGAAGAAAGTGAAAAACAGACAGGGTTAATGTGTGGTGAGAGAGAGAGAGAGAGAGAGAGAGAGAGAGAGAGAGAGAGAGAGAGAGAGAGAGAGAGAGAGAGAGAGATGGTGGGTGTGCACAGTGAAATTATATAATTTAATGGCATCTAGATGGTGCGTTTCAAAATGTAATTTGCACGTTGACGAAATGGTATACAGGGTCAACTCAGCTGCGCGTCTACTTTGTCTTTGAAAGCTTCTACATAGTGTTTGTAGGCGTTTGAGAAGTGGGAATAATATGCCGGGGTATGGCCACGGAAAGAGCTTGTTGATGCTAATGAATAGCTCGTTGCACTCCATTAGGTTTGATTGAATAACAGAGTTGAACTGAAATGCACAATCTTATTTGTCCTATCATAATTGCAGAACATTCACCAACAAGCACAGGAGCTGCACGCTGGCTCTCTCTCGAGATGTAAAAGATTTGTTTAGAAATGGAATACAATTGCAAAACAATGCTTACAGTTCTGTTCTTGCCTTCGCAGCATTAGAATATTTAGCGGGACTGGTAAGGCTGTTCTTGTAACACATCAAATGCAATTCTGTCTTGGAAAAGGTAAGGTTTTCCACAGCCGCCATATTCGCTTGTCAAGAAATTTTAGAGGCTATTTGTTATTTCACGGTCCACGAATGGGAACTGACATCCCATTGGCAGTTGAGGCACATCCCTTGTTGCCCTCTGCCCTTTCCATCTCTAGTGGTTTGGTTCAGCCGAAATGGGACAATGCACAGAGGGGCTTAGAGGAATTCACTTGGGTCCTCCAATAGTGCCACATCCAGGGCTTCTTCTGACAGTTGCAATATGGTATCATGGGACGTCGAATCACCATCTCTGGAGGGCTGGTGGATCACCTTGTTACATACATTTACACCGTGAAGATAACACTTGCGTGCCCCAATTGGCAAGTTACAGCCTTCTGCGCGCTCCCGAGCCAAGCGCTGAGACAGAAGTTGAAGACAAAGGGATCAGTAAAGCCTGTCCCCAGTCTGTGATGAATATGGACTCAATCTTTTCTGGGCTTCATCGCTGGAGAAAAACGGATCTTCCCATGATGTGACCTATTTCTTCTCCTTGATGAGTACAGTGTAGTAGGCTACAGTTTGATGTCTAAACCTTGTTCTTGTTGCAGGACTGTGTTAACTTTTTTAAATGTACCGTGCAAGACACATTAACTCATTGGACGCCATTGCTTAAGTGCGCGAGAGGGCGCTAGAGAGCTACCGCTTTAATCAATGGGAGGACTGGGAGATTTGCGAGTGCTTAAAATATATCTTAAATTATGGCTATGGGTCTAATACAGCAGTCGATTATCAGTGAGTTGCTTGCAGTCAACATGTACGAAACGGATTGTTTTTTCATCGGGACATTTCCGTTTTATACCGTTTTGAATACGAGTATAGTTTTGGTGATTTCTAGTAATTCCAGAGAAATACGCGATAATAGCCTTTTAGTGGAATACACAAAACACGTTGTAATTTTTCAGCTGATTATCGAAATAATCCAATTATCTGATCGCCATTTGAAGTACTGGGCACGGAGGTCCGTGCCACATTCAACAGCATTGCATATGAGGGGGGGGGGGGGGGGGCAGCCTCGCAGATCTATCGTTGAAATCAGGTTACCTCGCCTGAGTATTTAAACCACGCCCGCATGGCTTGGATCGTCCCAGAGAATAAACTATACCATTCCCAGTGGAGTGCAATACCAGCCGGAAGGCATAGGGGCGGTATTTGCCCTTTTGCGAGCTCAGACCCATTCCCAACGATAACATCAAGTCAAGTCAAGAGTTTTATTTGTCACGGCATACAAGCATACAGTGAAATGCGGTGGGTCATGCCCGCAGCGATGTGCAACACAAGTAATAGACAGGAATAGGACATTTGTGCAATAATACGATGTGCAATAATACAATGCAACAATACAAGTAATAATAATAACAATAATAACAACAGGTATATGTACATGAAGTTTACAAAAGCATGGTAAGACATGCTAAGGTCCTGCGATAGTGCATACACAGTTAGCTACGGATGAGGCACTGGGTCTTATGTACACTATACTATACATGCTATACACAATCTACAGTTATACTATGCTAGCTTGCTATATCCTTCAGGCTGGATGGATGAAAATGAATGGATATCGCTAATAAAAGAAATAACGATTAAAACCCGACTATACTCGTGATTGGCGCTCAAGCAATGGCGAGTTAACCCGACTATCATCGTGACTGGCGTCCAATGAGTTAATGCGAACAGATCCTTGGAATATTGGTTTTAGGCTGCTTGGAGTGCAAGATCAGCAGGGGGTTTCACTCAGAAACAAGAGAGGCGGTTTCATACAAAGTCGGTACCAGTGTTTTCCAGAAATATTATTGAGAGGATAGCGTCATCTAGCCAAAACGCATCTAGGATTCTGTCAATTAACACGACGAGCGCTGTGTTTTGTGCAGTGATTTAGAATGTTAAAAGACACATTAAGATGGGCATTTTAAGATTCCACATCGCTGATGTTTTGATATAGTTGTGCTGCAGTTAAACCAAATCTCTGTTAACTTAAATTCATCAAGTATTTCTTTTTTATTATATGTTCACTGTGGAGACATGCGAGAAGAAAAGAAAATCTCCATGAATTCAAGGCATTACGGGGTGAGCAATTTATATACAAATCATAATTTGTGGGTGAAGTACTCCTTTAAGCTCTGTCCATCTTTGACTCTCAATGCAAGATATTTGCACAGAACGCAACACTCCTCTCGGCTACCTTGCGTCAACGAGAGCATAATTTAAAAAAAGAAAGAACATACCAACAAAATATTAAAAGGGGCTTTTCACACCCCGAATATGCATTCAAATTGACAAGGGAAAAAAAGATTTTCTAGGGAAGGAAAAGGTTGATTTTCAATATGTTTTTAAATGTTAAAAATCGCATTTCCTTTCTCTACAGGAGGCCTTTATCAAAACTCTTGATTTCAGAGACACACTCTTGCATTGAGAATTACGACATTCTTAGCATACAAATTTGGAATCTTCTGTCCTTTTTTGCTCCCATAATCCAAATGTCTTGGCCTGGGTCCCTGCGACATCAGTCCCATGTCTTGCCCTGGGTCCCTGTAACATCAGTCCCATGTCTTGCCCTGGGTCCCTGTAACATCAGTCCCATGTCTTCCCCTGGGTCCCTGTAACATCAGTCCCATGTCTTCCCCTGGGTCCCTGTAACATCAGTCCCATGTCTTGCCCTGGGTCAGTGTAACATCAGTCCCATGTATTGCCCTGGGTCAGTGTGACATCAGTCCGGTCCCATGTATTGCCCTGGGTCAGTGTGACATCAGTGCGTATTGCCCATTGCAGAGTCAGCTAAATATCCATCCATGTATTCTCCTGCTTCTCTGCTTCTCTTCCTTAGAAGAATTGCCTGCAATGTACCAAGGGACCTATATCCCATGTGTTTCAGTAACCGCTTAGCACCCACGTTGCCATTTGGATAATGGATGTAACACACCTGTATGTACTCCAGCCGAGTTTGTTTATAATCTCATTATTTCCCCCGCTGATCATTCTGCCTTTTGGCCTTGCATGAGTTGCATCATCACTGTGTCAGGAGCCAAGACCTGAGGCCAGCTCACAATGTGCGGCCAAAAGCTTTGTTGATATGTAAAGTGCTTTAAGAGGCTGCCAATTTGTTGAAATGTGACATAATTTGACGTGCTTTTGGTCTCCTCCCTTTTTTTTTAGTCCAAGGTTCGTCATAACCGAATGGTAGATTGAAATGCTGCATTGAAAATGATGGAAGATTGTCACCCTGATATGCTATCATTGTGTGAGACAACCTATAATTGTCATACATTTTTAATAGTATAATCTTGATTTATAAGATTTGGGATATATTAGACCAGGGATGGTGATATCTGATGGTTGGGGGGGCTAACAAAAACGTAATCACTTTGGGGGGCGGGGAAAGCATGGGACCTGTGCACCACTGAACAGCCACAAAGTAAACTCAAGACTGTAGCCTAATGAAAAAACACCAGCTAAAAGAAATTGTGACAAAATGTCTCAATACTGGAGTTTAGATTCACATTTACACATTTAGCCGACAGTTTTATCCAAAGAGACTTACAAGTTCTGTACAACAGTTCAGCAGGAAGGGTACAACTCTGTTTAACTTTGTCTTGAGTACATAGTAGTAAAGTCATATTAGCATAGCAGGTAGTAATATAGGCAAGGAAGATTATTTAGTAGCAAAGTGCATGATAGTAAAAGACAGTATGACAGTTAGTTTTATAAAAACAAAAATCATTTCAGATATCGATTGAAGAGGCATGTTTTTAGTTGATGGCAGAAAATTGGTCGGGTTTCGGCTCTCCTGACTGTGGTGGGAAGTTCCTTCCACCATTGTGGAGCAAGGACAGAGAATAGCCTGCTTCTCTTTGATAATCCCCACCGAAGTTTGGATAGGAGTGGGTCTAGGCCAGAAGATGCAGAGCGTAGGGGTCTTGAGGGTGTGTAGTTACGAGACCATTGACCAGATATAATAATAATAATAATAACTTTATTTGTATAGCACTTTTCATACAGAGGTTGCAGTTCAAAGTGCTTCACAACAGCAAAAAATACAGGCATAAGCGAGCATAAAAAGATAGACAGGTAGAATCAGTGTTTCACATTAGGATCTAGCATCCCAATAGGCTCTCCGCTTACAGTTTTCAGTAACACAAATAGTAAAAATAGTTTAAAATGATTCAGTTTAAAAATAGTCAAAAAATTATAAAATAGAACGGACATAAAAAATACAGGCATGAGCGAGCATAGCAAGATATGGCAAATCACAGTGTTTCACATTAGGATCTAGCATCCTAATAGGCTCTCTATTCAGTAATACTCCTGTAATTCATGAACAAATAATCACAGTGTTTCACATTTGGATCTAGCAAATAATAAGAATAAAATGATTCAGTTTAAAAATAGTCATAAATAATCAGTGTTTCACATTTTGATCTAGCAAATAATAAGAATAGTTTAAAATGATTCAGTTTAAAAATAGTCATCAGTAAGAAGTAAAAAGTGCAATAACCGACACATGATATAGGTGATATTCAACTTGCACATTACATACCTGTATTATATATACTCTTAATAGTTATACCACTGGCCAGTGTGGTTTACTACCATAGTATATTTATACATGTGTCACCTTTTATACCTATCTATACCTGTATCTGTATCACTGTAAAGCATAATTATACTGTACAGTTTAGTCTATATTACCAGTAGCTTGTTATATCACACTTAATCACTTGTACATTGTTAATGCACTTTACTTAGATGCCAAATTATTTCCCTTATGCTGTGCAATGACACTAAATTAATCTAATCATAGCCTTTCATACAGTATCTTTGATGACAACATGCACATAAGATACATCATATATTACTCAAGCTTAATTTGTAAGGGTGTGGGGCCGGATATAGATGCTAGAAAAAAAAAGGAGACTAGACTCCAATTGGCTACACAGACATTATGGCCAAGACGGTGTGTATTCCAGCAACTCAACAACCAAAAGACTCAGGTGGGGTCAATTATAGACAACCTCAACCAGCACAACAACCACTTCCCAACAGGGTTAGGGTTTCCTTGTCGTTATTCTATGATTAAGGGTAATAATTGTACCCATCGCAAGTCTGGTGTTGACAACAAGGATAGGGGCAGAATCACGTGAAACACTGTCCATATAATTTATATTATGTCGGCAAAACAAAACAAGTAAAAAAATAGGATCTGTGAACAGTGTTCTATTCGTGAGCATGATGATAAATAATTGGTGGCACTTTAATAGCCAGAACCACAGCTTGAGTGAACGATGTTGTGGGCATTGAGACAGTGGAGATGCCATAGAGGTGGTAACAGGGACAGAATCCTCCTCCAAAGGGAGGTGTGTTGGATACACTTCCTTGGTACCTCATTCCCAAATAAAATTCATTTGCTTGTTTTTTCATGAAGTACATAACTTGTGTAGTTTTCTGTGTTTCTTTTGTTGTTGTAACCTACACCATGAGACTCTGTGACTGGAATTGTTAGGGCTCCCCCTGCTGGGACTGGAGGTGCCTGTAGTGCAGGTTGATGGTGTCTATAATTGACCCCACCTGGGTCTTTTGATTCTTGATAAAAATAATGCCAGAATGCACGCTGAGGAAGAGCGTCTTGCCTGAAACCAACATCTGTGTGGCAATACATCATTAAAAAGTGTTGTCCTGGTCTCTTTTTATGATTACGGTACTTACAATGAGGATCCAGCACCCATTATTCTATTCTATATGCAATCACGAGTTGTCTTATTTACTAAATTTGTAATTAATTCAGACCACTTTCACCTTGAAACTTCATCCAGCTACATCGATACTTACCTCTTTAAAGCGAACATTTATTTTTTTCTCTTTTACATTAATCTAGTTCTGGAGCATGTACAGAGCAAACGGAGACCACTGGTGTTTCAACAAGGCACCCACCTTCGCTGCTCTAGCCTCAAAATAATCTGGTGAGACAACACTAAGGTCTCAATTTGCTCTGAACACTCCAGAACTCCAGACACATAGTCTTTAATTGGTTCAAGCTAAGGTGTAGAAAACATTTAAATTACAGTATACACTAAAAAAGCGTGGCTAAGATGAGGCAACAGGATGGCCTTCCGGAGGACATGGACAGTCATCTTTAGTGCAAATGCCATTTGAGCCATTAAAGTTTAATTGGAAAATAAATTCTGAAATACTTCCTCGACTTCCTTTTCGTGCACTATGCAGTTTCAATGATGGGGATTTGTTCGAGGAGCCTGCAAAATACTACTTACTAAAAACGAAAAGGCACCGTGAACCAAACAAAAGCCTAGAATGTTTATCAAAATTGCGGGGCCCTGCCTTTGTAAACGACAGCAATGAAATGGTAACTTTTATGCAAGTGTCCTAGATTCAAGCAGTGTTCCAAGGATCCAGCTTTCCTCAGTTGTATTAATTTACAAAAATATACCTTAGAAATTATTCCCTTCCGACTCTCACAAAACTATAGTGCACCTTTAAATACGAATGCCGATACCAGGGTCACATGAAACATGTCAAATCAAAACAAGATGTCCTGCATTTAACAGTAAGATGAAACCGCCAAAAAGGAGAAAAAACGTATGACGACTAAACCACCAAAGTCAGTCTCAAAATCTGTATTCAGTAAAAGACTGAATCAGTACTCCGCATCAGCTTTCATAGTCCCAAGTTTAGGGTTTTGAATTTGTCGTCTGCAGTGAAGCGGTAACATTGGTGCATTCCTACTCCTGTCCAACACGAGGCATCATTTCAGACTCAGTGGTACGTACAGTGGTTAGCACTTCTGCCTCATAGCAAGGTCCTGGGTTCAAACCCCAGCACGGGTCCTTTCTGTGTGGAGTTTGCATGTTCTCCCTGTGTTCGCGTGGGTTTCCTCCGACACCATAAAGACATGCATGTTAGGCAGGGACTACAGATGGAAACTAGCTCATTAGCTAATTCTGGCACATTTACATTGATGTGGAAACTGAAGACGTTGATTAATGTGCACCGTCCCTGGGGAAAAAATAAATGAACTTCACTTTTTGCCCTTGAGACCGGCCCACAAAGTTCGGCACGATCACTTCCCCTACATCAGACACGATAAGCCACTTTGAAAACCCATTTATTCACCTGATGGAGCAACGTTCACATTTCATTTTTCTCAAGCGGGGCCCCAGCGGCAGCGGGTTCAAGGCAACGGACATGGTCATCATGCCCCAAAAACTCAACACAAGAGAGGACATAAATGGAAACAAATGTTGGAACAAGTGAGGAAATAAAAAAAGAAAAAGAAAACAAATTAAGTGTTCAGGAGACTTTACAGGAACTCATTTAATCCCAAGGAATTGTGGAGATAGCTGTGGAGGGTGAGGGCTCAGACAAACACTGCAGTGTACTTACAGATTTACATTGTGTGTTGGACATGAATAGTCACATCTTGTGAGCCAACTGAAACAAGCAGTATTCTGTACAAAAACAGCCAGGGGAGGCCATGAATCCAACCCTGAATCCCAACTCTGAACCCTTTCAAAATGTTTGCATGTGTGCACTCCCGTGAAACTTAAGACATGTTTCAGTGTAGGGATGGGTCATGATTTTCAAATATCTTTTAAAGTCATTAAATTATATAAAAAGCAAATCAAAGTTTATATATGACCACCATCTCGTCTTAAATATATCTTCTGGTGTTTAACATGTTACTACTGCCAGACGGTGGCGCTAAAGCACCTAAAAACAGTTTGTCGACCGCCATTCAACAACAAAAGAACAAAGAAATCTTTGAATAGCGGTCAGTTCCCAGTGAATATCGAATAGTATTTTTGCTTGAAAATGCCCATCCCTATTTCAGGTAGCCTACATAGCAAGCATGTGAATTGCACCCTGGGCTGAACAATGACAAAGCAAAAAGAAAGTTATGAGCATGATTGATGAAAATAATGCCCACTCTTGAATCTCAAGTTACATATGCCCCCCTTTTGTTTTTCTTGGTGGTGTGAATTGCAAATGACAGCTTGAACGGTATGGGATTGTAGAACCCGGGGTGCTCCTAACCATTAGCTGCGTGCCGTGTCATCTAACGATTGGAAGAGGGCAATATAATATACCTGGATATACAGTGGGGCTTTCGTTAAAGACTAGTCGCACGTTAATACTTGGTTTAAGTGTTGTGAAATCTTGAATATGAGACTGCGATGTAGGCAAACAAAGCCTAAGTTCAAGAGAGTGACAGCCACATGTTTTGACTTTTGAGTTTGTTTTAATTCAAAATCCAGAGGGGGGGCCAGATGCACTTCTTCCCGACGGCCGGAAAGCTGAAGAATTGGGATACGGGCGGAACGGAGGAAGCGGGGGAGAGACCTGCATGGATTCCGGGAAAGTGTGTTTTCCAAAATGCAGAGATGGCCGCTTGGTTGGGGAAGGGGGTTAGGGCTAGCCTGACATCACCGCCCTAGTGGCTATGTCATGGCATGGCATGACAAAGAGACCACGCTGCCAGAATCACAATTCCATCTGTTCCTTTTGCACGTGATGTCGTAAAATCATGTATTTGTTCTGATAGTAAAATCAAAAAGCATGAAAATAAAATGAAAGTATATATATATAAATCTTTCAGGTCCATTTTTTTTCTTTTTCAAATTTGCATTCGATTGGTTGTTTTCTCTCATTCCTCTTCGCTCTCGTTCTCGTGATCCATGTCTTCTTCGCCGTTGGCTTTGGATTCTGTTCTACTGTCTTCGTCGTCATCCTCCTCGTCTTCCATTTGTCCTTCCTTGACCTCTTCCATCTTTGCCTCTTCCTCTTCCCAGTTCTGAAAAGATAAGAATACACATAAGTCAACCGCTGTCCTGGACCTTTAAATCTGCATGTCGGGGGATTTTAAAGGAGACATACTGTTGCAATTAAAATGTTCTGCATAGAGGTCTGGCAGAATTTACAGTATAATAAGTTACAAAACTCCAACGCACATGCCAGACCAAAACAAGTGAACAAAGTGCAAAACAAAGCGGGGCTCTTGTCAAAAGGTGGCTGTTTGACTGCATTACCTCACCGATTTCATGTCAGAGCAGTAAACGATGGCAATTATAGTTGAGGCTAGAGCTGCCGTGGTATTGATGTTTTCCTTACCGCACACATTTGCGAAATATTTCCTACCGCTGCGGTTATTACCGCACACACACAAAAAAAAAGTTTGAATGCATTTTTTTTTGTAGTCTACTCTTTATAGCATATAGCCTGCCTCTAGTCTAAATGTCTATCTTTAGAGGATGACTTTGCAGCATGAATATTGTTTGGGATTCGGCAAGCACGCATTCGTTAAAAGTGAAACACGGATTCGAAGTATCCCCTCTGTGTCGCGACCCTTTCTTCTTCTTATTATTATTATAACGTTACTACTTATGATTACAAAGGCATTCGTTTTGTGGCATTACGTTATATAGTTACACGTTCGTATTTACCGGACCATAGCAAGGCAAGCGTTACTCAATTCATATCTCAGTTCCTTTCTTTGCTCAGAGCGTGCAGAGTTGTACCCATTCTGCGGTCTGTTAATAAAGTTTTCAATCAGACAAGTGTATAGAACGAAGGGCTTTTATTATAACATTTCGTTGCAGTAAAATAATTATGCCTCGTTCCCTGAGGAGCGACGGTAATCCACTCCGGTCTCCGGTGGGAGCTAACGTATATTAGCCGTGTTGTGACTGAGCTCTGATCAATGGCTGAGATTCAGGAAGTAAAAGCACTGCAAGACGATCCATCGTGTGACGCGTCTCTCTTCTGACCAATCAGTGGTCTGCAATGTTTCACATGACTTTTCTGGTACCCAATAGGGTCGCTTGGAACCTCGATAGAGGAGTAGGGTATATCTGCAGAGCCGCAAGCCCAACGAGAGAAGGGTGCTTTATTATTATAAAAAAAAAAAAACAGCGGTGACGCGGTATTCAGCCTACTCTTGCGGTGGGCGTGATGTAACAGCGATACCGCGGTAATGCGGTAATCGCGGCAGCTCTAGTTGAGGCCAATCTCAATGACTTCCAGGTAGGTTGTTTGTAGTTGTGGAGGCTTGAGCATTTAGGTCCAGAAATATTTGGACATCAACACAATTCTCATCATTCACTGAAGACTTTCAGCTTTAATTTCAGGGTATTTACATTCAAATCAGGTGAACGGTGAACAATTTCTATATGTGCCTCCTCCTTTTTAAAAGTCTGTCAATGTCCAAATATGTAACTGTATAGTTCCAAACAACATTTTTGCTAATCTCTCCTCCACACGAGAGCAAGGTAAATGCGGGAATGCACGACTCAAGGCAAGTGGGCCAATCACAGCGAGTGACATGCTGATTGGCCTACACCGGGACCAGCCTCACCTCCCAACAACATGTTTACGTTGCGCCCCCTATCGTCTCCCAGATGACATCAGGGATTTTGGAATGGACTCAATGAAAATGGATGGGGGAAAAAATCCTGTACTCCACATTTTCCAGTCCACTGATGCAGCCGGGGTTACCAGAGTTCATTATGGATCCTCTGAGCGCCGCGGATCATGAGTTCTACTGTATACACGTTAGATCTATACACTTATCGATTTTTTCAAATGGTGATCAGGAATTGGAATATACCAGTTGGATACCATCTGATGTCAGGTAAGGAATCTATGTTATCAGTGTTAGGATAATCAGACTCATTTTGATGAAGATATAAGCTGTTTTGTGAAATGTGCTCCCGCGATTTCACTGTAAAATCGACGAGGAAATGAAAGCAGCTATTATCAGCGCGCGCCTCGAATGGGCGTGCGTGTACGTATAATATTGATCATCTAGTGTTTATTTGAAAACGATTCATAAATAGGCCGACAAATATCAACGTTCTGGAAAATTCCAGTAAAAGACGATTATCACAGAATGGCCCAGAATGGGCTGTTTTTTACCTCAAATCGGGTGCTTTTCAAAATGCTCTCAAACGGAAATGAAGCGATAAAAAACCAATCTGGCTTGACAGCACTGACTGGAAAATGATTCTTTGATAAGCGACGGGCAGATTAGACACATAGCCATAATTTAAAACATAGATTAGGCGATATTAACGTTAACATTAAAGTGGATGGTGGCATTCCAGCACTAAGTCTGGCGCCACCTGGTGGCACTGGAAGTGTTAATAGCGATATCCATTAATTTTCATCCATCCAGCCTGATGTTATCGTTGGGAATGGGTCTGAGCTCGCAAAAGGGCAAATACTGCCGCCTAGACCTTCCAGCTGGTATTGCACCCCATTGGGAATAGTGTGGTTTATTTTCTGGGACGATCCGAGCCGTGCGGGCGGGGTTTAAATACTCAGGCGAGGTAGGCCTCAACAACGATGGCATGGAACAGTAACCCCGCCCGCCCGTCAGTGTGCAACGGTCGGTAATGTGAAAAGGACGTCCACAAGCAGTATTTGGAATGGCGATCAGATAATTGATTATTTCTTTTGCATTACATCAGATACAAGGTAAGAACACTATATATAAATTTGATTGTTGATCCGATATTTATTTCTACCCCGATCGACGCTGTCTCTGTGTGTGTATGTGTGGCTGTGTGCCGTTGGTGGCAGGAGGGGGGGGGAGCCCCGCGGTCCAAGGCTCTTTTCATTCTTGCACGAGGAAGGATAATAATGATTGATGATCTAGCGTTGATTTCAGGAAGATTCGATAATCAGGCGAAAAATGACAACGTGTTTGTTTTGTGTATTCCACTAAAGAGCTATTATCACGTCTTTTCCTGGGATTACTAGAAATCACCAAAACTAGCTGTATTGGGCATATCGCTAGTGATGCACGACATATCGGCCACCGATATAATATCGGCCAATGATTTTAAGTGTTATTAGCTAAATATGAGCTTATAAAAATATCTGCGCATTGCATGGGAAACCGGAAGATTTAGATGCAAGGAAATGACGCAGTCATGGAATCGTTGTAGTCCTAAGAAAGTAGTCTTCTTTCTTAGGACTACAAGGATTTCATGATGGCGTCATGTCCTCGCGTCTAAATCATCGGGTTTCCGATGCAATGTGCAGAGATTTTTATAAGCTCATATTTAGCTAATAACACTTAAAATCATTGCTAAACAAACCTAGTGCTGAAAACGTTGACTGCTGTTTTGATAGGGTTAGGGTCTTTACTCTTGGCTACATTTGAAAAAGAAACAACATCACTCAATACGGACTGTATTGATCCATTTGTGATGTGAAATAAATCTTGTACTGGTACAAGGCCGATCGGGCTTAAGAGGTTAAATGTGGTGATAATTGTGGTGACTTACATCCGAGTCAACGTCATCAGGGAGACCTTCATCGCCTGAGGCCTCATCTTCATCAGATGACTCTAAGAAAAGATGGAGAAACAAAAACACATGTGTAAGTTGTTAAGCTGTGGAGTCTCAAGTCCCAAGACATTTTTAGATGAAGATAATAAAATACTCCCATTTGTGATTGAATTCCAGTGGGAATGGGGGTTGTGATTGAATTCCAGTGGGAATGGGGGTGTATTTGCATTTAGATCGATCGATAGACAATCCATCTTTCTAAATGGAAATATAATTGTATAACATTATGGGCCCATTCGGTTGTGACAACACAATAGACTGATAATGAGCAGAGTAGAGTCAATGTGTAACTTCTTGAGCCACGCTCCTGTGACGGGGCGGTCAGAGACAGGAGGCGGAAGGCGACATTGCTTTTATGTTTGAAAATATTTTAAAGAAAAATAAATCAAATAGTATTCAAACCCATAAGTGTTCCAGAAGCCCAACGTTTACACAGACGTCGCCCCTCAATACATTTTCAGGGGACTTAAGGTGTACAGTGGACTCTCCAACTGAGTGGGAGAGTCTACTTGCTAATGCTGCGTGGCATCTGTGAGAACCCTTTTAGCCATCTCTGTTCCACTGTGGAACAGTCTAGGATGTTGCCATCAATGCACTATTCTCACCTAGATGGTAAATGGGCTGCATTTATATAGCAGCTTTTATCCAAAGCGTTTCACAACGTATGCTTCACATTCACACAACAACAACTGCGGAGGCGACCATGTGAGGTGCCGACCTGCTCATCGGGAGAGGTTAGGTTAGTTAAGTGTCTCGCTCGAGGACACTTAACGCTGCCGGGAAGAACCGGAATCAAACCGGGAAACTTCTGATGATTACCAGACTGCTCTACCTCCTGACCCACTGTCGCCATCTAAGAAACATATATTCATTCATTCTATTATGGTAAAATGGCAAAGGTACACAATAATACAGTTGGAATAAAATGTGTTAATATATTTTCTTTCTGGCATTCCATCACCAGTCAGTGAAATGAGAAACCACAATACTAAGTGGCATGAGTCCAAGAACAAAACAGTCAGTTACATCAGTACATTAAAATGACCCACCCCGTTGCATTCACTACACATCTAAAAACTGCAGAAATCACTACTTTATATGAGGATGTGTGTTCATTTCACTTGAACAAAAACAATTGAGAAAATAATGCCAGGCCTAACATGCTCAGCAAAAAGATTGCTTGCAGTAAGAAACATGGACAGTAGCCCAATAATAACCATAACAAAATCTATTTTAAATGCTTAGGCTAAATGGAGAATCATCAGTAATACAGTCTAGCTGCCACAAATTAAATAGTGCCAAAATATATATATATATATATATATTAGAATTATTTTCCAGATTATATAAATGCAGGCATACATCAGCCGCCGTGTGAACTCAATTACCATACAGAACGCATTGTATGTTTGAGATGGGCATTTTCAATTAGTTTCACAGATTGAATAATTACATGAATTAATCTGATTGAATTGCATTACAAATGGAATAACCTATTTTTAGAGCAAACATTTCACGCAAAGACACTTGCTAGTTAATAGGGAGAGGATGCCTTTTCAGTTTGTGGAGTGACAGACATGAAAGACAATTGAATGTCGAAGCAAATGGAGCAGATGGAAGTAGATCCAGTATCCTACCACTGTCAAACCGGGACATGTGGCCAGCAGTTGTATAACCACCAAATTGTGACTGTTGTAGAAATATGATAATAAACACTATTATATTCATATTAATTGATTGTAATACCATATCCCTCCACTAGCACACAATCAGGTCATATTAAAGGTCACTTGAGGCCATGCCTGTCAATTGTCGAGTGTCAATAACAAGTGTCAATAACAAGTATCATGTGATTGTGAATAGTGTCATGTCATGTTGTTGACAGCAAGTTGAATTATGTGTCGAACTGATAAAAGATTTGACCGTAGATAGGCCTCTGGATAAGGGGCAGAACATAAAATGGGATTTTGGTATTCATCAAAACTAATGGTCTGATTGGATAAAGGTCATTTACATCATAAATCAGATGTCCAATAACCCATACGATAAATCACCTTGCATGATAAAGACCCTCCTTTATTTCTTATATAAGCTGATGTTAAACTATTCAGTCTCTCCTCCAGAAGTTGATTGAACGCTGGGGGTAGTTGAGCTAGAAACAAGAGATAAACTCAGCTGCGACTGAGTTATCTCTGTTGGACGTAGCTGCAATTGGCAGAGGTAATGATGCTTTGTCCCTGATTAGCAGGGACCCAGAGAGACTCAGTTACCGTAAGAATTGTCGGTATCTTGAATAAACTTCTTCAAATGTAGTTTAAAGGAAAACGCCAACATTTTGGGAAATTAGCTTATTTAACATCTTCCCTGGAGTTAGACAAGAATTTCCCAAAATGTTGGAGTTTTCCTTTAACACTTTGATTACCGGCCATTAACATGGTAAAACGTGGTTAAATGCCACCACCCACTTCAATGATAGCGTTGTGAATGCATAATCTCTGTCTTAAATTATGGCTATGTGTCTAATCCGCCTGTCGCTTATCAATGACTTGTTTGCAGTCAACATTGTCGAAACGGTTTTTATTATTTTTTTTTCTTCTTTTAATCGGTTAATTTCCGTTTTATAGCATTTTGAAAAGCCCTCGTTTTCAAGGAAAATATATAGATTACATGATAAAAGGCATTTACTGGAATATTCTAGCATACACAAACACGTTGTAATTAGGAATGTCCGATATTATCGGCCTACCGATATTATGGGCCGATATCGGCATTAAAATGTGATATCGGAAAATATCTGTATCGGTTTTCAATTTTTTGTTTTACATTTCTATAACCTTTATTTACCCAGGCAAGCAAGTAAGAACAAATTCAGATTTTATTTATTGTCAAAAGTATGCATAATGTTGTGTTAATTCCACAACAAGAGATATGTAATGTTAATTACCTGAAATTAGGGGGGGGAACCCTGGATATATCGGTATCGGTTGATATCGGTATCGGAAATTAAGAGTCGGTATAAAAGCCAATATCGAGCATCCCTAGTTGTAATTTTTCAGCCTATTTATGAATAGTTTCAAAAAGAACGCTAGATTATCGATAGTATATGTGTACTTATGCACGCTAGAGGCGGGCTGAAATATCGATTCTCTCATTTCCTGATCGCGCACACACAGACACACGGATAGGGCAAGCGCTTATATCTCTGTGAAAACAGCTCTGATTATCCTAAGACTGGTAAAATAAATTCCTTACCCGAGATCAGATGTTATCCAAAAAGATTATTCCAATTCCTGATCGCCATTCCAAATATCGATCATGCTTATTGATTAGTGTTTGGTACTGTAAATATATAATCCACGCGTTTTCCGGGCCGGCGAGCACAATCGATCCTTCAGTTGGCCTTGAGGGAAAAGTAAAATGAGCAAACTGGCCACCCCCCATTCAGCAGTGTAAAGTAATGGGGTGCAGTTACACAGGGAGAGACGATAGGGGGCGGTATCTTCCCAATTGAGCTCAGAGAGACTCTGCAGCACTAACCCGAGGCTCGATTGATGAAATATGAATTCAAATCACAAAAAAAAAAAAAACGACAAACAAACGCTATATAGCGTCGGGGGCACTCAAAGGTTGGCATGAACTAACAACAAAACGCGTCCGTGGCTCTCAATGTGTTAAGGTAAGACTGTTTTTATATTTATTGCTGTGATTCGTAATTATTCTCACCATATGAGTTAACTGTGATTTACATAATTGTGTAAAGTGGATTTGCATAATTGTCACGCCATGACCATACCACTACCTGCCTGGTAGGGGTTTAACAATCCTCCAAACCAAAGACCTGACTTTCGGTTAAGTCGAATTCGATTATTGAACGCTCCTTACTTTCGATTCAGAATTGTAACCCTAATGGGTAAACGATCCCTCAACATGTATTGTTTCATGCAGACATATCTAGGGCTGTCTTAAACACTTCAAAGCTTTGTTCGATGGCATGAGCTTCGAACATAAAAAAAAATAAATAAAATCGCAGTAAAAAGAAATAAAAATTTTTTAAATGTTTTGCCTCCAACATATTGCGCCTCCATTCCAATGAAACGAAAGTAAGCGTTGCCTTCCCGCCTCCATTCCAATGAAACGAAAGTAAGCGGCGCCTTACCGCCTCCATTCCAATGAAACGAAAGTAAGCAGCGCCTCGACTACACCTCTCTACAACAAGCACGTGGAGATTATCTGTGTTGAAAACAACAAGGACATGTGCAGCAGACATGTCGACGAAGAAGTCATCAGACGTGTGGCTACACTTTGACAATGCCCAAAAAGCAGAGTGCCAGAAGAAAATGGCATATCACAACTCTACAACAACTTTGTCAAATCACCTAAAAAACGTAAGTATCGTTGTACACGACGGCGACGCCACACAAAACATTAATAAGGCTATGCCTATGCTGCTATGACTAATGTGTTACCAAGTTGGCTAATTTAATTGTAATCATCTGCTTTTGTAGGTGCATTGTCTGATATAATTATAAATTAAATATAATATAATTGTTTGCTTGATAGACGAAGGTTGCAACATAAGTATGTAATGTCGTTGGCTGTGAGAGCAGCCCCACTGCACCCAGACAGCGCAGCCAAGCAAAACCTTGTTGGCTGCGTCACAGTCACGAAAGGGGCTACTTAATTAATTAATCCAATCCACTTTATTTATAGAGCACATTTAAAAACAACAAAGTTTACCAAAGTGCTGTACAAGTCCCACAACATAAGATAAAAAATAAAAAATGTCATAATTAATATAATCTTTTCTTAATTTTTTCCCCCCTCAAAGCTTCGAATTAAAATCGAAGCTCGGCCCCGAAGCTTCGATTGCCAAAAAAAGCTTCGAAGGTCATCCCTAGACATATCCCAGTTAAATATGAACCCACACCTATAACGTTAAACTGATACCAGTAGACTGTCGCTCCCAACATATAACATATGGGTGATACATTAACAGAGTGCCAAAACCTTTCCCAGAGGCAGAGCAGACAGACGCTGTGGGCTATGCACGGCAAATTGGGATGACTCACTCACTCACGGACGATCTGGCAAGGGCGGACGTGCTCAGTAGCGACTTTCTCC
This sequence comes from Notolepis coatsorum, assembly GCF_963971535.1. NCBI lineage: Eukaryota > Metazoa > Chordata > Actinopteri > Aulopiformes > Paralepididae > Notolepis > Notolepis coatsorum. Next base: position 23,964,191 of record NC_140167.1, on the reverse strand, counting down.
TGCTATGGCACAGCACTAACATAGCGTGGAGAGCGGTCAGACCAAGTGATGCCTTGAGCTGCATCTCCCCCGAATAGTCCTCAAACGCAACATATTAACAAAAACTGCTCCCAGCTGCTAAAAGGCAACTTCATTCTTCAACCTTTCCCCATCTCTGGGAGTCAGTGATTACGTTGAGAATCGACTCGCACTTCTTCAACTGTAGAGCAAGTTTATTTCCCGTTAACATGCACACCTTTGTGCATTTCCCAGTCTGCGTTTGTAAAATGAATTGATGAGCCACGAGGTGCGCTAGCGTACTTTGCGAGTGAATGGTCCTTTACGTTAACAACCTTGGTTCTCTGAATACCACTTGTACTGAGGGGGACTTCTAGAATTGTGCTGTGGGTCTGGACGGCTTCATGCTCGTTTTAGATCTAAATGGAAACAACCTCACGTTCAGACGCTCGGCGACAGGTGGCATCTTTTATGAACTCCTACGGTCTCACTGGCAGTGTTGGGCGTTAATGGGATTGTAACGTGATGTGGAGTTTAAATTATTTCATGAAAGGCACTCCATGTGGTTCAATAAAATGTTTTATACGGTACAGAAATTAGGCCAAAACAGAGTGGGGACAGGGAGGATGCAAATGCTGCTGCACCTGGTTGCTGGGCAACAGGAGTCTTCAGCAAGATGAACCCCAACCACCCCCAATCACACATTTGAGTGGAGGGTCACTGGCAGGTTAAAAGTCCCATTGACAAAGATGAAGCATTACATCACCAGTCAAATTCAATGAGAAACCACAATACTAAGTGGCAAGAGTCCATAAGAAGAAAACGGTCAGTTACATTAAAATGACCCACCCCACTGCATTCACTACACATCTAAACAGTGCAGAAATCACTACTTTATATGTGCGTTAACTTCTATAAAAAATAAAAATACATTTGGTTTTCAGAACACTCAAAACAAAATATACAGCGGTTTTCACACATTTTACTAGTGGTTTCAACTAAATGAATGTCTAGTCACACACATCCCTACCAGCCTGTATTTACCCCTGCTGCTACACAATAAACCTGTATTCATACATTTTCTAACAAGCTCTTTTTTTTTTTGGAAGGAAATAAGATGTCGTAACACAGCTCAGAACTACAGATAGGATTCCAACAACTTTCCCCATCTACTTATAAAGACTGAAAAGAGCTTGGAGGAGGAAGAGAGGAGGCACCTTTTGAATAACTGAGATGTGAAAGTAACCCGGGGGGGGGGGGGGGGGGAGCGAGAGAGAGAGAGCGAGAGAGAGAGAGCTAAGAAGAACCAGACAAGTTTTCCCTTACCCTCTTCATATACCAGCTTGGCTGTATGGTCCACATCTTTGACTGCGTTGCTGCAGTCACTTGTCACCACCTGGTGGAGGGAACGGGGAACGACGCATTAGGACGTGTGTGTGCAACAAAGCAGGGTTAACTGCTCAATCAGCAAACCCATTTAACCTTTGTCGGTGCTGTCAAATTGAGCATGAGATTGCAAATTACCTCAGACTGCATCTCTGGCGGGTATATGAACTTTCTTTGTTATCGCCTCATTCAAAAACACCCTATTACTATAATCAGTGCTGTCAGCGATCAGATTCCTGGGTTATAGGGGACGTGCTTCGGGGCAGAAGATTTCTGCAACTACAAAATACCTGAAATAATAATCTAGTGCACAGTATCCCTGGATGAGCAGAGTTAAATAACTTAAGTAGGGATGCACAGACATCAATATTGATACTAAATATCAGCATAATATTAAAATTCCAATACCCAGAGCATGTCTAACATGTCGGGAATTTGGCACTTTTGGCAGACAAGAGAACATCTCAATCATTAGGATTATATCTCAATCATTTTCATCAATCTCAATCAAATAAAGGGATTGCACCCAAGTGATGTGTGGTGAGACGTACCTGTGTCATTAGCAGATGCAGCTTGCCGTGCAGCATGGAGAGCTTGTGGAACATCTTCACTCGGCTTTCAATCATGTGATACAGCACTCCCAGCTGGGTCATCAGGTCCGGCAGCTGTCGAGGTGAACCAAACACAAAAACATCTACATCACTGGGTGAACCAAACACAAAAACATCTACATCACTGGGTGAACCAAAAACAAAAACATCTACTCCACTGGGTGAATCAAACACAAAAACATCTACTCCACTGGGTGAACCAAACACAAAAACATCTACACCACTGGGTGAACCAAAATCTAAAAACATCTACATCACTGGGTGAACCAAAAACAAAAACATCTACTCCACTGGGTGAACCAAACAAAAACATCCACATCACTGGGTGAACCAAAAACATCCACATCACTGGGTGAACCAAACACATCTACATCACTGGGTGAACCAAACACATCTACATCACTGGGTGAACCAAACACAAACACAACTACATCACTCGGTTTACAAAACACAAACACATCTACATCACTGGGTGAACCAAACACAAAAACATCCACATCACTGGGTGAACCACAAACATCTACATCACTGGCTTGATAAGAACAGAGGGCACACGTTCAGAATTTTTATTTAAAAAGATTGAACTATTTTCCAAACTCCTCCCGTCATACAGGGAAGGCAGGCTTCATGCACATTTAAATTGTTATTATTTTCTTTAACACATTCAGGGCCATTGGGGCCCGTCTAATCCCACTCTATGAGGCCAGCTTTTCATTACAAGTTTTCACTGTGCGTGAGGTTGTTTGTAGAGCTAAATCTATATTTTATATTATTGCTATGTGTCCATTGTCAATTGACAGTATAAACCTTCCCTTCAATATGCCATAAAGAAATAATTTTCTCATCAATACGTTCCCATTTTATAGCGTCGTGAATATGAACTATATACCGCAATGGTCTGGGGTAATTCCTGCAAAGCTAGTTATAGGGAGCTAAGCTAATAACGTTAAATCGTGGCGTTTCGGCCCTACACAAGCTATCAAAATGCATATGATCTGTATCATGTTCCACCATGAATGCATGAAAGGGGGGGGGGGGGGGGGGGGGGAGAGTAGTTTCTGATTATTGATTACAAATAACGGCATTCGTTATTGCAACATCATACGCTGAACGGGTGGATGGCTATGAGAACAAGGCCCGATCAGACTGAAATTGACGTCAAATCGCTATTACCTGTGGCCGGTTGGATTCCAAAAAGAATTTCCCAATTATTTGATCGCCATCTGGTAGATCGATATGTCCATTGGCTGATGCTATATTCCTTTACTGCATACTGAATTCGGCGTCACAAAAAGTATTACAGGCGATCTGGTAAAGCCATAGCTTTAGGCTAACATAAAAGCTAACCCGGAGCGAAGTGACACCCGGTCTGAAACAGGGGAAACTACATTATCGAGACAGCGCCAATACCAGGATCTGGCCGGTACTGCACTTTCGGAGTCCCGATATGCCGTTTCCAGCCAAAATACAGCTCCGTGACATTGAGTAGGATATTAAAATGGAATAAAAGCAAAACAGAGTTTACAACGTATATACACATGGTTGGCCTTCAAAGGATGGCGCCCAATCAATATACGTGGTTGGCCGTGAATCGGTTAAATACATTTTCTTTTAGTTTAGGCAGCTTGGGAGTGACTGGACAGTTTCACTAGGTATGAAAACCATAGAGCACTGAAAACCATAAAAGATAATTTGCAAAGAAATATGGTTGTACTTAAGAGTAAAATTTGTAACTTTAAAACAAATCTCAATATGATTATATAAAAAAAGGCTTCCGACAAAAAAACTGAGCCAAAGACTAGAAAGAAGACCTTCCAATTCCAACAACTGATGACCAATTGTAATGTTATATTTCAGATTTGGACATGCACTCCCCAACACCTTATATACAGTGTAATTAAGAAATGTAATTGTTTTTTATGGTTAGTTGGTTGGTGGTCTGAAGGAATAACTGAATGTTGCGTGTGTGACCACATTCACACAGGTTCATTTGACTCGTTAAGGTTCATCGCCGTCAGCCTTGTGGACAGGGTGCCACGGCAGGACCACGTATCCTACACTAGACTTCATACATTTCTTCAGGTTTGCCAGAGGGCTACGTTGCAGCCAGCTACTGAGCCATGGAAGAATAACAGCGCATGCAAAGCAAAGGCCTAAACAACAAATGCTCCAAGCTCAAGTTAATGACACAAAAATTGATAGAAAACAATGTCACTTTATTATTCCATTTTATTATTTGTATTTTTTCACAATCAAGGCAGGCATGGCCACCTAATTTTTTTTTTTTTTTTTACGCTTTATTTTTTAGCGTTTATCGCTTTTCTGGTCAAGCATGACCGACAGATACAGGGTGAAACGGGATATAGATCAGGGGAAGACATTCTGGTAAATGACGGCGGGTCCGGGAATCGAACTCGGAGTCCACCAGATCCGTGACGCAGCACGGTTTTCCCCGACGCAGAAATAGCGCCGAGATATGCGGTGAGCTACTGGAGCTCCCCTGGCCACCTACATTTCACTGCATGTCTTGTGTGCGTGAATACTTTCGGCAAGCAACAAGCCCTTCCGGGTTGCTCTGATTGGCAGAGCGCGCGCATGTGCATGAGCCGCGACGCGCTCCTCAGCCAGGCAGGAATACTAAGCTCCGCTTAACGCAATTTATACAAATGGAAGTATTGATTTCGCCGTAACGAATCATTAAAAAAATATACCGTTAACTGGAATATGTTGTTTCTTTACACATATGATGGATTATGTAATTGGTTTGTCATGACAAACCAATAAAAAAATCGCAAATTAACCGGTGGCTACAACAAGACACAGTAACTACATGCATCATTGTTTACAATGAACGGTGGGGCTAATCGAAAGGACTGGACACGGACAAGTTAAACTAACCTAAAGTTAGTTGTTCACCAACAATCAACAGACACAAACAAACACAGAAGCGGACTGTTATATTAAATTAATTGATTGTAAACAATGCTGCATTGCGGGTCCACGACCCTCCGTGCTCCGATAAGGCTTTCAACAGCGGGGAGAGTATGCTGCCGTGAGCGTCTCATCGTCTCTGGCTTCGTCCAGCGGACACCATGATGAACTCAGCGATGCCGCTCACGGCAGCATACTCTCCCCGCTGTTGAAAGCCATATCGGAGCACGGAGGGTCGTTGATGAGCTCAGCGATGCCGCTCACGGCAGCATACTCTCCCCGCTGTTGAAAGCCTTATCGGAGCACAGAACTGGAGCTTAGTATTGCTGCCTGGCTGAGGGGCGTGTCGCGGCTCATGCACGCGCTCGGCCAATCAGAGCAACGCGGAAGGGCTTGTTGCTTGCCGAAAGTATTCACGAGTCTTGTGTATGCATGTGACAAATAAAACTCTTGAATCTTCTATATCTATGGTCACAACACTCCCTCCTAGTGGCCGGATTTCAAATAGCTTTTCAGTCAACACAGTTCCACCAATGAAATTCTCAATAACCTGACATTTAAAAACACAAAAAAATATCAACTTTGATTCTCGCAAACTATTAAATTTTTTATGGCCCATCTCTAACGTATTCCTTTGTCTATCGCCACAAATTTCATCACAGGGGTCAGCGTTTCTTGTGTGTTTTTGCCAGCTCCCCAAAAGCAGACAATTCAACTGCAATGGACCCCACCTGATGTAGCATGGCATGTGGATACGGTGTGTAGTTGGTAGCAGACTCACCGAGGACAGGTAGGATGTGTGGTGGATGAGCACCGCCTTGAGCCACTTAACCATCAGCACCGCCCTGGAAAGAAAAGACAAGAGCATGTCGTCACGCTTTTCACTAAACGCTGTGTAGCTGAAGGTCCCAACATTTATTTTTTTATTTGTGTAAAAGCAATCAGACTAGAATTACAAGATTGTGTAGCATAGTGTGATATGTAAACAAGACAGTGACCGACAACAACTACGGTGTCTGCAGCACATTCAATTCAATTCATTAAATGACAGTTCAGTCCAATATTTGGGACCATGCACCGCTCTCCTGAAGCTAGAAATCAGAGAAGATAATTGGAATTTGTGACATCACCTGGATGTAAAGTCTTTAGCTGCTGCAGCTAGGGGGGGGGGGACTTGTGACGTCACCTGGATGTAAAGTCTTTAGCTGCTGCAGCTAGGGGGGGGGGGGGACGGACTTGTGACATCACCTGGATGTAAAGTCTTTAGCTGCTGCAGCTAGGGGGGGACGGGGGACTTGTGATGTCACCTGGATGTAAAGTCTTTAACTGCTGCAGCTAGGGGGGGACTTGTGACGTCACCTGGATGTAAAGTCTTTAGCTGCTGCAGCTAGGGGGGGGGGACTTGTGATGTCACCTGGATGTAAAGTCTTTAGCTGCTGAAGCTAGGGGGGGGGGGGCTTGTGATGTCACCTGGATGTAAAGTCTTTAGCTGCTGCAGCTAGGGGGGGGGGGACTTGTGATGTCACCTGGATGTAAAGTCTTTAGCTGCTGAAGCTATGGGGGGGGGGGGGGGGCTTGTGATGTCACCTGGATGTAAAGTCTTTAGCTGCTGCAGCTAGGGGGGGGGGGACTTGTGATGTCACCTGGATGTAAAGTCTTTAGCTGCTGAAGCTATGGGGGGGGGGGGGGGGCTTGTGATGTCACCTGGATGTAAAGTCTTTAGCTGCTGCAGCTAGGGGGGGGGACTTGTGATTTCACCTGGATGTAAAGTCTTTAGCTGCTGCAGCTAGGGGGGGGGACTTGTGATGTCACCTGGATGTAAAGTCTTTAGCTGCTGAAGCTAGGGGGGGGGGGGCTTGTGATGTCACCTGGATGTAAAGTCTTTAGCTGCTGCAGCTAGGGGGGGGGACTTGTGATTTCACCTGGATGTAAAGTCTTTAGCTGCTGCAGCTAGGGGGGGGGACTTGTGATGTCACCTGGATGTAAAGTCTTTAGCTGCTGCAGCTAGGGGGGGACTTGTGATGTCACCTGGATGTAAAGTCTTTAGCTGCTGCAGCTAGGGGGGGGGACTTGTGATGTCACCTGGATGTAAAGTCTTTAGCTGCTGCAGCTAGGGGGGGGGGACTTGTGATGTCACCTGGATGTAAAGTCTTTAGCTGCTGCAGCTAGGGGGGGGACTTGTGATGTCACCTGGATGTAAAGTCTTTAACTGCTGCAGCTAGGGGGGGACTTGTGATGTCACCTGGATGTAAAGTCTTTAGCTGCTGCAGCTAGGGGGGGACTTGTGATGTCACCTGGATGTAAAGTCTTTAACTGCTGCAGCTAGGGGGGGGACTTGTGATGTCACCTGGATGTAAAGTCTTTAGCTGCTGTAGCTAGGGGGGGACTTGTGATGTCACCTGGATGTAAAGTCTTTAGCTGCTGTAGCTAGGGGGGGGGGGGACTTGTGATGTCACCTGGATGTAAAGTCTTTAGCTGCTCCAGCTAGGGGGGGGGGACTTGTGATGTCACCTGGATGTAAAGTCTTTAGCTGCTGCAGCTAGGGGTGGGGCCTCTAAACGGGTTAAGCGTTAACTGAATAATAATAATCAATGTTATTTGTATAGCACCTTTCATACAAGAACTGCAGCCCAAAGTGCTTCATAGTAGTAAAGACAAATATTGACAAACCTTGAGTCTTCCCATAAGATGGTCATAAAAGACTTTGGTTTGAAGTTATTCGAATTGTGTCCTTTTTGATTGATTATCCTGTCAATAAATGGCCGGTAGTAAGTTTTTTGTATTTTATTTTATTTATTTATTGTATATTGTTAATCCTGGTTTACAGTCATCCACAATATTTTGCAGCTTGTGTCATTAGTCTGTTCAACAGACTATAACTAAAATATAAATTGTGATATTGTGAATGTATATCTGCCAAGATAGCAAAGTATTTCTTGTATATTGTTAATCCTGGTTTAGTCATCCACAATATTTTGCGCTGCACTTCGTCGTTAAAAACTGAAATACTAAATGTTTAGGAACATCTTTTAAATTATTGAAAGCTTTATTTTTTACATGTTGGAACGCGGCCCAGCCATGTGATGCCGTAATGCACTGCCTCGTGCTCCAACGTGAATAAAATAGGGAAATACTTAAGGACCGCAGGTTTAAATGTTTGGTGACTGAAGCTTTTGCCTGCAGGTTAATGTGTGGATTAACACCATTTGTCTTGTGACCCCACTTTTGTGCCCGTTTGACACTTCACAGCTCACCGAGAACCGGGCGTCCGGCCACAACTCAGACCATGGGACTGAGGACTCTGCAAGTAAGCTAATGGCATCACATCAACTACAGTACTAGCAGGTATTTCATACAAGTTAATGGCAAAAAATATTTCTAAAATATTATATGTTCATAAATAGGGATGGCATGATACCACTTTTTCATGTCCGATACCGATATCACAGCCTTGAGTATCAGCCGATACCGATCCTACCGCCCCCCCCTCCCCCTCTTAAAAACAAAAACCTGTGTTTAACCTAGCAATCTATAAAACATCATGCTAAAACTGTGAAACAAATCCTACTCCCCTAAAATAATAAATACATAGCATACATTACTCAATTATGCAATAGTGCTTCTGCTTTTTATTTAGTAAAAATATTTTTGTTAAAAGACCACAGCGATTTCATGACGGCGTCCTGTCCTCGCCCCCGTTTTCCGGTGCAATGATTGGAGATTTAAAAATCATTGGTAAACAAACGTAGTGCTGAAAATATACACTTTGATTGCCGTTTTGATAGGGTTATGATCTTTACTCTTGACTACGTTTGAAAAAGAAACACAACATTGTAATTATTTGGGATAGCCGTGTCGGAGATAAAATGCCGGTTGGCCAACATGAAAAGCAAGGCCAAGCATCGGAAACCTAACGTTACATTTCCTACAAAAGCGGCTGGTCGTCCTGCACAATACATTCAGTTATTTTCTGTTAGTTATCAGCTTTGCTTTGTTACCGTTTGCAGAGAGTTTCTCACACTTCTGAATGGTTTCCAGCTAAGTTAGTTGCGGTAAAACATTTCCTCTTGGCACTCTGCATACTGCGTTTCAATGATGTAACGTCCAAGTAATTAAGTCTGTGGTGTTGAAGTTCCCAGTGTTGCTGTCATCCCTAGAAAAGAAATATTACACTCTGCTGTGTCGTGTTATTCCACATAGACGCGAGTCCTCTGTATTTGAGAGTGTCTTTATTGTTAGCGGTTAGCTCTGTAGCTCCACCATTATCCGCTCCTAGTCTACCTGTCCGTGACCCCAGTACGGTGGCCTGTACTCTGTCATATTAGCACGCATACACAGGCTGTTTTGCCTTTTTCTTCTATGAGCTTAAAATAACTCCACAGCTAACATGACTGCGGCGCTCACGTGTAGCCAACGCTAACGTTGTTGTCGCGCTAGTACTGTTAAGGCGATGGCACGCTTTATGGCATGTATCGGATCGGGAAAATAGGTCCTGTTTTTCCGATAGCCGATCCCGTGAATTTGACTAGTACAGAGTATCGGATCGGTGCCATCCCTATTCATAAACAACTTTTACGGTGGAAAAAAAGTCAAAATGTGGACACCTCCCTAAACATGACCTAAAGACCTTTGAGAATATGAATACTAGAATATAAACGTCACAGAGTGGGGCCATCAACATTTAATGGCTCCACTAAGTAAGTGCTTCAATTCACTGCCTGTGGCACAGTCCTATATTATACAAGGTTATATTTCAACTACTGCAACTTTAGGAGAGAGTGGGGCATGTTCAGGAATATTGACTGAACCATCATGAGAGAACAGGAATAATAATGTGAATTCTGAAAATGAGTGACATTTCCATTTAGGGGATGCACTGGGTAAGTGACTGTAGCTTTTGACTCACGTAAACGGATGCCCTTGCAGTCTCTTGGTGATCTGGAAAGGAGGAAAGGGGGATTAAAGCATACGAATGACTCAATTTAACCCATGTCAAACCTTCACTCCCCCCCGCCCCAAAGTCCTGTGATGTTTCAAATGACGGCAGGATTCTGGCTATAGCCAGCTGTCGAATAACGCAGATCAAATGTTCCTTTTGAATGGGTAAAGAAAAACAACAAAATAAAATCAACATTAGAGCTTCCCAGGCAATCCATCATCTGATCTCTCTTGACAGGATCTTCATTCAAATTAAGATAATGCAACAGCTGTGCTTTGGCACCGCTCTGTTCAAAGTCAAACTACTCCCACAATCGGGAGTGAGCAGGAGGTGCCTTTAAAAATGGTAATGAGCGATGGTTGCTCTTGCGTTCTTGCACTGTACAGACTTGCTTTCCATCGTGAAAATTCATACTAACTACGGAGTTAATCTTACATAAATTTAAAAACAAAGTGCTGCTGCTGGTGACTTATTACGCATCACTACCTGTTAGTGTTGTCAAAAATATGCCGGAGCCCATCCTACACCAGTACACGCATAACGTTAATAAATCTCTCTCTCTCTCATCATAACTAGGAAGGTGCGCTCAGTAGACCTAAAATCTCCAGCAGCCACTCTCTCTCTTTCTCTCTCTCTCTCTCTCTCTCTCTCTCTGATCTAAAGATAAACAAAGGGTTTTAAAAGTGTATTTATCTTCTCGTATAGTACCAGAGAGAAGCTGAGGAGAATCAATCAGCAACAAAAGCAAAATTTGTTAAAAAAAAATAATAATAATAATAATAATAATAATAATAATAAAAAAAAAATTATATATATATTTTTTTTTGGTATTGAAAGTATCGAAAGTATCGATACTTTTCAAGGTATCGTATCGAAGTCGAAATTCCAGTATCGTGACAACACTACTACCTGTGTGCCGGATGATTTCCCCAGGAATGCCCTACCTAGTCTGGCGTAGCCATGCCTCTCTCCACACTACCTTAGTGCTGTGCCAGTGCTGGAGAGAGGTCTGGCTGAACCTATTATCATTCCGGTACAGGAGCGAAGAAAACACTGGCTTGTTTGCATTTCTTTAAACCAATCATAATCATCTTGGGCGGCGCTAAGCAGCAACGGTGCTCTTGCAAAATAGTGTCACAGATAGCGGATGGGGAAGAGAATCCCAATTAAAATAGTCAGGTCAATGGCAGCTTATAACCATGGTCTCATGGCGCTGATCCAGACTAGTCCTACCCGACACCACTGTTTAGAACAGCAAATGTAAAATCATTCATGAACTGGGTATAGACAGAATAACTATTGTTATATCAATTGGTGATAGGGACAAAATAAAGATGTATTTATTCATATGAAAATCGCGGAATCATTTTCTGGGATCATTACAAAAGGCATGTACTACTACTACTACTACTAGGTCCACCAAAACCCTGTCCACTCTTGCTCCGAAGTGTCTTGGTCAGAACAATAAATAACGTTAGTTGGCCCTGGCAGTGCCCAACTGATAACGTTATCGTTACATCCAAACAGGCTGTTTGAAAATACTAGAATCCAACATAGTCTGGTGAAAACGCACCCGTTATCGTTACATCCAAACAGCCTGTTTGAAAATACTAGAATCCAACATAGTCTGGTGAAAACGCACCTTATGCTATGGATGGATCGTCACCGTTTGTCCTCTTCCTAATAATCTCCAAAAGTTCGCTCGTCTAGGCGATCGCCATTGCCGAACGTTAGTAGTCTGGAGTGCTCTCAACTCAGTGTCGGCGACTACCGCGGAACGGTGAACAGATGTTACATGCTCGGCCGGTTTGACTATGGTATTTTTATGGTTTACCAGAGGTGCTGAGTCCAATATAATCTGGTGAAAACGCACCTTATCCATAAGTGTGATCGTTTTGTCCTCTTCATAATAATCTCCAATAGTTCACTCACCATTGCATAGACAGTCCGTAGGCTAGTGGTAGCCAGCAGTGAGTGAGCAACCCCCTTTCCCACAGTAAACTAACCCAGTTCAAAAGGTAGGCGATACTGCCACTAAGGCTGTCCCTGAACCCTGTTTTTAGGGTTCGAACATTCGCCACGGTTTTTCGAACGGACTTTCGAACGTTCGTTTTTTTTTTATTAATTAATTGTATTATAGATTTTACGGGGGGCGGCATAGCCCCTTACGTGACTGCGTCCTGGCTTGCAGATCGCAGTCACGTAAGGGGCTAGGGGCTGCATTGCATAGTCTATCGGTGAACAGTGGTGGCTGTTCATGTAAACATGTAAACAAAGCACTCAGAAGAAAATAAAGGGAAAAGACAGCAGTCAAACATACCGGTAATATCATATGACGGACTCACTTTTAGTTGAGTATGCCATACACTGCGGTCAAGTGAGCCGTCTTGCGTGGTCAAACCAGCCGCTCCAGCCACTTCACCCAGGCGTTGCGCAATGTTTACTCCACAATGTTTTATCTCCAGTTCTTTTGTTTCCAAGACATATCCCAGTAGTTCCCCACTCGTTTGAAATCGTACTTCAGAGTTAGGTTGTTGCAAACGGTGGATATTTTGGCCAGAGCCGCACGGCTCTGAGCACTGCTATGTTGTGTGTAACCCGCTATACCGTCCCCACCTTCCGGGTCGCGTTGCGTGTGCACCAAACATTCCACCCAAAAACAAAAAAATAAATGTTTGCCATTAATTAAAGTCTGAATGACAGGGTAACGATCAAACGTTCGGGCTCAGCCTTAACTGCCACCTATCGGGATTCGATCGTCATTTCAATTCCAATTCACACAGAGCTCACACAAGAAGGTCCGGCGGACTGTTTAGAATATAAAAAAAAACGAGTACTCTCGTTTTTGGCGGCCAACGGTTGGCTTTGAAGAACGAGAATTAGGGCTGGGCGATATGGCCAAAAACGTTATCGCGATAAAAAATTATAAAATTATTTTCACAACTCGATATCGATAATTATCGTCGATATACATTTCTGTCAGTAATTAACTTATTATGCCCTGTGCCGACGGACGGGCTATTAATACTCACTTTGTTTGCTGCGCCAGTCACTACGAGACGAGTTGGAGAGAGCCGTTGCGACTCGCGTGTCGAGCCAACGCCAACCCTTTGGAGAAGCGTCGTGGTCCCGGCTTGAATTCTCCATGAATGTGTCCAAGTCCATAATCCATATAAATCCATTTTGTTATATACAACTGTTCCAACACACAGTCTGAATGAATGTTTTCTCTTGTGATTATGCAGCGTGATTTCAAAACACCAAAACTGAATGTCTTGTCTCGAGTTGATGTCTTCATCACGGTCATCAGTCCGCGCACCTTCTTCTAAGCAGTACACACACGTCCCAGTGCATAGATTATTATATTCCACCAGGGGGCAACCTACCGCCACTGGATCATATGCATAGAATGGAACACTGTTTGGTCCAAGCTTGGGAAATCGATATATCGAAACTTTGCGACCACGTTTCATGTTTATTTCGAGGAAATAATTTATCGCAATGATTATCGTTATCGTTTTATCGCCCAGCCCTAACGAGAATACTAATTTTTGGCGTTCAATGAGTTAAGGAGATGATCTGCGACTCACCTCTTCCACCAATGGCAAGACAGCAGGTAGGGGTAACCGGGCAACCGTTTTCTTTATCACAAAATCCTTTCGGGTCTGGAAAACCTTCTGTAAGGGTGAATGGGAAAGTAACAATTTAGCATTACAACACTTTTTGAGCTTACAACTCCTAACCAGAGCAAACGTTTTGAGAATCTAGCAACATTTTTGTGATGCATCTATAATTGCATAATAATGTACTTTGGAAAGCGAACCCTCTCCGAAAACCACTCACATTGAGGATGTTGGTGTCGTTGCTCTCCAAGCCTTGCACCAGCAACACCGCAAAGTTGTCCGTCTGTAAGGAAGCTGTGCCTTTGGGACCCTTCCCACTGGAAACTGTGGACAGGTCGATTTCTCCCAGTCGCTCCTCTATAGACATCTACAGGGAGGGAGGGTTCGCACAGTGAGGTTCAACGCAGAAGTTTCATTCAAACACTGTATAGATCAGTTAGGGGAATGAGAAAGTTCCTGATGTCCACTGCTCAATAAATACAAACCATTATATCAAGTAAAATGTTACTTATATTGTGTTAATTATATTATTATGAAATAAGCTAAAAAACTAAAATGGAGAATAAAACAAACATCCATGCCAGCAGACGTGTCTGAGTAGCATTTTCATCGAGGATGTCGTACCTCTTTGGTGTCTGTGCCTTTTTTCCTCTTCTCCGATGCCTGGGGAGCTTTGAGGGGGGCTTGGTGGCCGGGAAGCCCAGGGACCAAGACTTTGCTCTTGGCGTTGACAATTGGGGTTTTCACCTGAAACAAGGACCCAAAGAGTCAATGACGTGAAGCAATGAACCAGTCTTACACACAGGGCACACACATTTAAAAATTCTCTTGTTAGCACTGGTGCTCCCAACTTCAAAAAGTTGGGAGCACCAGCAAAAATTTAGGAGCACCCACCAAAATGTAAGGAGCACCAACAATATATATGTAATATATTTTTTTTATCGATATAAAAACGACAAAATAACTAGTACTGTAATGCAGTAAAACAGTGAAAGTAGCCTTAAACTATAGTATAGTGTAGACCTAGCTAGTAGTGTAGACTAGGCATGTGCCGGTATGACATTGAGGGTACGATAACCTTGGGCAAAAATACCACGGTTTCACGGTATTCGGTACATAAATAAAATACCCCATTGAACAAAAAGTATTTTATTACAGTGCACAATACGCTTTTCTGTAAGTGTCATTTATGAATGTGTGAAGACTGTCTGTATTACACACAGAGTGAAATGGCTGACCACTTTCAAACTACCGGTATGTACAGAATATAAAATGCTTCCAAATAAACTTTCATGATTATGAATATGTAGGCTACAGTACATGTCAAAAGGGCAATACATTTAGCTAATGTAATCTACTTGCACAGATGTATGTTATATAGCCTAGTAATATTCTTACTGGATTAAACTTTGGATTCATCTTTTGTGGTGGCTCAACATAATTCACACACGGAACTATGTGTTGGGGATAAGGGTTCCGCACGGACCATATTACATTGCTGTCGGCAAACTAGCTCGACATCAACAGAGTGTTGACGTTGAGTTGATGTTTAATACATGTTTAGCGTCGTCTATCCTATCCTTCGGCACTACACTTTCATGATTATGAATATGTAACGGAACGTAGGCCAATCTCGCTAACGTTATTCAACTGAAATCAATTGGCAACATATCACTGTACTATTAGCTAGCTGGCTAACGTCAAAACGTTGTTATTTATATTTGACATGAGCTATTTATGGGTGGAATATTCCGATTATAGCTCACTAGATCAGTCACATTAAACTTTCTTTTTGTATAGCTTATAGGGGTGGGCGTGAGTAATCGATGGCTATGAGAAAACTCGATATTTCAGCCAACAACAGACAGCTACTGCACTATGAACTGCCAGCTAGCTGGCTACCCAAATCCACAACCGTACAAAATACAGTCTCAGCCAATCACATCGATTTGTACAGTTAGTTAGCTCCACTCCATTGAGAATTATAAGGTAGCCAGCCAGCACAGCCCGTATTAGCTAGCTACAGTTGCTAGGTAGCTAACGGTAGCCACAGCTGCAAAAACTAACTCCAATGATGTTATGAGCTATCAGTAGCTAGCCAGCTAGATAACGTTAGACAACGCCTCATGTATTAAACTAAAGTGAATAGTTTACTGGGCCATTGTTTAATGCTTCAGTGATGTTAAAAGAGGAGCTGCATGCTTGCTAGTCGGTGCGAATGACACTGGTCGGGTCTGTGAGGGGGAGGGTCAATGAGGGCACTGCGAGCAGTAGGGATGACCCCCGGACCCCGGTTTTAAACGGGAACCGGTACTATATTAGAAAATACCGGAGTATTTATAAGCTCCGACGTCATCGGTACTGCTATCGATACTCTAGAGAAATTATTATTATTATTTAAAAGTTGCCAACGATCTCTCCTTTCTCTGTCTCTGCACGAGAAGCGAGCCGCAGCGAGTCATCATTATTACACACACTCCTCGCGAGTCGCTACACATACGGGTACTCCTTAGTGTTCCTCCTTAGTGCTGTCCCGAGATGCTTCCACCTGCAGAACCCCAGATCCCCGCAGGCTGAGGATCCGCAGGCTGAGGATCCTCAGCCTGCGGGGATCTGGGGTTCTGCAGGTGGATAGTATTGGCTGTCCCCCGACGCCCGTGCTGAAGCGCGCTGCACACAGACAGCTTTGCCTCTGCATGCACTCAGTCGTGATGGCGGATAGAGCGAACTGCGAAGCGTTCTAAAGTATGGATATATAATACAACGCAGGTTGCCACAAGTGCAACAAAACATTTGCCAGTAAGGGTGGCAATACGAGCAATCTATCAAAACATGTTGGCAAAACAAGATATTAGTGTGCAGAAATGCGCCGTATTTGACTGCGCGCACTGTTCCATCTGCATCCACGTCCACTGCAGGCGATAAGCCAATATACGGAGTTTCCTAGGCTAATAACGAATTATTACAAATAGGCTAATAAACAAAATAATTGTTTAGCTACAAATACTACAATCTAAAAACTTTTTATAGATCGTCAAGCTGAGGCGTCAGCCACCAATGTGTCCCAGGCCAGTGAGCCCAGGGCCACCACACATCCTCCACCACCCAAAGTCCCTTCTCCCTTGCATCTAGGAAGGATGACAGAGGATAGGGTGAACGAGTGTCACAGGGCTGTGACCCAGTTTGTTGTCAAAGGCCTGCACCCCTTCTCTACAGTGGAGTCCAAGGGCTTTAGGTAACAACTAATCATTCAGTGTATATCGTTTTTTTTGTATACATAGTTGTCTAACTTGTCTGTTGTTGTTGTTGTTGTTGTTGTTGTTGTTATAAG
The DNA here is from genome assembly GCF_963971535.1 of Notolepis coatsorum. NCBI lineage: Eukaryota > Metazoa > Chordata > Actinopteri > Aulopiformes > Paralepididae > Notolepis > Notolepis coatsorum. The sequence continues at coordinate 23,947,373 of NC_140167.1, read as the reverse complement.
TTATTATTGAAGCAGCTATTCCCACCACTCCACACAAATTTACAATAATTCAATCATTTCTAATCTTTACTGTAGGGAGATGACCAATGCTCTCAACTGCAAATATACCCCTCCCTGCAGGAATGTCCTCAGTAACACACTGATTCCTGCCTGGTATAATGTTGAAAAGGCCAATGTTATCACAGAGCTTAAAGATGTGCCAAAGTTAGCCTTTACATCGGATGGGTGGACCAGCTTAACTCAGGACCACTACTACTAAATAAAATAGAAAGTCCCAAAATAGTTAATTTATCTGACTGCTTGTATTAATTGATAAAAAAAGTAGCCATGTGGAGTAATATAGATATATAAAAGAATAATAAAGCAATGTCGATTCTGTTCTTAATAATTTTTTTGCTAAATCAAAAAGAACCGATAAGAGTATCGATAAAGTACCGAACCGTTAAGCAGTATCGATAAGAGTAGTAGTATCGATAAAATCCTAACGATACCCATCCCTAGCGAGCAGCGTGCAAGGCTTGAAGGCTAATCTTAACCAATCTAAAATCAGCATTAAAGGTAAGAACGTCAAGCTCACGTTTGATTGGTTAGAATGGTCACTGTCAACTCACAAGGCACATACTGAGTGACAAACTAGCGAATGTACAGAGAAGGGGACGTTCGGGGGGGGGGGGGGGGGGGGGGTCGCAATTTCGAGCCCTGCCTACACAAAGTGCAATGCATATGAACCGCCACTAGTGGCAGAGTGACGGACTGAATTAATAAATGAGTGAGTTAGTGACACTGTCAGTCTATGAAATGCTTTGCGTTCTCTGCGTCCCCCCAGATGAGGTAGGAGTGGGTAGAGTGTTACCTTGGAGACCATGGTTTCCATGGAGAGGGACAGAGTGGTCTGGACATCCCGGGTGAGGCAGACGTGCCTCTCAGTCGTGTTGATCTCCTACATAGATAAGGAGAGAAGAGGGTGAATCAAGCACCATGTAAACACACACACAGTCCACTTCCAATGTATTGTTTCTGTGGGTCAATGACTGGAGGAGGAGCACTCACCACTCCCTCTATGACGGGCTGGAGGTGGTTGCCGTAGGCCAGCAGGACGGCCCGTGCGTCTGTCCTGAGGGCTGCGGCCAGTAGGGGGATTGGCACCGGAGAGTCCTCCACCCCGGACATCTGTACCGTGCAGGAGGGTAAGAGGGGCTTCTTACAGGGCCTGGATGAGGGACATTCAGAGGCCGTGAGCAGGGATACAACAATACAGCCTCCACAATACGGATTCCCAGTTACACACAAGTATCAGACGACGACACTAAACAAGGACACACAGCGTCATGATTGGAAGCATTGTCACATAGATTGAGATTAGTCTTACACAAAGTGCCATGCCTGTGAGCCACCATTAGGGGCAGAGTGGCTAACAGAGTGAATAACTTAGTATAATAAGTTACTATATATAGTGATATATATTTTACACACTTTTAGTGTGGATTTCTGCAGACCTCTCTTGGCAGAACCTGAGGTGTGGCAAGCAATATAACCCCATACCATAATTATTATCCCCCTATCCCCACTCAACTGCAACTCGCACATCAGATATATTTCAGGGTTCCCACAGACATTGCTAAATTAAATTCAAGGACTTTTAAGTACTGTTCCAAGCACTATTTTTCATTTTCAAGGATACAATTCACTTTTAAATGCAGTTTTTTAAGCACTGCTTGCCAAATAGAGCAAGCTAGAGCATCACATGAGAAGACATGAGGAAAAGCAGTTGTAGCGTACAAGACAGCGACTAGTCAGATTTAATTAAAACAAAACAAAATATATATATATTTCTTGATTCCGAAGTTTTTTTTATCATGGATGAACAAAACATTCAATGGGAATGGTTGATTTGAATTTCAATTACTTTTTAAGCACCTTGTTAAATTTTCTGTTTTCAAGGAATTCCAGGCCTGGACTTTTTTTTGTGTAAAAAAATCAAGAACTTTAAGCACTTCAAGGACCTTGTGTGAACCCTGATATGTATATATATATATATATATATATATATATATATATATATATATATATATTATTTTTTTTTTATCCACTTTTTCTCCCATTTTTCTATGTTTTCTCCCATCCCAATTTCGTATCATCCAATTCAACCCTCCCCTGTCACGAACGCTGTTTCTTGCCTCCCACAAGCCGGCTGCAATGTGGACTAAGTCATACATAGCACAAGTCCCCTCCGGTACTTGAGGTAACAGCAGTCGCATCTTTTCACCTGCGCAGCTCGATCTCTCAGTGGCGAGGAGTAACGCGTGGGAGGCTCACGCTGCCCCAGACACTTCCTGATTCTACTGCGCAGGCGCACCAACCGACCTGTAGGAGTCGCTGTCCACAACGCCCGATCCCCACCCATCAGTTTCCCACCTCCTAATACGGCCAATGTGTATTAGTACGGACGACCAGCTAAACTGAAAGCAAATGTGGAGCGCTGGGCTCGAACAGGCAAGCCCAGCGTCTCCAGATTTCGTGGCGAGCGCCTTGCCCACTACGCCACGTAGCCGCACTTATATATATATATAAAAAAGGGGGCAGTATCAAGAGTGGCTCTTTTGCCAAGATTCTACCTTTAAGACCCAGAAGATGAGTTACATTTCTCAACGTTGGTGGGCAGTAACTCAACGGCCATTCCCACTTTCAGGCCAGATTGTGAGGGTAGCCACCCATCCCGTTGCTATTGACAAGAGGCGTCATCTTAGCCTAGCATTAGCCAAATAATTAAAACACCAGTATCCTAGTTCTCAACCAACAAACCAGGAAATCAGGTTTCACCGTACCCATTTAGGATGTGCTCAAAGAGATGCAGCTGTCCGTCCTTGCACACCACCGCCAGCCTCACCGCCTGAGGGAGGGGAGAGACCGCCATTAAAAAACATTCATGGTGAAGGGTTAAATCACTGCATCAGTATGAACCTTGAGCCGTCTAGGGATGGCAGGGGTGTACAGTGCGACGAGGTTATCGCAAATTGCCCCTATATATAACCTGTGCGAGTGGAGACAAATATTTGGGCGCACCTTTACGAGTAGTGATTTCAACCCTTGCATTCGCATTTCACTCCTAAATTAATCCAAAGCGTGTGATGACGCGATGACGTCACTCATGCGAGCTGCACACTACTCAGGTATGAACAATCGACTGAGCACTCACTGTGATTGTGCACGCAGCTTGTAGATGCCAGTCTGATTAGCTACTAGGCTAAAAATTAAGAAAACCACCAGTAACGACATGTTGGACCTAGTGAGCCGTCTAATGAAAATGTGACCGAGAACAGTGAGCCAGCAGTGGCAGTAGCCACCGTTACATGTATGGCTAACATCGTTAGCGACAGCAACATGGCTAGCTCTAGTAACATCAGCATATTTACCCAACCATAGCAAGCTTTAGTCTCTTCATATCTCTCAGTTCCTTTGCTCAGCGAGCCCGTACTGAATTATACCCATTCTGCAATCAGTTAATAAAGTTTTCAATCAGACAAATGTATAGAAAAGCTGTTATTATAACATAATATATATTATATATATTATTTCTTTGCAATAAAATCATCATGCCTAGTTTGGTCCTACTCCTGCTGCTGCGCTGGTACTCGTGGGCGGCGGGGAGCTAACGTTATTAGCTCGAGCTCTGAAAGTTGTTTTGATTCTCTCATGTAGCCTAATGGCGGACTTTCCGGAAGTAAAAAAAAACGAATATGCGCTTGCCGATTGGTGGTAAGAACAGCAGAGGTGGTATGACGTAATTGGCAGAATCGATTGTCAATCAAAATTGTTCTGTTGTGGTACCTGTCTGACATGCATTGCAAATAGGTGTGCACGATATTGATTTTTTTACCCAGATATCGATAACTTTCTGCTCCTCAAGGATCAAGGATCTACCGATACATTTATAAATTTTTTTTAATGTATATTCCTGTAGTTTTGACCTAACCAGATTTATCATGACATGAGCGTTACTACTATGAATAAAACAAAGCCAAGAGAACAGTTGTGACTCCTCAAATAAAGTGACTATATTTATTTTTCCAAATAAATATAATTTGAGTCAATCACAAAATTCACAATCCGTCAATATCATTAACAATGTGTTTCCCTTAACAATGAACAGTGAACTAAAAACCAACAGGTATTGTGCTTTGTCAGTAGGGATGGGTACCGTTCACATTTGAACCGATACGGCACCGGTACCTGTGAATCGATACCGGTACCCAACGGTACCTTTTTTCGGTACTTTAGTCTCTAAAAATGTAATCTACCTACCGTACTTTTCGGACTATAAGCCGCGCCTTTTTCCCCCATTTTTCAACCCTGCGGCTTATATAACGGTGCGGCTTATATGTGACTCGACGTGACCAAACCCGAAAATGTAAAAATCAAAATATAGCTTTTTTGACTGCATTGAAATGTTATTTATCTATTCCCTTATTTGCTAAACTTAATACAACTTGTAAATGAGTTAATTCTTGTTATTTGTCCGACAGTATTGTGTCCCAATGCTAATTACATTATGGTAATTAAACATTAAAACACCTGCGGCTTATAGTCCAGTGAGGCTTATATATGTACACATCATTCAATTTAGCTGCTGCGGCTTATAGTCAGGTGCGGCTTATAGTGCGAAAAGTACGGTACATCAGTTGTAAAAACAATAAAAAATCCAAACTTCAAATAACCACATTTTCGACAGTCTTCGGCTTGCCATTGCCCCGACTGCTTTGTTGTTGAATCAAGTCAAATCCTAAGTAAGCATATATTGTGCGTGTGAACGTTGACAAGAAAAAAAAAGTGGAAAAAAAATCGGAGCCATCAATACTTTTATCGGGTTTATCGGGATGACGTCATAATTGCTGATATCGGCCCGATAATTAACGACCTGATAATTATCGACCCGATAATTATCGTGCATCCCTAATTGCAAACTCAGATATTATGGGATAACACTGGAGAACATGGGGCTTTGGTTGAGCGACATACAGTGCTGTCTGTTAAAACTCATAAACAAGTCTTGAGCAAGACAAGTTAGTCTGTTATGAAAGCCAGTGAGTATTGTATGACTCAGACTGCAGCAATAATCATGAGCATTATAAAATAAAATTCCATGGCATGGTGGAATACCATAAACACATTTCTTGATGTTTCCTTTTTTAAGTACCATAAGTAAAGAGGCCTATGTTCATATCGGTGAGCCCAATTTGTAACACAAAAAGAGACGTGTAGCCTATTTATTTATTTAATATTTTATTTATTCATTTTATTATTATTATTTTATGCCCAAAATAATATTCAAGCATAGGGCTAAAACATTTTCTTAAATAATATAATTTTTTGTTGAAAGAATGTTATAATAAAAGCTTTTCTATACATTTGTCTATGGCTGTCCCCGACTAAGGATTTGGATAGTCGACTATGATTTGCCGAAATTTGCCGATAGTAGACTATAAAAAAGATTTGAAAGAAATATTTTAAAATAAAAATAAAAAAAATAATTTATGATTCCATTTGGGCTGTGGGGGTGCTTAATGTCTGAAGGAGTCGATGGAAGGCTTCTTGTCCTCTGCAAAAGCATGCAATTGGTCCACTGATGGATACATCTTGATATTTGTCTAGTGTGTTCATTAGATGGGTGAAATCCTCTTTCAGTGTCTCTGTGCCTGTTTTCTTAGGCAGTTAGCCTCTGGTATCTAGGCCTCTTTTCTTTTGAAAATAATGAAAAAAAATGATATATACACCGGTATATATATTTTTTTGTATTCGACTAAGAGGTTGGCAGTCAACTACGGCTCCTTTCGATCGATTAGTCGACTAATAGGGGTCAGCCCTACATGATTGATTGAAAACGTTAATTAACAGATTGCAGAATGGGTACAATACAGTACAGCTCAATACAACAACTGCTAAGACTGGAGGATGAAGACCAGAAAAAGACTTTCGGCTTGTTTACATAAGGGTCCTCCATTTTCAATTCATCAAGACATTTAGAGACATACAAATATACAGTACTTTCATTAAAATAAATTGGGTTGTTATTTAAAAAAAGTGCCCCTAAAAAATATTCTGTGCCCCTAAATTTTTCATTTAGGGGCACCTGTGCCCCTAGTGAAAAAGCTTAGCGTACAGCCCTGGATGGGAATTGATCGATACGATTCCATTATCGATTCTGCTTATCGATCCGATTCTTTATCGATTCCCAGCTAAGCTGGTTAGAATAACAACATGCAACTTGACATTTCTGATTGTCATTTATTGTTGAGCCCCCATGTCAGAAAAATATAAAAACTGTAAAAGAAAAAAAAGAAAAAACTACACTATACACTTAAGAAAAATAATGTATTTAATTTTTTTTTTATTGTTAAACTAATTTAATCTATTGAATAACGACCTGTTGAATGCAACTACAGTTCAATATCTTAAACTAATTTCAATCTATTGAACTGTAGTTAGTTGCATTAAACCGGTCGTTATTCCTCTGACTGCTCCGTCTCTGGTTTTTCAGAAGACCAGCGCGCGCACACACTCCCTGCCCCCGCTCGCCCCCACCCTTTCTACCTGAGCTTAGTGTGTCTGTCTCTGTGTGTCTGAGCTTGGTTAGCTAGCGTTAGCTCTGTGGCTAACGTTAGGTTATCCCGAATTAAATGAATGACTAGGTTGCAAAGCATGAAGTAGTTTTCACTGCACATAGAAACAGTCAAACAGCGGGAGCATTTCGGGAGCATATGCGACCAAAGCCCAGGCAATTTCGAGCCCTTAAGTAATCAAATAGTCTGCTCTATGGCTACATGCGTGGCGCTAACGTTATTGTTTTAAAATGCGCAACTGTCGGAAAAACATGGCAGCGATAAGAGGAATCGATAGTCACGGAGGCATGCGATTCCAGGAATCGGACAATAAGGAACCGGCTCCCAACGGGAAGCGGTTTTCGATTCCCATCCCTAGGGCCGTCAGAAGCATAGATGCCACCTAGCCCCCATATAAAATCAAGCCACGTGTGACCCCTGACCTCTTCCTTGCTGTTGGAGGTGAAGAGGTCGATGTGCTTCGGCTCGTCCGTTAATGTGAAGGACACCACCGAGTTCTTGTCCTTGCCGTCCTCTCGCACTTGCCTGTGGTAAAAAAACTTGAGATCAGTTGATGGCTATACATTTTATGCCACAAAATGTCTTAAAGGTTCACACAACGTGCAATAAATATTTTGACATCAACACAATTCATCATTATACACTACTCCAATGGATTTAAAATTAAACAAGATGTGCTTTAAGTGCAGACTTTCAGCTTTAATTAGCAGGTATTGCATCCAAATCAGGTGAATGGTGTAGGAATTACAATTTCTATATGTGCCTCCCCTTGGCTGCTCAGCTGTTCCGTTGCCAGGTGTGTTATTCACTCATTATTTAAAGAGCAGATAAAAGGTCTAGAGTTGATTTAAAGTGTGCTATTTGCATTACATTTTGGAATCGGTTGCCATCAACTCTCAATATGAGGTCCAAAGCGCCACCATCAGTGAAGTAAGCCATCATTAGGCTGACAAATCTAAACAAACCCATCAGAGAGATATAGCAGACACACCAGGTGTGGCCAAATCAACCGTTTGGTACATTCTTAAAAAGAAAACACACTGGTGAGCTCAGCAACACCAAAAGACCCAGAAGACCACGTAAAACAAACCACTGGTGGATGACAGAAACATGATTTCCCTGATGAAGAAGAACCGCTTCACAACAGTTGGCCGGGAGGTAGGCATATCCGTGTCAAAGTCAACAATCAAGAAGACATCACCAGAGTACTGTAAATGCAGAGGGTTCATCACAAGATGTAAACCATTGGTGAACCTCAAAACAGAAAGACCAGATTAGAGTTCTGGAACAACATCCTATGAACCAAAGCATATCACCTCATCCGTGAAGCATGGTGGTGGTACTGTTATGACGTGGGAATGTATGGCTGCCAATGGAACTGGTTCCCTTGTATTTATTGATGATGTGACTGCTGAGCAGCAGGATGAATTCTGAAGTGTTTCAGGCAATATTATCTGATCATATTCAGCCAAATGCTCATTGGACAGCACTTCATAGTGCAGATGGACAATGGCCTGAAGCATACTGCAAAAGCAACCAGTATGGTTTTTTGCGAATTTGGAATGTTATGCAATGGCCAAGTCAATCACCTGACCTGAATCCAATTAAGCATGCATTCCACTTGCTGAAGGGAAAACTGAAGGGAAAATGCCCCAAGAACAAGCAGAAACTGAAGACAGTTGCAGTAGAGGACTGGCAGAGCATCACCAGGGACGAAACCCAGCATCTGGTGATGTCTATGGGTTCCAGACTTCAGTCAGTCATTGACTACAAAGGATTTGCAACCAAATATTAAAAGTGACAATTATATTAATGATTGTTAGTTTGTCTAATTACTTTTGGTAAAAGGGGGGGCACATGTAGGCACTGTTGTAATTCCTATACTGTTCACGTGATTTGGATGTAAATACCCTGCAAATTGTGTCAATGTCCAAATAATTATAGACCCGACTGTATGTACGTGTGTGCGTATATAGGCCTCCACGCATCTTGTGAGTGGCGGCTGCTTGTGCACTCACCATACACTGAGGAGTCGATCGTGGGCCGCCCCAGACAGGAAGTAGAGGCCGTTGCTCTCTGGGGGTCGCGTGGTGGCGAAGCACAGGGTCGTCACGGCTGTGGAGTGTCCTGTGAACTTCTAGAGAAAGGCAAGAGAAGAGTGGCTTGTTCATTCAAATGATCTGTTCAACTCATGTAGCCATCATAATGGAAACGTTCAGCCCAATCAAAAAGAACTGGAAACAACTCCATACACTTTATTCATCTGGATTCCATCTCCAAAATCTCTGATGAAATTTTAAAAATAAATGTTTTACTGCGTCCGTCTGTGTTTCCCACAGGTTGAATCGAATTGTGGTAATAGGCAGCGCGGTGCGTCACTGCACTAGGGATGTCACAATGTGAGAGAATTATTGCGAGGGGAAATTTTACGTTTTCACAATTATACTTTTTAAGAGACCGAAAAAGAGGGGGGATGACTTATAGCAGACATGATTTTTAGAATATTTCAGCTAATGAAGTGAATATTTATCCAGTTCGTTTTTAATAGTGTAACGCTTGGCTACTTAAAATCATTGAACGTAGAGGCAGAGGGAGAGAGAGAGGGAGGGACTCAGGCTCAGCCCCTATTTTCTTACTGGAGCAGAGCAAACTTTCCCCACAAAAATCGCCTCAAAAATTAAAAGTAAAGTCGCCGTGGGTTTCGGAGCCTGCTTAGTTGATGTTAGCAGTAGGGAATGGATGCCCCAATCGATCGGCCAGCGATCGGTATCGGTGGATATTCAGTATAAATATGAGATTGGGGAATTCCGATAATGCTTACTAGTCACCGATTGTAAAAACCGATCGATGACGCGCAAGAAAAACATGATCCAATTCTCAGCAGAGTTGGAATGAGAGCATAAGAGAGCGAGTGTGTGTGAGAGAGAACGTGCGAGAGCGTGTGTGTGCGAGCATGAGAGGGAGTAAGTGTAGTCGAGACGACGGACTACTCTCGCACATTGAGCCGCGCTAACCATAGATATATATATTACACATATCTATGCCGCTAACCCAGGGGTTCTCAAACTTTTTCATACCGTGACCCCATTTTATTTAGGATTTTTTTTTGGGGACCCCACAATCGCGTAATTTCAACACGGAATTGAGGAATATCAAAATAAAAGCACACGTTGTTGAACTTGATCATGGATATTTATTAGAAAATGTAATTACAGCACTATGTTATCAATACACAATTATAAAACGAGGCATATTTAGCCAGGATATGTTGCCAGAACATTAACTTGCCAATGCGCTGTCACCTACCCGCAACCCCAATTTGGGTCGCGACCCGTAGTTTGAGAACCAACAAAACCAAAAACGATCTGTATCATCAGTGTATCGGCCGATATGGCTCATACGATCGGTGGCAAAAAAACGTGATCGGGGCATCCCTAGTTAGCACTGCAGCTAACGTTAGTTTAGATTTTAATTTTTTATTGCGTTACTACTGGGCAGTCCAGTAGAGAGAGAGAGAGAGAGAGAGAGGAGGAACGGGAGACGAGTGGGGGGGGAGACATTCGGCAAATAACAACGGGTCCGGGAATCGAACCCGGTCGGCCGTGCCGCGACTCAGCGCGTTATGTGGTTCGCCACTGGGGCGCCCGTTAGTTTAGGTTTTTACAGTGACTTGAGCACACAGGGATGGCGAGAATGCAAAGCATGTTAAAAGCATTGGACCCGTTGCTCCTGCGGCTGTTGATGGGAATGGCACTGGCTCGCACACAAACAGCACATAGAAACAGCGTAACTCGTGAGAGGAGTCGACACAGTGCTGATCCATTGCTCCCCACGTCCCAAGTGGCAGTCTGTTGAAGTGGTCCGAGAGACTCACCCTGTACACCTCCTTGGTCTCCAGGTCCCACATCTTGATTATCTGTCCGGCTGAGAGCAGCAGCTTGCCATCGGGACTCACACACAGACTGGTCACGGCAGCGCGGTCCGCCTTCCACTTGCTGTGAAATACAACAGAGACTCATTCCAAAAGCTATCCTAAAAATGAGTTGCTACACATTCTCCCAAATTAAAAAAATTACATAGGTTTTCTTACATCTTTAGATGAGGCCAATCCCCCTCTACGCAAAAACAAAACTCATCTCACACCGATAATTTCTCCGCTGTGAGCGTTTCCAGGGTTGTTTTGGGACCAGCTTAGTTAACCTTAGCAGCTCATGTTAGTTTAGGTTTTTACTGTGACTTTGGCATACAGGAATGGCAGGGATGCAAAGCACGTTAGAAGCATTGGACCCGTTGCTCATGGAGTTTTCACTGGAAATAGAAACAACGCAACTCGCAAGAAGAGTTGTCACAGGGCTGTCAAACACAGGGCTGAATAGCTAGAGGTCATAGGTTCTAAAATTGAAGGTCCGCACTGGTCTGTGTCTATTATGAAATGACAATTGTGCATCATTGGATTATTTTCTACCTGGGCGAGTCTTAATCTACGTGCTCTCAAGGTACCGAAATGTGGCACCGATTGATCCAACTTGAATCGGACCGGTACTTGGTAGAGATGTAGTTACCAAACCCTAATGCTACCTACTTATGGTTTTAGTGGCACCAGCACAAAATTTACTAGCACCAGTAAATCAACATTCAGCACAAAACATTTGTATTACCACGCCCCCCCCCCCCCCCCCCGCCCCAAATATAAATGTATTACAAGTCTATCACAATATTCCGTTTCAAATTTTTTTCTGCGAAGGTCCCTTAGCGTTCAGAAGTAAATTGTAGCACTGTGTCATAGCAGGAGAAATCTTATCTGTCCCAAAGGAATTTCACACTTCAGTGTTTTACAATAGAGTGCTTTGTGATTAAACTTTGTAGTCAAATCGGCGACCTTCGTTTTCCCTGTAACCATTTCGAGAACAGTACAGACAAGACTTGCATGGCAGTATCTCAGCCATGAGCCTGTATTTGCAACATCTCAGCCACGAGCCATTCCTGTGGGAAAAGAGACGGCCTTTTCCATGAGATAACCAATCATCTAATTTTTCCCCTTTGTCATAACTTTGGGACTACCGTCTGTGGCACAGAAGGACCTGGACATTTCCTTTTGGAAAAGGAAATGAGTGGCACTGGAGAGAGCGAGAGAGCAAGAAAGAAGCCTCCATCTAAATGGTGCATGATAATGGCATTGTCTAGCCACGGCGGCACAATCATTTCAACCCAAGACGACATGTATCGATGTATGAACATTTAGGGTGTCACCATTAATTGCCTGAATCAATGGTATAACTCGATTGCCAAAAATAAATAGTTTAAAAACGACTGCTGGCAGCTGGTGGCAGTTAAATGTTAAATGTAAAAGTCTAGACTGATGGAAATACAAAAGAACAATAGTCATTTAATTCAGAAACACTAAGATCGTTCAAAGATACTCTAAAAGACCCTGTTAAACTTAGCTAAATTCCAGCAGGCATTCACAGGAAAAATTAAATGCAAGGAAACTTAAGATGTTCAATTTACCTTTTTTGGGGATTAAAATGAATTGTTTACACACACCGCTTAATCATTCAAAGTAATCATTGGATGAATCGATTAAAGTAGTTGTTACTAGCAGCTCTGGGAACATTATTTATTACTATGTGTGAAGTAGTCTCCAGGCCAGAATATTGACAGACAAATTACGTGCTAGTGCCACCAACTGAGAATATCTGTGACATAAAAAAAATAAAGTCAGCCTGGCCAGAAAAAGTCTTAAGAAACTGTTAGGAATGGCCCTGTAGGACAGCAAAAGTTTTAACACATTATTCCACTCAAAACCTTGCCTGTGCATTTTCACCCAAGTCAAAACACTGACGGAGGTGCTCATCTCCACCCTGTGGCGAGTGAGGCGGAAGGTACTGACCAGCGTGTCTTGCCCGTCTGCAGGTCCCACTCCACGATGTGCGTGTCGTCTGAGCCGCTGTACAAGAGGTTGTCCTCAGGGTGCCACTGGACAGAGTTCACCCCTCCACTGTGACCTCCATCCTGCCAGACAGAAGAACACACATTAGCAACCAGGCTAGGGATGGGTACCTTTCACATTTGAACCGATACCTGTGAATCGATACCGGTACCCAACGGTACCTTTTTTCGGTACTTTAGTCTCTAAAAATGTTATCTACCTACCTCAGTTGTAAAAAAAAAATCCAAACTTAATATTTAATAAATAAATAATGTATTATTATTACTTTATTATTACTTACTAATGTAAAGTATTTTACAACTGATTAAACAAACAAACAATCTAGCAGCAATGAACTACTCTGCTGCTGATTGAGTATTCTAGCAGTTCTTTTTGCTCCACTCCCGCTTGGAGAAGACCCGCTCTGCTGCGGTGTGTGTGTGTGGCTTGTTTACCGACGTCACATCCTCTACTCTTCTGTCCCGAGTTGTGCCGGCTTGCACTGTAGCCCTAGGAGCTAACGTTATGTCCGACGGTTAGCTTAGCTAACGTCAGCTTAGGGCTGGGCGATATAACGATAACGATAAATATCGCGATATATTTTAATAATCGATATCGAATATCGAAATTAAAAAAAAATCGAAAAATCGTGTTTTTTTTTTTTTTTTTATTATTTACCTGCAACAGGGCAGTTTTAAAACCAGAGACAGTGGACAGACTTGTCTTTCTTGCCTGCAACTTAAAGTAATGGCTTTGCTTGTCCAAATGACAATACTGACCAAATTCAGATTTCTTTTTCTCTTGTCCATTTATTTTGTTTGCTTTCTAATTTAAAATACATTTTGAAACCGTCTGTACACAGTAGGCTATGTGTGCTAGCAGAACTAGACTCCAGTCACGAGTCACAGTGCACATGTGCGGTGGTTTGTCCACCAAAAAAGCGCCAAAAGATCGAAAATAAACGAGCAGAGCCAGAACTGTTCAACTCCTCTGGAGCCACAGCCAGCAGAGAAGCCGGTTTACTTTAGCTTTTAAACCAGCTGCAGCCTGAGAACTGGAGTGTGAGGGGATGTAACACTAAAGATGGCGGCAATGACAAAGAATTGCTGCAAAATAAACATACATCTGTTGTTAAAAAAAAAAAAAAAAAAAAATTTTTTTTTATATACTTATAACAATTCGATAATTATCGATATCGAGAAATAAAATAAAATTATCATATCGTTATCGCGATATAATTTTTTTCCATATCGCCCAGCCCTACGTCAGCTTAAGAACGTTAAACGGGTTACAAATATGTGAAACTATGGAAGGAGTAAGCCGACCGCTAAAAATAAAACCCACCGTGGCAGCGCGAGCACATAGCAAAAGAACGTTTGGAGATAGTGGTGTTTCAAGAGACTGGCTACAGTAATATGATGCTGGGCTGTAGTGATCAGTTGTTCCGTGTGGCGCAAGTATGTAAAAAAGAAAAACAGAAACAACACGTTTGTCATCTGTAGTAAATAAATGAACAGAGCCAGTGTCCCATTGTGTCCTGGATTCAATCTCCTCTCCTCTAAAGACGCTCCGTGGCTAGGCTAACAGCCATGTCAGACAGAGCAGATGTGGAAACTGAGCTACACTTTCTAACAACCTGCCCACTACCAAGATAGATATCAGAGACGTATACTCCCCAGTCCCCATGAATTGCAAACACACAAAGAGAGTTTGAGAACATGTATTGTGCCTTAACGTGCGGTTTCGTTTTTGTGGTCAACAAAACGTGACGTCATCGGATTTGTTATTTTTTTTGCGCATAGTACCGAAAGTTGGGACCGGTGGATCTCACGTGAATCGATACTCGGTAGTACTGACGTGTTTCGGTAGGTACCTTTAAAAGTACCGAATTCGGTACCCATCCCTAAACCAGGCAGACATAAAACTTGGTTGAGTAGATCAAGGGCCTCACGTCACACGTCATGTTTTTCGTGCGAGCCTTCTTTTCACCTCGATGGTAAATGGACTGTATTTATATAGCGGTTTTATCCAAAGTGCTTTACAACTTGTGCCTCACATTCACCCATTCACTCAAACACACCGATGGTGGAGGCAACCATGCAAGGTGCCAACCTGCTCATTGGGAGCAGTTAGGGGTTAAGTAACTTAAGTGTATTGCCTAAGAACACTTTGAATCGAAACCGGGAACCTTCATATTACCAGATGACCTCCTGAGCCACTGTCACCCCTTGATGCATTTGCAAGATGAAGGGACTGATGTTTGTTTGCAGGAGTAAGTGAAGTCGGAATAGTCAAAAGATAAACTTTGCAGAAGAGGCCAACACCGACAATATTGCTTTAAAGGAAAACTCCAACATTTTGGGAAATTATCTTATTTGCCATCTACCCTGGAGTTAGACAAGAAGATGCATACCTTTTTCTTCTCTGTGCATGCAGTAGGAGTAGGAAGACGTTTGGAACTAGGCTAATGGAGGAACCTACTTCCAGTGACTGACGCTAAGCTAGGCTAACGGTGCGTGTCTTCCTATTCCTACTGCATGCACAGAGAAGAAAAAGGGTATGTATCTTCTTGTCTAACTCCAGGGTAGATGCCAAATAAGCTAATTTCCCAAAATGTTGGAATTTTCCTTTAAGAAAAATAAGATATTATCGGCACCCCAAAAAAGCTGAAACCGCAAACGTTGCAGCTTTTATTTAGATAAATACTGACTGTTGTGAAGGATCAGATTAAACCGAATATATATATTTATTTATATATATATATTTAAATAGTATTTGTATATCGTTTGATATCCCCTGTATATTCCTTGTACAATATGCACTGAATATCCCTTTAGTCTACTAAACAGCCCATAATAGTTTCATTTTACCATTGGACGAGAACCTGGCGCCAGCAGCCATACCCCTAGGTTCAAGTTCAATCGTGCCGCCCAACATGCCGAGGCAAGCCCGGTTCCGCGTAGGAATACGTCTGGCGAAATACGAATGGTACTATTTGTTCACAGCGCATATATATATGGCGCAAGTAAAGTAGAACTTTCTTTTAGTCCATTAGTTCTTTACCCTCCAACCGAGTAACAGACGCGAAGCCTCACCCACGACGCACGTGTGGTGCAGTAAGGCCTACTTGGCCTCAGAATAGGCATTGAGATATCGTGTGGATTAATAGTTGAATTGTCATAGTTTGGCACTATACCGTCGAGTTGGACGTATTCTATTAAGCTAATAATAGTCTATTTATGTATGGTGCATCGTCGGTTAGAGTTATAAAGTGAGCAGCACCCCCATCGTTCCTGACGTTATCTGGAGTCTTAACCAGGCTGGGCAGACCACTAGTGGTGCTTGCATCCGAGGAGCTCCGGGCCAGGGCGACTGGACCTGTACATTGGATTACTCTACCCGGACGACGGCGAGCCTTCCACGGCTTGGATTATGCTTTGGGTGCTTTGATTATTCCATGGATAACGGCCAACACTGCGGAGTGTTGGAACTACCCCCCGGAGAGGACTCCAGGTGAGACAGCGCTCTACACCAGTGAGGTCGCCTCACGTCTCTCCGTTGTGGACCGGCAGCTACCGTCCACCAGAGGGTCCAGCTGTATTCGTCTGCGGACCGAGGTTCTGTGGGCACCGTGTTCAAGACTTTGAATTCTCCCAAGAAATCGTCGGCCAGATGGGATACCGCCAGCGGCTTCTCTAACCCCCCCCTCCTACTGTCTTACAACCAGCGGGACCCCCCCCCCCCCCCCCCCCCCCTTAGTGTATCCAGCTATAATCATTTAAGTACCATCGCTATAGTTTCCTAAAGAACCGGGTTGTATACTTACTCCCTGCGTAACCAGAGATTGGACATTCAATGTTGATTTACCTACGAATACTCATTTGCCATACAAGTGCATTTCAAATCATAAGTGTAAACAAGTGAACGTTGTATATACCTTTTGCTATATTAAATATTCGATTTGTACCAGGGTTTCCGTTAGAAAAAATTGTTGCCGGTCTCAGGGTCCGGTAGATTTTTATCTACCGGTCAAATGAGAGAAATTCCGGTCAGAGTTTATTGAGCTTAAAAACAACAGGCTATATAAAGAATGACATCCTCAAGGCATGTAGATTTATAATATTTTAACTTAAAGCTAGGCTACTTTTGCGTATACAGTCATTATATTCCAAATAAAATAAGTCCAGAGACTCCGTGCTGCTGCCGACTTTAAATCAAATAGACCTGTGTCTGTGGGCAGTCGGCCCGACATTAATAAACAGCAGTCTGTTATAATCACATTTATGAGCTAACGAATTCCGTTATATTGGACATTTGTATTAATTATATCAAGCGAAGAACTGAGAAATTTGGCAGAGAGACGGCAACATTATCGTGGGTTTGCGTGATGTATATCTCCACCTAGTCCCAACGACTTGGTGCTGGTCATAATGTCCGGTGAAAACAACTCCCTCCAAGCACAACTTGACCACCCGAACCGTACCAAAACAGGCCAAAATTAAATAGCCCATGCGACGAACGATTCATTACATTCGTTTCATCGTTGCTCCACCAAGCAGCCGGTCCAACAATATCAGCGCGAGCGCCGCAGTTAGTTTGCAAGAAGCATCCAGCTGCAGACCCGCAGAGCAGCTTTCCAGGTCTGGGGACCGCACTGTGCCAGCAAAGCTGGTGGGTTCTGTGGGTCTGCAGCTGCATGCCTTCCGCAAATCCAGCAGCAAGCTCTCGCTGAGCGAAGCAACGACAACAAACGCAATGATTGTTTCGTTCATCGCATAGGCCACCCAACTCCAGCCCATCCAAATACAATTCAAATAATCAAACTGTGCCCAGAGGGAACTATTTTCACCGGACACTATGACCGGAGAGATTAAATTTGTCGGACTTCAACAGATTTTGCCAGTCAAATACCGGTAATTACCGGCTAACGGAAACGCTGATTTGTACATTTGTGTGGACTTCGTTTCATCAGGTGGGAAAGTGTTCATCATATCTATATCATGTACTGGATGGCCAGAAGTTAAAGTACAAGAGGTAGTGGTTTAATAATACCATACTTAACAATACAGTCAGGGAATTGTACCCCTCAGTTACACTGACTGAAAGTTAACGATCCTGCTGCTCGCTTGACACAGGCCTTTGCTAAAACCCCTGCACGTCTCTGGGAAGATTCAAGCATTTTGATTCCAACTTCCAATAGAGCTGGGCGATTAATCAAGTTTCAATTTTGGCTTCCCACGATCATGAAAACAAGATCAAACTGTACATGCAGTCGATTTCATTCTTCATTCTCGGTGGCCTGGTGATACTAAATCCAAATTGAACTCTGCCATTTGAAAGAGGAGATTTGGCCCGATACATAGATGTGCGGGTTGGCTATAATAAGGTAATTTATATTCTATAATAATATTTCAAATTGCATGTATCCGGATAGCAGAATTCAGTACTGTATCTACAAAACCTTCTGTTTAATCATCTTCCCTTTATTAATTTCCTTAGATTTTTTGTACACGTGATCTCAAGAAGGTGCTGAATGAGTTTTTCATGCCTGGTCATTTTTAGCATGGTGTTATTCACCGTCAAAGATGCAAAGAAAAATCATTATTTATATTCTCCTTTGTTTCATCACAATGTACTCAAGCCTAGTAACAGACACAATATTTCAGACATTGGGAATACATTCCCTGAGGTCCATAGATGTCCCTAGATACCAAGAACATGCAAATGGACCTTGTAGAAGTGGAGCAATCTTCCATTTACTTATGTATTTTAGGCTGATTTTCAGAAAATAGGGCTAGGGCTTAACAGGTTAAGGCAGGGGTCAGCAACCTTTACTATCAAAAGAGCCACTTTTCCCCCGTCCCACAAAATAAAATGCTCAGGGAGCCGCACAACCTATTTACCCTTAAAATAAAGATAACAGTGTATAACATTTTATATATCCCCAAGCATACCCCACATTTAGCATAAAACGCCTGACAATTGCATACCCAAAGTAATTTGCGATGTATTATACTTTATACACACAGCACACAGTTTGTTGCATTAATGGGATTATAAAGCAACAAAAAGAAAATGTTTGACTTTTTAATTGCCGTTTTTACCTGTTATAACAAAGTAAAACCTCAAACTCTTATGAAGTGGAGAAAAAATACTGGCTGTGTAGACCTATTTTTTAATAAAGAACAGAAGGAGACAAAACACTGGTGTCTGTAGACCGACTTTGAAATAAAACCCTGAACTATTCAGGTATATTTGAGTCCTTCCCTTATTTGTGGAACATTTATAAAATAAAAGTAGTCTACTTTGAAAAAAGACTAGCATGTGTACTGTAGACCTACTTTGAAATAAAACACAGAAAAGGAGAAAAAACACTTGCATCTGTAAACCTACTTTGAAATAAAACCCTGAACTATGCAGCTCTATTAGAGTCCTTCCCTTATTTGTGGAAAATCTATCAAATAAAAAGTACATTTTATCGTTGTTCGCAAATTTCACACCACATATCAGGCATACAGGTAAGCCTTTTGTTGACTAAATATCTTAGTTGATGAAATATTTTTTCATTTCAGTGTCACAGTTAGAGCTGCCGCGGTATCGATGATTTCCTTACCGCACAAATTTGCAAAATATTTCCTACCGCCGCGGTTATTACCGCACGCACACAAAAAATGCATTTTTTTTTTAGTAGTAGTCTACTCTTTATAGCATATAGCCTGCCTCTAGTCTAAATGTCTATTTTTAGAGGATGACTTTGCAGCATGAATATTGTTTGGGATTCAGCAAGCACGCATTAGTTATTGAAAGTGAAACACGGATTCGAAGTTTCCCCTCTGGTCGTGCGCCGTTCACTCGGTGTCGCGGCAGGGGTGGTTACCCCTAACCCCCCCGACCCTTTCTTATTATTATTACTATAAAGTTACTACTTTATAATAAAGGCATTCGTTTTGTGGCATTAACATTATATAGTTATACGTTCAATAACATCAGCGTATTTACCGGACAATAGCAAGGCAAGCAATACTCTATTCATATCTCAGTTCCTTTCTTTGCTCAGAGCGTGCTGAGTTGTCCCATTCTGCGGTCTGTTAATAAAGTTTTCAATCAGACAAGTGTATAGAACGAAGGGCTTTTATTATAACATTCGTTGCAGACAGTAAAATCATTATGTCTCGTTTAGTACTCCTTAGGAGCGATGGTAGTCCACTCCGGCGGAGAGTTAAAGCTAACGTTATTAGCCGTGTTGTGATGAGCTGACATTCAGGAAGTAAAAACCTAATACGCGCTTGCCGATTGGTGGTAACACACTGCATGACGCTACAACGTGTGACGCGTCTCTCTTCTGACCAATCAGTGGTCTGCAATGTTTCACGTGACTTTTCTGGTACCCAATAGGGTCGCTTGGAACCTCGATAGAGGAGTAGGGTATATCTGCAGAGCCGCAAGCCCAACGAGAGGAGGGTAATTTATTATTATTATTATAAAAAACAGCGGTGACGCGGTATTCAGCCTACTCTGCGGTGGCCGTGATGTAACAGCGATACCGCGGTAATGCGGTAATCGCGGCAGCTCTAGTCACAGTATGACATCGATATCCAAAAAGAAAAAAAAAAAAGCTGCAGCTGATTGGCTAAAGAGCCGCAGGTTGCCGACCACTGGGTTAAGGCATCAAAGGCGATCCAATGCTTTTATGCCAATGCAATGAACCAATACATTGCTTGAAAGCTAAGATTGTCACCGTTCGATTGACACCCTACTCAACGTATTAGGTGCCCGCAATCTCCGGGAATAAGATGAAACAACCAACAAGTGTCATTCTGAAAAAGTGACCACCTCCTGTTTCGCCTTCCGGTAATCGGTCCAATCACGTCTGACCGGTGAAAATGATGGCCACTTTTGTAGCCAATGAAATTCTGCAAACTGGGATATATAACGAAAGCCATGTATTTAAAATGCTTCGTTCTGAGATTATTCTTCATACAGTAAATATTTATTTTGTTAGTTTGGGGCTCGAAGGGGGAGGGGCCTGTGCTTTGTTTGTCAATGGGATGCGTTTATGCTTCACTTGCTCTATTTTAACCTTTCATTAGAGCCCAAGATTTTGACTGTACATTGAAGCGTTCAAGAGTTATAGCGTTTGGAGACATAGGGTCTTCAAATGGCCATTTGGAGACTCCAAGTGGCCATTTTGGAAAAACGCATAAACATGCCATTAGAAAAAGTTGTGTAAAACACTCATTTTCCGTGGGATTGTTAAACTTTGGACGTGTACTGTAGATAAGACTTCTGGAACCATTATGTTTTCCAGCTCCTACCTCTCAGCTGGAACTCAAAAACAGGCATCTAGCAACAAGTAAACAAAACATGAGTAACTTTTATTTCATTGTGTTCAAACCGCCAACTGTATTACATTAGCACTCAAGAGCGATTATTCTCCTGTTCTGGAAGAAAGTTCAGAAGGTTTCCTTTAAAAAGAGACCAGACTCAAGCATGTGCTACAAGTGGTTCAAGTAGAAAATCACAAATTACTTTGGGTATGCAATCATCAAGCGTTTTATGCTAATGTGCCCTCAGCATAAGGAGTTAATCAATTGTACAATTAATAAAAGAGCTCAAACTTAGTGTACATACCTATCCTCCATTGTCCATGTATAAATCCATTTATGTGTGTCATGTCAGGGCTGTCATCTAATAGATTATTCCTTATTATTACTTTTCCTGATGTTTTGCGTTTTTGCCATATCGTTTCAGTATCAAGACAGTTTAGGCAGGTATCGTAGTCATAATTTTGGTATGTTGGTGATCAGTTGGTGGCACTAGCATGTAATTTGTCAGAACCAATATTTTGACCTGGAGGCCACTTCACACATAGTAATCAGTAACCTTCCTAGAACTGCTAGTACCAACGATTATTTGAATTCACTCCATTTCGAGACCAAAGTTAACATGCTTCAATGTAACAAACACAGAAAACGGAGTATGTCTGCTTTGATTTCTACCAGCCTTGGTATGTTGGTATTGGTTTTAAGTAATGGGAAAATCCACCCATGCTGATGCCTTATTTTACCCTGGTATCAGCCATGTATGCAATGCCAGTATGGGTATCTGTGCATCCCTAATATAATCCCCAATATTGGGCGACAGTGGCTTGGGAGGAAGAGCAGTCGTCTGGTAATCGAAAGGTTCCCAGTTTGATTCCTGCTCCTCCTGGGCAGCGTGTCGAAGTGTCCTTGAGCAAGACACTTCACCCATAACCGCTCCCGATGAGCAGGTTGGCACCTTGCATGGTTGCCTCTGCCATCTGTGTGTTAATGTGTGAGTGAATGGGTAAAATGTGAGGAACAAATTGTAAAGCGCTTTGGATAAAAGCTGCTATATAAATGCACCATTTACCATTTAATAAAACATGCAGAGGATAATAACAAACTCACTAGTGTGCAGTGCAGTGCCCCCTTCACTGTGCTGTAGATGAGGACACTGCCGGCTGCTGTGCCCATTGCCAGCAGGTCTGCCTTCTCCTCCACCTGCCCTGCTGCCTCCGATTTCCGCTTCTTCCTCTGAGGTCCCTCCTGGAACATCACACACACAATACATTGTTGACCAGTCCACACGGTTTCACGTCTGACATGGGGTTAGGCGTTCCAGCGATTGACAATGATGATCAATAATCATGCTTGGGAGGTTTGAGGTGCAAGAACCAAATGCAAGGCAAATTCTGACCAGTTTGTCTTTTATACATATAACACGGGCTGCCATCATTATAGAGCAGCGCTCGCAACCCAACATAATGATTTATTAGATTTATATTAGCGCCTTTCATGAGACCCATGGCGCTATATAAATCTTAAGAAATCAGTATTATAACATGAAATCAGGACCCATTACACAAATGAACTGATGACGAGATGGCTGTCCCCTGTGGGGCCTAAATGAGTCAACAGCTTATACTTTAATTAAACACAGCTAAGATTTAAATCGAGACCCATTCCCAATAAGATTAACCGCTAACAAATGTGAAATTAAATTAACACATGATGCGACACATTTGACAAGTTAATAGAGTAAGAAGAATAGAGGTGGTCGCCCAAACTGCTAGCTATAGCATGGCAATGAGATATAGCTACATTAAGATAGCATGTCAGGATAGTTATTGCTTTCTGTTTATGATACACAGTCACACACAACAATTAGCTAGATGATCATTCTAGACAGACACCGACACGTTTACATGATCAGGGTAACATGACCGAGACAAAACTGTATTGAAGTATGAGACCACCTTGCTTTCTCCCCTTTATTTTCCCCGGTTTATTGTGTAGATTACTTTGTGTATTATTAGTATTATCTAACGTGTTTTGGAGACGGCCAATTAGCTAGATGATCGAGAGACACGTTTAACGTTACATCATGAATCAGGGTAACAACATGACCAAGAGACTAAACTTTATTGAACGTCAACTCAAAGTGTCATAATGGCTGCTAGGGCTAACACGCTTAGCTAGATGGAACTCATCACGAACGACATTTTAACTTCAAACACTACAAAATGACGGGTAAGACCGTAGTTGTGGTAAGTCAGCTATACGAAGTAACCTTTAAAGTTAAATTCGCTATGGAATGATGAACTAAAAAGACAAATCGTGGCACAATTTGTCCAACGACCACCATGTGCCACAAACATGTGCGTCGTCCTGCGCAGTTAATGTTGGGAGGCGAGCTATCACACGAACACCCCTCCTCTATCACGTTAACATCACGGTGAACGGACAAGAACGGCGACACAGATCGCCAATGCAAGTAAAATGAGACTGACACCTTTCTCGATCAACCGTAGACACGGGTTAGATACCGTTTTCACACCAGGGTCGCGCCGGAGGCCTAAAGCTAACGTTAGCTTCTCTTCCACATCATCCCCACGTTATTACCTTGACTGTCCGGCATGGTCCCCATGCTATGCAGGTGCAAGTGGCACTCAAATGGGCAGAAGGCACGTATTCTTGGTGAAGTGTTTTATTGTCCGTGTTCCAAATGCGAAGCCTGCCGTCCTGGGCACACAACGCGAGGTACTGTCGTGATTTGGGTGAGAAAACGCAGGGTAGCCCCACCAGCGTAGAGCTGCTGCCACCGTCGGCCGCCATTTGTGAAGCTAGTGCTCCTTCAGTCTCGGTCTGTGTGAGCGTGTGGGAACACCACGTGGTCTCTGTCTGTGTGCGTGACGTGTGTGTGTGGGGAAACCACGTGGTCCTCCTCCTCCACGGACTGGCGCCGTGGCACGTCGTCGGCTTCATTTACGTCTTCCCCCATTGGCTGCTGTTAGACAATGGGCGTGTTCGGAACACGTTTACGGTAAAGTGCAACAACAGCAACCAATAGTATCCAGCTGCAGAGCCGCTGCAGGTCCTCAGGACCGGCTGCGTGAATACTTTACCCAAGGCAGTTGTCCTTCCGCGTTCGGTTTGCGCGCCCTGATTGGCCTTAATGAATGAATGAATGAATGAATAAAAACTTTATTTAACAGATTGCAGATTGATTGATTGAAACATTTAATTAACATTGCAGAATGGGTACAGTACAGCTCAATACACACAATTGTTAAGGGGTTGCAGACCTGAGGGGAGGGAACAGATGGTGGAAGTAAACGGTACCCTACCCCCCCCCCCCTCACAGTGAGCTGTGGTGTTCCACAAGGAAGCATACTAGGACCGCTACTATTCCTAATTTATGCAAATGACATGTCGTCAGCTTGTGACTGCAACTTGTTCCTGTTTGCAGACGACTCAGCCCTGCTGGTCTCTGACAAGAACAAGTTACAGGTTGAAAAAGCCCTCAGCTCGGAACTAGGCAAAATCTGCATATGGCTCGCCGATCATTACACATGGGCAAAACAGAGTCCATTCTCTTCGGTTCAAATAACAAACTCAGCAAGACCGACGGCTTCTCGGTTGCAGTGGGTGACAATATTATCACAAGGAAAGATGAAATTACCTACCTGGGTTCCATCCTAGAGGCTAATCTTTCCTGTGACAAAATGGCATCCAATGTAATAAAAAAAAGTCAACCAACGAACGCGATTCTTGTACCGGATCTCCTCTCTGGTAAACAAGAATACCCTGAAGACTCTAGCAGGAGCACTCATTCAAGGGTACTACGACTATGCTTGCACCTCATGGTACCAAAGCACCTCAAAGGCACTAAAAAACAAATTACAAACATCTCAAAACAAGCTAGTCAGACTACTGCTTGACCTAACTCCTAGAACCCACCTCACCCCTGCCCACTTTGACAACCTAGGATGGCTTAGAGTAGACGACAGAGTACAGCAACTTGCAATGGGCCTGGTCTACAAGATACACTACGCGACCAAGGTACCCATGTACATGTCAAAATACTTCCCAAAGGTCAGTGAATACCACGATCACAACACCAGAGGGAGCTCCACAAATCATGTAAAACCCAGATTCGGCTCAAACAAGGGACTAAACACGTTTCGCAATTATGCCACATCAATGTGGAACGCCCTACCTAAAGCTGTAAAGGAATGTGAATCACTACCCACTTTCAAAAACACTCTCAAAAAACACCTACGTGAGACTGCAATTCAAAACTGGCCCCTACAAATGTCCTAACCTAGTTGTACAGTAAATGACCAAGTAAGGCTTTGTCAGTATTCCAATGTACAGTGTAAAATGTGTGTGTGTCCCCTACCCAACCCCCCCCCCCCCCCCCCCACCTCCAATGTACAGCCCTCACCCAACCCACCCAACCCCACCCCACCCACCCAACCTCCTCCAATGTACAGTTTCTACGCCAAATGTATATACACTCTTTTTCTGGACACTTTTGTATCACAAACAGTACTGTATTTGCAAATCTGATATGTCATAAATGTATAGATGTAGCAGTACTGTCTATCTGTATGTCATGTATGTCATATATGTTATGATGAATTGAAAATGGGGGACCCTGATGTAAACAAGACGAAAGTCTTTCTCTGGTCTGCATCCCCTTAACAATTGTATGTATTGAGCTGTACTGTACTGTACCCATTCTGCAATCTGTTAATAAACTTTTCAATCAATCAATCAATCAGAAAGACGTTTGTCTTGTTTACATCAGGGTCCCCCATTTTCAATTCATATAGATTCATACTATCACTCAACTGTCCTCGCCCATTTCCTCGTATTGGAAACTAACTATCACTCAACTCACTATCGCTAATATCTGAGATGAAAACACTACGTTATTTATATTGATGTGATGCCGATTGATATGAAGAGATGAAAACACTACATTGTTTATATTGATGTGATGCCGATTGATATGAATAGCGCGTTACGTTAATATCTGAGATGAAAACATCTGAGATGAAAACACTACGTTATTTATATTGATGTGATGCCGATTGATATGAAGAGATGAAAACACTACGTTATTTATATTGATGTGATGCCGATTGATATGAAGAGATGAAAACACTACGTTATTTATATTGATGTGATGCCGATTGATATGAATAGCGTGTTATGTTAATATCTGAGATGAAAACACTACGTTATGTATATTGATGTGATATCGATTGATATGAAAACAATACGAGGAAATGGGCGAGGACTTGGGCTGTGGAACTGAAAGCTAGGCGCAACGCGATTGGGCGCTGAGAGGCCAATCAGGGCGCGCAAACCGAACGTGGAAGGACAACTGCCTTGGGTAAAGTATTCACGCGGACTGCGTGGCTCTGAGGACCGCTCAGCAGCGCCACCCACCCAATGGCTGAGTTGCCAATGGCTGAATTGGAGTATTGCACTGTGCGGGCACAGCTGTGAGATCCGCACGAGGCCAGAGGATGTACATAACATACATGAGTAAATGAACTATACTTTTGCTCACACAATATCTTGAATGAATGCGTTTATTTATTTCGAACATAAATTGAAAACAAATAATAATAAAAAAACAAGTAATAAACAGATTAAAAAACAAACAAGCAGGAGTAGGATGAAGTGTAAACGTGTATTCCTACCCCCTTGATTGATTGATTGATTGATTGATTGATTGATTGATTGATTGATTGATTGAAAACTTTATTAACAGATTGCAGAATGGGTACAATACAGTACGGCTCAATACACACAATTGTTAAGGGGATGCAGACCAGAGAAAGACTTTCGTCTTATTTACATCAGGGTCCCCCATTTTCAATTCATCATAACATATATGACATACATGACATACATGTCGGGCCTTACAAATAAATTTGATTTTGATTTGATTATCAATAAGGTAGGATATCTGGACCACACAAACACACTATTTTTTAAATCACATGCCATGAAACTCGGGGACCTGGCTGAATTTATCCTGGACCTGACTGCACAAATCATGTTTAAAGCACGAAACAATTCACTCCCGGGTAACATCCAAAGATTCTGTTATAGAGAGGGGGGTTACAATTTAGAGGAGAGTCTAACTTCAAGAAACAGGCTGTTCATTCAACAATGTATATATATTTCAGTTTGTGGAGTGAATATGAGTTGCATAAGATAATAGGGTGTGAATGGGGTAGCCAGGGGAATACATACGTTTACACTTCATCCTACTCCTACTTCATCCTACTCCTTTGTTACTTGTTTTTTATTATTATTTATTTTCAATTTATGTTCGAAATAAATAAATGCATTAATTCAAGATATCTGGCCTCGCGCGGATCTCACAGCTGTGCCCGCACAGTGCAATACTCCAATTCAGCCATTGGGTGGGTGGCGCTGCTGAGCGGCCCTCAGAGCGCCGGTCCGCCTGTACGTTAATGCCAAGCAAGCAGTGCAAAAATGCTTCCGCATTCGTCACCGCACGCTAGTGCGGTAAAGCGCCCTTCTTTTCAGACAAATGCTACCGTGCGTGCACCGGCGGCGGCGTGCTCGCTCAGGTGCGTGCGTGCGCCGGCGTGCTCGCGCGAGGTGCCCGCGCATGCGCATGAGATCCCGCCTTGCGGAGCTCAATATATATAAGTCACCGCCCCTTATTCAGTATCTAGCAATAGCTCAATTGGCAAGGACACATGGCTGTGGATCCTATGGCTTGTTTGCTGGCGAGTTCGAATCCCATCGAAAATATTTTTTAACGTGATTTTTTATTAACGTGTATTCTTTCGCCGGTTAAGGTTAGGCATGGTTAAGGTTAAGGTTAGGCATTGTTTCGGAGTTGGTTAAGGTTAGAACGGTTAAGTTTAGGCGCTGTTAAGGAGCTGGTTAAGGTTAGAGTTTGTCAAAGAGAATGGCAATATAATTTCTATGGTTAAGGTTAGGCATGGTTAAGGTTAAGGTTAAGGTTAGGCATTGTTTCGGAGTTGGTTAAGGTTAGAACGGTTAAGTTTAGGCGTTGTTAAGGAGCTGGTTAAGGTTAGAGTTTGTCAAAGAGAATGGCAATAGACAGCCTATTTCCGCGCGACCTGGGCGCTGGGCGGCGGAAAATGAAAGGCGCATTACTGCATGCCACTACGGTAAATTTTTGCACTGCTTGCTTGGCATAAAGCTACACGCCGCCGGTCCTGAGGACCTGAGAGCGCCGCTCTGCGGCTCTGTAGCTGCATGCTTCTCACAGCAACAGCATCAAATCCATCTGCTGCTGTCGTTTTCATTATTCCAGCTATATTATAATGTATTATTGTGTTTCTACCCCAAAAACTATTTCTGAATTCACTTTATACTACTCAGTCAGCAGGGTGTTTTAGTGCCACGTGGTTTTCTTTTCTGACTAGCATTTCCTTCTGGAAAAACATGAATGAATGAAAAAGTTTATTTTTGGACATGTTATTCTCCATATTTCTCCAAACAACTCACGACATCTTGTTCCGTCGAACCAAACAATCATAGCAACAAATAAAAAAAAACATTAAGAGAAAAACATTAAAAAAAAGAAAAAAAAATAAGGAATTATAAACAAAAGGTCAAGAGCAATGTGTTTGGTTAGCAGACATGTCCAAAAAAGGAGTAGAGGGAAGCTAAGCTTATTGATACCTACCCCCTTACATTTATATTTGTTCTTCCATTAATTTGACTAGATATAACATAATTTAGTGTATTACAATATAGAATATACTTTTACTTATATTAAAAGATTACAAGAAAAAAAAACTTGATTCACTTGACAGCAGTGAATATAGTACAGCACTACGCAATATAACATAACTTTGTTTATGCTCAATACTCATTTCTGTATTTTTCCAATGTGTATTTTTTTTAGCTGCTTTTTAAATTGTGCCACATGTTTACTCTGTTTGATGTATTCGGGTAAATTATTCCACAACTTCACTCCACACACTGATGCACATGCTTTTCAGCGTGGTGTTTACCATTGGTTGTTTAAGATTCCCTCTCCCTCTTAAGTTATATTCTCCTTCCCTGTCTCTGAACCATTTTTGAATGTTGCCTGGGATTAGTTTATATCTGGCTTTGTATACAATGAGGGCAGTTTTGTAATCCACTAGGTCCATAAATTTCAATGCTTGTAGATTTATAAATAAGTTATTGGTGTGTTCATAATATCCTACATTGTTGATTATTCTTATTGCTTTTTTTTTTGCATGGTGCATATTGGCTGTAGAGTGCTTTTGTAGGTATTACCCCACACCTCCGCACGAGTGTGCAGTACAGTGTATACAGTGTTTTTTGGTTTAGAATGTGTTTTATCTTGCATAGAACACCAACACTCCGTGCCAATTTAGTCCTGACATATTTGATATAACATATCAAGTCAAGTCAAGAGTTTTATTTGTCACGGCATACGAGTATACAATGAAATGCGGGTGGTCTTGCCCGCAACGATGTGCAATACAGTGGGTACAACATATAATAGAATCCACCAATACAAAAAAAATTGTGCAATAACAGGTAACAGGTAACATGGTGTGACATCAAAATCGGTATCTGTACATAGTTATTTACAGAGCATATAGGACATGCTAGGTAGCTTTGGTAGTGCAATACACTGTTACTGTTGCTAATACTGATTTAAAGTGGCTTTTCCTTTTGGCAATAAGTGTGAGTGTGTGCGCATGAGTGTGTGCCCGCTCATGTTGAAGTGTTAAAGTGGCTGCTAGTGTGTGAGCGTGCACAGCGTGCGTGTCGTGTGTGTGCTCATGTGTGCTTATGTGTGGATAGTTCAGTGTTCTGTGGTACTCAATGTTCATTGTTCAGGACTCTGATGGCCTGGGGGAAGAAGCTAAGCCTAAGCCTCTCTGTCCTAGTAGCTGGGGTTCGCAGGCGTCTGCCTGACCTCAGCAGCTGAAACAGGCTGTTATTGGGGTGGTGGGGGTCTTTCATTATTCTGCAGGCTCTGGATTTGCACCTCTTGTTGTATAGAACCTGCAGGGGAGGTAGTGCAATACCCGTGGTACGCTCGGCTGAGCGCACCACTCTCTGTAGGGCCTTCTTGTCCTGTGCTGTGCTGTTTCCATACCAGGCAGTGATGTTTCCGGTCAGGATGCTCTCTACAGCTCCTGAGTAGAAGGACTGGAGTATCTTCCCCGATACTCTGAACTTCCTTAACTGTCTCAGGTGGTAGAGGCAGATATTTACGATTAATTGAAAATGGGGCCTGGGGGACCCTGCATCACTGCATGTAAACAAGACGAACGTCTTTCTCTGGTCTAACAATTGTGTGTATTGAGCTGTACTTGTATTGTACCCATTCTGCAATCTGTTAATTTTAAATTTTCAATTTTCAATCAATCAATCAATCAATCAATCAATCAATCAATCAATCAATCAATCAATCAATCAATCAATCAATCAACAAAATAGAGCGAGCTACGAAACATCTTCCTCTGCAGCATTAGCTGCACTTCATGATGGTGAATGCAAAATGGACATTGTAGGAGGTAAAGGATACCAGAAGATGCCGGTAATGCCACAAACAGTTGGTGGCCGACCGCCGTAAAACCCCGTCGCGTGATTTTATTCCGTAGCGTTTGTTTGCGAAGACCCTCTCTGATTGGTTTAGCTCCGAAGGGCTCTGCGATAGAAATGTCCGAATTGTACATATATATTCTCTGCTTCGAAGTGGTTATGCTTTGGCCCTCTTTCGAAGTGGGTTATGCTTAGAGTTAGGGTTATGGCTAACTCTAAAAAGCATAACCACTTCGAAGCAGAGAATATTATGTACAAGGCGGAAGAGACCTTTCGGAGCTAAACCAATCAGAGAGGGTATTCGCTGTACGCGGGCTAGCCAATCAGAGAGCGTCTTCGCAAACAAAGGCTACGGGGAAAGAATCACGCGTCGGCGTCGCCCAGTCTTGACGTAGTGTCTTCATCCAGCATGGCTGCCTCCGTAAATGCCAGAAAACGGGTGTCAGAAGAATGTTAGCCGATTTCTGAAGGAGTAAATTGCGTTTACAGGGCGCCACTTTCAGCCTCTTCACTTTGTATTATTTCGCGTGTAATATACAACTTATTACAAATATTTTAGTCAATGTCACTGACAGCTGTAATGTTGTAGGTTACTGTCCGATCGGGCCATCACTCAATAGTGGCATAAAATCAAGGTTCATAATATTTTGCAGGCAACCCGTGAAGGGCTTTGAATACATCTTAATAATCTAGATCCATAAGATCAGAGAATATGTTTGGAATTGTATCAGGGCTCAGGGCAGGGGACATTGCAAAAGGGCTGAAGATTGAATTGTGACGTCAGATATTTCCTTGTATGAGGCTTTGCTTATGTTTACTAGTATAATCAGAACTTTAACAGGATATAGACACATGTCGTTCGGAGGGGCTCTCTTTATGCACAGACTGGGGCGAATATGCACTGGCTTAGGAGCACAACAAGGATATAGGCAAATACATAGACCTAAACAGACCTGGATTGTGAGAACATTGTCAGCTGGTCCCAAAGGGGGTAATGAGAATGGGGGTGATGAAGACCCCTCGCTCCTGAACCCTAGTCCGACCCTCGGAAAAGGGGGGTCACTGTATGGCAGGAGGCGTCCTCTGTCCCCTCTGGAGAGGATCACTCGCCTTTTGCCCCAGGATTCCTTGAGCCCCGAGGTGGAGCAGTTGAGAAAGCAGAACCAAGAAGAACCAGAAGTGGAACAATATGACATGGGGCATACTGAGGCATACACAAGATATGTATACCAAATGGCAAAAGAGGATGTTACACATCTTTATGGTGCATTTGACACGACTGTGGAGCAGAATAGTTCAGAAGCTCAGGGATATGGCCCTTTGCCCCCTGAGGGCAGGTACATGGCAACCATGGCCACTCTTGATGGGGAGCGCTTGCTTACGTTCGGGGAGCTGCTCGTTGCGGAGTATCGCAAGGGAGGGCGGGTGGAGTTCAGGAAGATGTTCCAGCTTCAGGAAAGGGTACGTCTGCAAAGCAAGTGGGGGATTATCGCGCACGATGACATTGCCGGGAAACCCGCGGGTGTTTTCGTAAAGACTTCCCTTGGAATGCCCATCCTCATACGCGGTGTCAGTCTGGATGATTATGTACTGTATATGAGGAGGGCTCCAGCCATCGCTTATCCAAAGGTATTGTGTGTGTGTGTGGCCCAGATTCCAGTTACCAAATAACACGTTTCCACATTAGGGCCAAGTTTGTTTATTAGAAATAGTAGTAGTGCTGACAAATAACGTTGGTTGCCAACAAAAATGAAAAAGTAAAATGCTGTATGATAGTTCCAAAATCTACAGATCAAACTCTTGAAGAATGTATATGAAAATAGCCTACATTTATATGGTACTACAGGGTACAGGGCTTTAAGTTCTGGGGGAAAGTATGGACATTTTACATGGAAAATGTAGGAACCCCCTGTTGACCAGACGGTTGTTAAATTAAAAGCATGCACATTTAATAGTAACTCATTATCAGATAGGCCTACTATAACATCACATGCTGACTTAGGGACTCAATTATTTGTCTTCGAGCTGCCTGTCAATAACAAGTAATTTATTGCAAATGATCCATTGTGTGTTTTTGATGTCCCTCCTCAGGACGTTAGCATTATGCTGATGATGATGGACGTCACAGAGGGAGACTGTGTGTTGGAGTCGGGCTCTGGCTCTGGGGCTATGGCACTCTTTCTGTCCCGAGCAGGTCTGGACCACGCATGCACACACAGACACACACAGACACACACAGACACACACATATATACTCTTTAATGTTTCCAGACCTTTGTTCCTGTGATCCGGTGTAGCAATGGGTAGAGCATGGCACTAACACTGCCAGGGTTAGGGGTTCCATTCCCTGTGTAGCTCAATGGGTAGAGCTTGGCACTAACACTGCCAGGGTTAGGGGTTCCATTCCCTGTGGAGCTCAATGGGTAGAGCTTGGCACTAACACTGCCAGGGTTAGGGGTTCCATTCCCTGTGGAGCTCAAAGAGTAAAATATGGCACTAACACTGCCAGGGTTAGGGGTTCCATTCCCTGTGTAGCTCAATAGGTAGAGCAAGGCACTAACACTGCCAGGGTTAGGGGTTCCATTCCCTGTGGAGCTCAAACGGTAAAATATGGCACTAACACTGCCAGGGTTAGGGGTTCAATTCCCTCTGGAGCGCAATGTGTAGAACAAGGCACTAACACTGTCAGGGTTAGGGGTTCCATTTCCCTAGTGTGTACCCTTATTAAAAAGCAATGCAGACATGGTACTGAAAGGCTTTGTCGTGCCGTCCCCGTTATGTGAGATCCTCTTGTCATTTCACCCTGTGTGTTAATCGATCGTACTGTGGAACTACGTGATATAATTAACTTTATAATGCCTTTGCACCATCGTGACCGAGACTAACTGCTCTCCATTAATTGGATTTGGCAAATTCATGATTCCGATATATTTTTTTGGTTTGTTTATGTGTGTGTGTGTGTGTGTCCCCTCCAGTGGGCTCCAAGGGCAGTGTGGTGAGCCTGGAGGTCAGGGAGGACCACCTCAAGAGAGCTGTGCTCAACTACAAGCGCTGGCGTGCGTCCTGGAGCCTGCGGCGAGGTGAGTGGCCCGACAACGTCCAGTTCCACCACGCCGACCTCCGCACGGCCTCATCGCTCCTCGCCGGACGGAGATTCGATTCGGTCAGTCTGCTTACTTTTCCGCCTTTTTAATGCTCTGAAGTCATGGAGGCTCAATCGCTTATATGTCACACATCTTGTAGGAGTCCTTGTATTTTGCGCCAGGACTCTTGCTGGGACTAGCTGCTGGCTCAACCTGATGTCTCCAGACGCAGATGGAAAATATGCTATTTGTAACTTTCATAACCCTTTGTACATAATAATATAGATCTGTTTCACTCTAGTTACAAACATCACCAATGTAAACAAATCATTTACACCCACAAAATACAGCGAATAGAATTAAGAACTGATACTTACAGTAGCTGCTGTCTGGTGTTAGTCCTTGACACTGGCAATCACTCCATTCTGATTGACAAGCTAAAAGCAATTGGTTTTGATAGTTCATCAGTGAGCTGGATGCAATCCTACCTGGAGGGGAGAGAACAGGTGGTGGAGGTAAACGGTACACTATCCCCCTCCCAGTGAGCTGTGGTGTTCCACAAGGAAGCATACTAGGACCGTTACTGGTCCTAATTTATGCAAATTACATGTCGTCATCTTGTGACTGCAACTTGTTCCTGTTTGCGGACGACTCAGCCCTGCTGGTCTCTGACAGGGACAAGTTGCAGGTTGAAAAAACCCTCAGCTCAGAACTCGGCAGAATCTGCACCTAGCTCGCTGATAACAAACTATCATTACACCTAGGGTAAAACAAGAGTCCATTCTCTTTGGATCAAATAACAAACTCAGCAAGGCCAACGGCTTTTCTGTTACAGTGGGTGACAATATTGTCACAAGGAAAGATGAAATTACATACCTGGGTTCCATCCTAGAGGCAAATCTTTCCTGTGACAAAATGGCAACCAATGTAATCAAAAAAGTCAACCAACAAACAAGATTATTGTACCGGATCTCCTCTCTGGTAAACAAGAATACCCTGAAGACTAACAGGAGCACTCATTCAAGGGTACTACAACTATGCTTGCACCTCATGGTACAAAATCACCTCAAAGGCACTAAAAACAAGATTACAAACATCGCAAACTGGTCAGACTACTGCTTGACCTTACTCCTATAACCCACCTCACCCCTGCCCATTTTGACAACCTAGGATGGCTTAGAGTACAGCAACTTGCAATGGGCCTGGTCTACAAGATACACTACACCACTAAGATACCCATGTACATGTCGAAATACTTCCCAAAGGTCAGTGAATACCATGATCACAACACCAGAGGGAGTTCCACAAATCATGTTCAACCCAGATTCGGCTTACACAAGGGACTAAACCAATTATGCCACAACAATGTGGAACGCCCTACCCACAGCCGTAAAATAATGTGAATCCCTACCCACCTTCAAAACCACTCTCAAGAGCACCTACGGGAGGCCGCAATTCGAAACTGGCCCCGGTAAATGTCCTAACCCAACCCCCTCCAATGTACAGTAAATGTCCTAACCAAATAATACACGAGACCCTCTTCTTGGGACCAAGTTAGGTTTCGTCGATAATCCAATGTACAGTTACCCCCCCACCCTGCCTACCCATATATGCCTGTCGTCGTAAAATATCTTAATTAAGCAGAATTACCACCCCACCCCCCCCATCCTCCTCTTGAACTGAGTGACCATAATTTACAACATCAGTGGTCACAGTGGAGGCTATTATTATGCAAGCAATTAGTTCCAAGGTTACCGAATATGACTGTATGAAGACTGTGGAAAGATGGTAATTGTAACAAGACAAATGATGCCACCACCAGGTCGTTTCACAGTGTCATTGGTGACAAGGTTTTGAGGTGAATGTCCTGCCTTGCAGGTTGCTCTTGACATGCTCCACCCCCACCTGGTGTTACCCACTGTGATCCCACATCTCCGCCCAGGAGCCGTCTGCACCGTCTACTTGGCTAAGTACGTAACCGAACATGCCAACATTATGGGAAATGCCCGTACTGTCTCCTCCAGAGTCGGACAAGAAGATACAAATTTCCTCTCTGTAGCAGAGGGTTTGAGTGGGTACATGAATGTGTGGTGTGTCAGTGAGTATGGGCACAACAAATGTATGTATGGTAGTGGGTCTATAGGTACATCATGGATGTGTTGTGTGGTAGAGTGGGTATCATTGTTTTAGGTGCTGCACGAACCAATCTCGTTGTACTGTATTGCCGTTGTACTGTATTGTGCAATGACAATAAAGCTTTCTACTTTATACTTCCTACTTCAATTTCCTCTCTGTGCGTTCAGTAGAAAGCTATCCGGCTGCAAGCTGGCCTATCTTAGCACAAATTAATGGAAGCTGATACGGACCACTACCCACTACCACATAAAAACAAAAAAAGTCCTTATCCGCTTCCATTAATTTGCGCTAAGCTAGGCTAGCTTGCAGCCGGAATGTTGGCATGTTTCTTATGTGTGTTTTTCCCCTTCCTTTTCTTAATAGAAATGCTACATCAAATGGTGCGTTATGTTGCATAACTTAAAAAATTGCATCTAGTGCATTCCAGGCATTACCCCTGCCCCCATTAAATGTTATTTCACATTTACCTACATTTACTTGTCCCAAAAATAGCCCTATTCCAAAGTAGATGATGCAGTGTTACTGTTTTTTCTCAAGACTGGTGTACGAGACAATTTTTGCGTCTTCTCGCTAAATGAATTAGACATTACATTTAGTACTTTTACATTTAGTAATTTAGCTGACGCATTATTACATCATGTGGTTAGCCTAAATTCACTATACCTGAAGACGTTGAGGCATAATGCCATATCAACCCCCATTCCATGTTCGTACCTTTCACACAGAACGGTGTGACGGAATAATGGGGTAAGAATCCCAGCTTTGACAGGCAGTGTGAAAGGGGCATCTCCCTCACTTGCACACTGAGTTGACTACCAATCTCCCTCTAGTGGCATTTCTTAGGCATGGCACTTTGTGTATTACCAGTTCAATCCATGTGAGCAACTGCTGTGCTGGACATGTCATATAGCCTTGTTTATGCATTTCATATAACCAAGGCTAATATATTGGTGGCTAAGTTAGCCAATGGAAGATGGGGGTATGGCACATGCTCAGATTGTGCTCGTGGAGTGTTTGAACTGTGCATATGTTATACCCACATTTTTCACATTGAGTTAATTTCACTTCACTTGTACCTTTGTTTACCACATTGTGCTGGTGAAGCAGTTTTGTGTCTATATGTTAAGTATGTGCTGAATACTCCTATGTGCTGGCTACACATACTGTACAATCTAAGAATACAACTATGCACAGACTTGGCAATCACAAAGACATCTACTGTATATGACACATCCTTTCTGAAATTCTGGAAGCAGATATTTTTAGCATTTATCAAAAGGGTGGATGTCAGGGGGCATGTCTCTGAAATATCATATGTACACCTTCATGCATGTCTCAGAAATATATGTACACCTGTACATCTTCCCTTTTTCACAATAACATAACTGTTATTGTGAAACATCAACGTAGTGTGGAGAGAGGTCTGGCTATGTGAGACTGACTTTATAGAGGACCTTACATTTCCAGGCCCGCTTTATGCAAATGATAACAATTTCTGCTTCCAATATCTCAAGAACCCAGCCACTGGTGCAAGTGCTTTACGGATAGACTGAAATAACTTGATTAATAACTAGAAATAAATGAATTCATGATCAATCGGATGTACCTTCTTTAAAATCTAAACTATTCCTCAAATTTGATGTGGCTATTTACCTTATGCTCACTATTTTGTTTTGTTTTCTTTCCTTTCAGCATTCCTGGTAAAACTAAGGAAGTGTGTGCCGTAGTTGCTCTTCTGTGAAGATCTCCGGACAGACGCCATTATTGTATTTTGATCAATAAATATGCCAACCAACCTTTTTCCTATCTTAAATAGTTCTGATTTCCTTTGGCCAGGGGTTATGTAAATATTGACCAGGATCAGTTTAGACACATATAGACAACTTAATATATTTGGTATTTGTGAGTAACAAATTAATAACTATTACATGATCATCAAATCTGCATGGACATAAGATTGGACAGTTAAATAGAGCAGTCATAGCCTGCAGGATTTTGAGTTAGTAAAGACAGATAATTAGCAATGATGGGTACTTTAGCCTGCTAAAGGGGTACGTATTCCACTAAAAAGCGTTCTGGGAAGATTTCCTGAAACCTTCTCAAGATATTTCTTTTGAGTTTTCCCGATTATGAGCTTTCAACTTCAGGGAAATTGTAATTCTATGGACATGATCAAATTTCCTGATGGTTGAAAGAAAATTTGATGGACACTTATTCCATATCTATATCAAATGTATACTTAAAAAATGTGTTTAATGTTTAATAATAATGCATTTTATTAAGCAGATTTTCAACCTAAATCCTATTATTCTGTTATGAGGAGGACATGTGATAGTTGGACAGAAAACATACAGAAATGTTCCGTGTCTTGAGAGCTCGGCTGCCTCAGCCCTCCCAAGAAACTCAGCAGAGTGATGTCATCCTCTAGTGAATGGCAGACTCTATTTCCTCAACGTCTTTTCAACTGTTGTAGATCCAACTCGAGGAAACAGGTCTTCTCTTCTGTAAAACAGCGGCTAAGCTCTTTTGAGGCACAGAACATCCATTATTATCACATGTCCTCACAACAGAACAATAGGATAATCCCTTAACAGTCATGCAAAATTTGCATAAAACGCCTGTCGATTGCATACCCAAAGTAATTAGCAATTTATTATACTTTATATAGTACATGCATGAGTCTGGTCTTTTCTGAAAGGTAACATTCTGAAGAGAAATCACTTTTGAGTGCTAATGTAATAGAGAAACAGAGGTTTGAACACACTGAAATAAAATATTTGCTCCTTTTGTGTTGACTTGTCAGAATCTGGCAGATGCCTGTTTTTGGGTTCCAGCTGAGAGGTAGGAGCTGGAAAACACAACGGTTCCATAGCCTGAAGTCGTATGTAGTACAGGTCCAAAGTTTATAAAAAATCCCACGGAAAATGAGTGTTTAACAATGTTTTTTGTAATATGTGTACCGCAATAATTCAGCGTGATTATCCAAAATGGCCGTCCACTTCCATTCATTCAGACGCGCGAGTCAAAACAAATAACTTGTTAGTCTTTTTCTGCCCCTTTCTCGTTGCAATCAGCACTCGTTTGGGATCGCTTTAGGTCGTCAATCATTTTCGCCATCAGCAGGGACTGGTCAGTTCAGGACCGCTTACAACCGGACGTGGTCACTCGTAGGAACGGCTTGTCAAATGATACTCGCCAGATATTTCTTCTTGTAACTCGAGACCCGAAGGACGCAATAGGTTGAGTGTGGTGACAATCGAAAGGCGGCAAATTCAACTTTCAAACAATGTATTGGTTGATCGGGTAAAAAAATGCAGCCCGGAGCCGGTAGATGAGAGCAAAGTGCAGCGCACAGGTGCAATGGCCCTTATATGGGCTGTTGGATGTTATGCCCCTTTAAAAATATACAAATAAGTGCAGTATACAACACAAGAATACAATAAAATATCACAAACAAATAGCCTTTATTGAAAACTCCACCTGTATCATACTATGCCCTGTGAGCATACTGCATATACCTTTATACTGTATTCACCAAAAAAACTGTCACCAGCTCATTTTCTGATGAAACATATCCAGTATATTTTTGCACTTGCATAAAAGTGTCCCAACAACACCATTGCAAGATATAAATAAATACATTGGCTACATTAATATAATACCATGAACTCAAAGTGGGCTAAACAACTAAATAAATGTGACGTGTCCATGTTGCAAGTATGCTTGGTATGTGTACACGAACAT
Organism: Notolepis coatsorum; assembly: GCF_963971535.1. Taxonomy (NCBI): domain Eukaryota; kingdom Metazoa; phylum Chordata; class Actinopteri; order Aulopiformes; family Paralepididae; genus Notolepis; species Notolepis coatsorum. Next base: position 23,907,961 of record NC_140167.1, on the reverse strand, counting down.
CCAAACAATGGGCCTCGTTCTCGAACATTTTCATAAGTGTCTTAATATATTCTTAAATATCTCCTTATGAACGTGTGAAAATGTGTTCTTAAACAGCCAAAGTGTTCTCAGCTGCACTCCCCCAAATGAGGAATGCCACTGATTTTTAAATTGAACATGCATTCTCGTACAGCTGAATTTGCATACATAACGCCCCGCCAGCTCCTTATAAGAATCCACAGGCAATGCCAAAGCAATTTGTGACTGATCAAAATTGTATTAGATTAAATGTATTGTCATTATACAGCACATGAAAATAAGTTTGGCATCTAACCAGAGTGCAATAGTACAATAGTAACATACAATGTACAGGTGATTAAACTGGGTAGAATATATAAATTAGTACTACTGAGTAATAGTGCTAATCAGATGTATGTAGTTGAGTTGTATGGAGTTGCAATATTAATATGTACAATGATACATTATATATACAGCATCATTGTACATGCTATTGTAAGACAAGGACTTTTTTTGTAGTTTTTTTTTTATTTCTTACAATGCTATACATTACATCATATGTTATGTATATTATTATGTATATATATTTCACCAAAATCCCTCAATTGTTCATTTTGTTTTCAGGAGGTTGGTGATTTTCTTGGTATTGGGAGTACCGTCTTAGCTTTTCCTATTGCACCCTCTATTGGCCGCTAAGAGGCATATCGCTGTATTTTTCTGTGGTTTGATTGATTGATTGAAACATTTAATTAACATTGCAGAATGGGTACAGTACAGCTCAATACACACAATTGTTAAGGGGATGCAGACCAGAGAAAGACTTTCGTCTTGTTTACATTAGGGTCCCCCATTTTCAATTCATAATGACATTTATGACATACACAACATACAGATATAAAAATCTAATCTAATCATGACATTTATGACATACAGATATACAGTACTGTTACATTTGTGACATACAAGATATACATTACTGTTAAACAGATCCTAACAGTAAATATATACATACGAGGGGGAGGGAAATGTACATTAGGAGGGGGTGGGAGGGTGTTCGGACATTTACGGGGGCCAGTTTAGAATAGCTAATTGTAGGTGCTCTTTGAGAGCGGTTTTGAAGGTGCGTAGGGATGCAGATTTTTTTTATGGCTGAGGGTAGGGCGTTCCACATTGATGTGGCATAATTGCTAAACGTGTTTAGTCCCTTGTTTGAGCCGAATCTGGGTTGCACATGATTTGTGGAACTCCCTCTGGTGTTGTGGTATTCACTGACCTTTGGGAAGTACCTCAACATGTACATGGGTACCTTAGTGGTGTAGTGTATCTTGTAGACCAGGCCCATTGCAAGTTGTTGTACTCGTGTCGTCTACTCTAAGCTATATAGGTACCAGTAGTCAAAATGGGCTGGGGTGAGGTGTGTTTTAGGAGTAAGGTCAAGCAGTAGTCTGACCAGTTTGTTTTGTGATGTTTGTAGTCTTCTTTTTAGTGCCTTTGAGGTGCTTTGGTATCATGAGGTGAAAGCATAGTTAATAAATATCAGAACTGTTAATATAATTGAATGTGACACTGTCTTTTACATGCATTGTATGTTATATATTTATATATATATTTTTTTATCAACTTTTTCCCCTCCTTTTTCTATTTTTCTCCCATCCCAATTTAGCCGTGCCAATTCTCCCCTCCCCTGTCTTGAACGTTGCTCACATGTGCCCCCCACTGGCCAGTTGTAGGGAGGATAGAAGCCTGTCGCATGTCCCCTCCGATACATGTGCAAGCAGCCAGTCGCATCTTTTCACCTGCCAGCGCGGACTCTCATTTGGCGAGGAGTAACGTGTAGGAGGCTCACACTGCCCCCGCCATTTTCCTGTCTCTGCTGTGCAGGCGCCCTGATTCCCGAACCCGTCGTTATTTGTCGAATGTCTTCCCCCCACTCTGTCTCCCGTTTCACCTCTATCTCTCTCTCTACTGGACTGCCCAGTAGAATAAAGCGATAAACGCTAAAAAAAAATCTTAAAAAAAATAAAATAAGAATAGAACGAAGCCTACTGTTGCTGGAACGATTAATTTAGCACAGATACTTACCCGCTGTACTGGGAGACTGGAGATCAACCACCAGGGAGACTGGAGACCAGTGGATGCCTGGAGCTCTGTCTGGAACCTGAAGACAACAGCTGTAATGTGCAGACAGCTGGGCTGTGGCTCTGCTGTTTCAATAGAAATGAGGGTTGGTTCTGCTAGACGACCTGTATAGATGTTTCTATCTGACTGTTCTGGCTCTGAGTCTGCAGGGAGTGTGGAAGACTAGAGGAGTCTCGTTCTCCTTACTCCAGCCTGGAGGTGATCTGCTCAGGTAACACTAAACAATGACATCGTATTTATCTGCTGATCTTTATAGTCTCACTTTCTCTCTGTCACAATCAATTTTACTGGATTGAGTGAGGAAGACGGGTGGAGAAAGAATGAGGGAGAGAGAGAGATCGGCTGAGTTGGAGTCGGGCTACATGTTTATGTTTACACACATTAGGTTACATGTCTACATGCAGTATAGGTTACATGTTTACATGCAGTAGGTTACATGTTTATGTAACGGTTGTGACAACGTCACCTCAAACTTCGATGCCCGAGGGAGATTCGAACACGGGTCTGCCACGCCTAGGGTGACCAGATGCAAAAAGTCCAAAAGCAGGACAACAGTAAGATTTTGGTGGGACAAAGTGGGACAGATAGATAATGTAATTTTTTTTATTAGAATAACTCGTCTTCACCAAATAGATAAAGGTTAAATCAAAATAAATACAAATTAAATACAGAATTATATCTCTCCACATTCATCTTGGCACTGGCAGCCGTCTTGTTACCACCTAACATCTGTTTTAAATATTCAAACTTTATCACTTGACAGGAATGTCTTGTGTTCGATGTTTTATTTTTTGCTTCGAAAAGAGGGACATCCTCTCAATATGTGGGACGCGGTCTCAAATGGTGGGACAGTACAACCAAAAGGGGGACACCTGGTCACCCCACGCCACGTGCAACAACACAGACCGTTATGCCAAGAGGTGAATTCACTTCTTTGTACCGTGTCTATGCATCTTTTAAGGATGTGAGAGTGAGTTTAACCCATAGCACCGCTACTCACCCCAGCCCTTCTTGACTGCGCTTCACGATACCATCCGTTACATTTACATACAGTAGGCTACATGTCTACATACAGTAGGTTACATGTTTACATACAGTAGGTTACATGTTTACATACAGTAGGTTACATGTTTACATACAGTAGGTTATATGTTTACTTACAGTAGGTTATATGTCTACATAGGTTACATGTTTTGACAAATAAAAGTCTCAAGCTGGGTCTACATTAATTGTTTATCTGGTTGCCATTGACACTGCAAAGCAGTTTATCTATATATGTTTTTCCTACTTGCATTCAAATGGCAGTCACATTTTCTAATCGCCATATGGCACACAGAGAAAATACTTTATGGTGTGCGTGTGAGCGAGCAGCTGCTGGACTCTGTCCAGTGTTTAACTCACACACATCTTCATGGTGAGCTACTGAGTGTGGGTATGTGTGTGCGACTGGTTGTGGGCTCTGACCAGTGCTGAACTAGAAGAAAGCGAGAGGCAACTGAAAATAAAGTTTAATTTATCTCTACATTCACTAGCGCTGTCTCGATATCAAATTAATGATTCATACTTGATACGTTATTCGATAGCCTCATTTCTATACAAGAAATATTCATACTGGTTTAAAAATAAATAAAAAACACACATAAGGCTGTTATGTGTCCACACAGGCACCTAGTGGCACAACCTACCATTTTCACCTTTCGGTGGCTGTGTTTGCACCTTCTGCAGATCATCAGTGTCCTTGGCCTCAATCAATCAGGATAGTCTAATATTCTCACTAATCAAGTCCAATAACTCCCTCTTTATCATTTCCTCTCAACCAAGTTGAAAAATTCTGTCATAATAACATTGAGATCGACAGCCCAGGCTAGATATCATGACGCCTGGCTACCCGATTGGCTATCTGCCCTCGCAGCAATGCGTTTGGGTGATCATGGCCACCAAGCCCAGTCAAAAGATACTCATAAACTTCAACCCACATTTTTATCTGGAAGACACGGACTGCAAGTAAGGTGTAAGTGTCTCCTGCTCCCTCTCTCACATTCACTCTCTCTCTTGCTAGGCTGGACAAGTGTGTAAAAGGAAGTACAGGCTACAGGCTTTCCGGTTTTGACAAAACGATTATAGAAACATGTGAAGTGCACAATATTTCCTCGTTTAAGCCACTGCAACGGCTTTGCCTGAAGAATTTACTACATGACGTGGACTGGGACGTTCTAGCTTGTTTGCTGACAGGATTCGGGAAAAGTTTGGTCCTTTCGGAGGCAGCTTCCAGGGGAAGTACATACACCGGAAATTCTACCCCATACACACTTTCGGCCGTAGTTCTTTACCAGGCTTTATCTCACGGAGGAGATAAAACTGGAAACGAGGTTACTCTCTTGCCCACTTCTAAATCCTTTCCGGATACAGTGTTAAACTATGCCACCTATTGGCCACATGTTGTATCGGACAATAGGAGCCAGGATGAAATATGACACATAAAGTTGAATTTCCATAACAGGGTATAGTATTTGTAGGTGATACAGTAAGCTTCTAAGCACAACCCCATCATCCACACATAGTGTTCTAGGGGTACACTGGGTACACGAGTGTACTGCCTGCAATAATTGGAAGATTATAGTGTACCCTCTGCAAGATGTTTTATTCTATAATAGATGAGTGCTTGAATTGTGACAGAACTGCAGGAATGTTCACTGTTAATACTGCTATATTATAACTATTATAACTGATAAGCATAATCAGCATTTATTTCTAGACAGCGCTGCATGTGAGTGTGGAGACCCTGAGCAGACTGTTGACCACATCCTGACCATCTGCCCCCTATACAAACCACCCTCGGAAGCCAGCCTCTTTGATGTGGGACCAGAGTTAAGGGCATGGCTACAAGGTACAGAGTTGGACCTCTGACGTTACACGAAAGAAGAAGAAGAATACTTGCACTCTTAAATCATAATAATCCATGCTTGTCATTGACAATTAAATAAGAAAAATCAGTCCAAAGCATTTAATGTTATATGTGGATGCATGTATTATTATAATATCTATTATTATTATTATTATTATTAGACACAAGGGATAAGTCTCCCTGGCTTTCTGTCAGAAATAGTGGCCCTACCTGGCTTTGCTTTCATTAAGACTTTGTGTGGTATGATGTTATGCCTATCTCTCATATCCATACCACACATGACTTCTGTAATGTATCCACTGTACCATAAGTGCTGTTGACCTAAGTTGTCATCTCTACAAAACTGACTTTCCTTCTCTCCCTCTCCCTCCCTCCCTCCATCCCTCCACCAGTGGGCGGCCACATCAGCATACTGTGGCCACATCTTGCCCAGCCGTATCACCTCCAACACAGGGATCTTGTTGATGACCCCACCACCGACAACACCGAAAAGGGATTCTCCAACTACATCATCCATAAGAGGAGCCAAACCGATGAGGGTGAGTGCCTGGAGTCGTGGATCACAGCTAATGTGGCTCTAACTAGACTCTTAAATTACTTTTTAAAAACGTTTCTATGTATTTGATGGTTGAACCAACTACTAGGCTACTTCAATATATATATGGCTGTGATGTGGGGATGGCTGGTTTAAGCAGCCACTCCTGCCCTGGGTCAGCCTAATCAGACCTGGTCCTCTTTGTGTGCCCCCGTCCTCGCGGGTGTCCTGCGGAGGAGCTTGTGGACGCGACAACAGCGGCGGCCGTAGTTAGTTAGCTCATAGCTATCGTGTACCACTAGCCTTTACGGGCTCGAGCACCCTACAGGCTGCCACCAGGCTGTTGTCGCGTCCATGGGCCCCCCGGCAGGGTACCCGTGGGGACGGGGTGTACAGAGAGGAGAGAACCATTTTGGGTCGGCCGTTCATGCCGGCCAGCGAGCCGGATGTCGGGATATGTTGTTAGCACAATAGCTACCAAGCTAAGCTATGTTAGCTATTAACGTTATAAACACAATATGTGTACAACGACACAATGATTTACATTATTACAAATATGGTAACGTGGTTGTGGCTTTTACAAATAGTGGTTAGCTTTAGGATGGCTATAATCACTGAGCAATAGTGTTAGGTGAAACAGATACATTTTCATTCGGCTAGTAGTAGCAAGCATATATCTATGGTAGCAAGGCTCTCTGCCTGCAGTGCCTGCCACTAGCTGTGTGTGACTCTCAGCGCCCCCTGGTGAGCCCCCTGGTGCCCTGCACCTGTTGTGACGAGATCATTTCGATTACACACGCACATTATGAACCATTGATTAAAATATCCACGTGCGTGGCGATTGTGTTGGGCAGACAAAATGTTTGATAAAAAATACTTTTTTTTCCCTTCTTCATGAAAATCACTGTTGGCCTAGTCCACATTGTTTATTGAACAAAAATACAACGTGAAGGTTGGCCTTTAAGCTCCAGAGAGAGAGGCTGAAAACCCACAGTTCTTGCCGACGGATGGGAGCGAATCCCGGATCCGAGGTTTCTGATGACTACCCCCAAAACATGGAGGTTGCGAACGCAATTTATACGCATGGAAGTATTGATTACGCCATAACGAATAATTAAAAAAATATACCGTTAACTGGAATATGTTGTGTGTGCCTTTCTGAATATGATTTGGGAGGGTTATAATAGAAGAAAGACAGTGTAAACAATATAACGTTATGTGAATAAACCGCGAAATAATAACTAATTCCTTGGTCAATAGAAGTCTCTGTGATACTTTCTGAATATGATTTGGGAGGGTTATAATAGAAGAAAGACGGTGTAAACAATATAACGTTATGTGAATAAACCACGAAATAATAACTAATTCCTTGGGCAATAGAAGTCTAGTGATACTTTCTGAATATGATTTGGGAGGGTTATAATAGAAGAAAGACAGTGTAAACAATATAACTATGTGAATAAACCGCGAAATAATAACTAATTCCTTGGTCAATAGAAGTCTCTGAGTCTGTGATACTTTCTGAATATGATTTGGGAGGGTTATAATATAAGAAATACAGTGTAAACAATATAACGTTATGTGAATAAACCGCGAAATAACATAACGTTATGTTATATAATGTTACAATGTACAGTTTCTAACAGCTGGCTGTGTTGTGAAATGTGCATAACGTTATGAATAAACCGCGAAGTCATGCGAAATAAATAACGTTATACGCGAATCTATTCCTAATTTATGCAAATGACATGTCGTCAGCTTGTGACTGCAACTTGTTCCTGTTTGCGGACGACTCAGCCCTGCTGGTCTCTGACAAGAACAAGTTACAGGTTGAAAAAGCCCTCAGCTCGGAACTAGGCAAAATCTGCATATGGCTCGCCGACAACAAACTATCATTACACATGGGCAAAACAGAGTCCATTCTCTTCGGTTCAAATAACAAACTCAGCAAGACCGACGGCTTCTCGGTTACAGTGGGTGACAATATTATCACAAGGAAAGATGAAATTACCTACCTGGGTTCCATCCTAGAGGCTAATCTTCCCTGTGACAAAATGGTATCCAATGTAATAAAAAAAGTCAACCAACGAATGCGATTCTTGTACCGGATCTCCTCTCTGGTAAACAAGAATACCCTGAAGACTCTAGCAGGAGCACTCATTCAAGGGTACTACGACTATGCTTGCACCTCATGGTACCAAAGCACCTCAAAGGCACTAAAAAACAAATTACAAACATCTCAAAACAAGCTAGTCAGACTACTGCTTGACCTGACTCCTAGAACCCACCTCACCCCTGCCCACTTTGACAACCTAGGATGGCTTAGAGTAGACGACAGAGTACAGCAACTTGCAATGGGCCTGGTCTACAAGATACACTACGCGACCAAGGTACCCATGTACATGTCAAAATACTTCCCAAAGGTCAGTGAATACCACGATCACAACACCAGAGGGAGCTCCACAAATCATGTAAAACCCAGATTCGGCTCAAACAAGGGACTAAACACGTTTCGCAATTATGCTAGTTGTACAGTAAATGACCAAGTAAGGCTTTGTCAGTATTCCAATGTACAGTGTAAAATGTGTGTGTGTCCCCTACCCAACACCCCCCCCCCCCACCTCCAATGTACAGTTTCTATGCCAAATGTATATACACTCTTTTTCTGGACACTTTTGTATCACAAACAGTACTGTATTAGCAAATCTGATATGTCATAAATGTATAGATGTAGCAGTACTGTCTATCTGTATGTCATGTATGTCATATATATAATTATATAAGTGTGTGTGTGTGGGGGTGTGTGTGTGTAAATGAATTAACCTAAATATGTAGTTTGACTGATAGATAGACAAAATGGGTTTATTTATGTTGATTTAATTTGGTTGTGTTGATGTTAAATTTTTATTTATTTTTTGCAAAATGGGTATATTCTGTTTGGTTTTACACAATATGTCTATCGGTGTGTTGTACGTGTGTAGGGGCAGGTATATATAAGATTGTTTCTTCTTCCTGTTCCTTTCGGCCATGGTATTTTTTGTGAATTATGTGAATATGTACTGTTGGACTGTGGTGATTCCATGTACGGATAAATAAAAGTGATGAGTGATGGTGATGATATATGTTATGATGAATTGAAAATGGGGGACCCTGATGTAAACAAGATGAAAGTCTTTCTCTGGTCTGCATCCCCTTAACAATTGTATGTATTGAGCTGTACTGTACTGTACCCATTCTGCAATCTGTTAATAAACTTTTCAATCAATTCAATCAATTTCTGCTTATCTTCTTGATATGATAACATTACATCTGCCTTTTACCGCGTGACGAGCTAAACCAATCAGAGAGGGGCTACGCTCACATGACGCTCAACCAATCAGAGAGGGGCTTCGCTCAACCAATCAGAGAGGGGTCTGCAGAAATGGAGTTCAACCAATCAGAGAGGGGTCTGCAGAAATGCGGCTACGAAATGTAGAGACGCCACACATTCACCCACACATTCACACACAGATGGCGGAAGCAAAAGGTGCCAACCAGCTCATCGGGAGCAGTTAGGGGTTAAGTGTCTTCGACACGCTGCTGGTGTGTTGTTATTATAATACATAATATTGGTTCCGCCCTGTTGTTGTGGTACCCGGACCGAGGACCGGAGTAGTAGGAGAGTGCCTTGAATGTGTGAATAAAAGCCAGTAAAGAAACCCTAGCCTGTTTATTCCTAGTTAGGAATACTGGAAACAACTAACATAACATGGTGTCAGATAATGGAACTGGCAACGCAGAGTTGAATCGACGTCAAGAAGAAGGAATGTGCTGGATTCCAAAGGCACACATGTGCGCACTGCTAGCGAGAGGACCGGCATGTTTGCTGATAATTGGAAGAGATTTAAGCAGAGATTTAATATTTACTTGGCTGCAAGTGGGGCGGGGGGAGGAGATGAGAACCGAAAAGCGTCTATATTTTTGCATGTAATAGGAGAAGATGCATTGGACATTTACAACAGCTTTCAGATAGATGAGGGAAATATAACATTGACTGAGCTAGTGACAAAGTTTGAGGAGTACTTTGTGCCCAGTAAAAATTTCACTTTTGTAAAGAAAGAGAGGGATAGAGAGCCTATAGGAGGAAATTGTGAACCCGCCGTCTCAACTGTCTCGCTTTTATAGACTGCTTCTCTCTGCCACGCCCCTCAACCTGTGCGTGCAAACTAGGAACTCAGTTTGATGGTAGTAATGTGACACACACACACATGGAATGTGGCGTTTTCCTTCCAAATAATCGCTTAGTGATACAGGTTAGATGAGTGAGTTGATTTACTATGGCCAACTCTGTGGGAGAGCAGAATGGGAGCCATTTTATAACAAGCAGATTATTAAACTCCATGAAAGGATGAAGATGAATAGCAATAGCTTGTCTTATAAGGACTGCTACCTTATCGTTTCATTTAGCTGTAATTGACACAAGGATTCAATTATTCCAGTTAGGAATGCTGGAAACAACTAACATAACAGCTGGGAGGAGCGGGAATCGAACCGGGAAAGAGTTCAGAGAAATGGTGTTGAAGGCCATGCACAACGATTTAGGACACCTTGGCATTGAGAGTACTGTCGAACAACTGAGGAGCAGATTCTTCTGGCCGAAGATGTCTGTAGAAGTGGAACAGTACATTAACACATTGGTTGCCAGCCGGATATGACAATTTATCGTTTGGATGCCACCACGTTAATCAATGGGAGGACGAGCACATTTGCGAGCGAGTAAACTATATCTTAAATTATGGCTATGTGTCTAATACACCCGTCGCTTATCAATGACTTGCTTGCAGTCAACATGTACGAAACGGATAGTTTTTTCATCAGTACATTTCCGTTTTATACCGTTTTGAATACGAGTATAGTGTTGGAGATTTCTAGTAATTCCAGAGAAAGACGCGATAATAGCCCTTTAGTCGAATACACAAAACACCTTGTCATTTTGATTATCAATTTTTTCTATCCACTTTTTCTCCCCATTTTCAATTTTTCTCCCATCCAATTTCGTATTTCCAATTCTTCCCACCCCTGTCTTGAACGTTGCTAGACTATGCCTCCCACTGGTCGGCTCTAGTGAGGATAGAAGCCTTGCATCACGTGTCCCCTCCGGTACACGAGGAGGCAGCCTGTCGCATCTTTTCACCACAGCAGCTCGAACTCTGTGGCGAGGAGTAACGCGTGGGAGGCTCACGCTGCCCCCGATACTTCCTGTTTCCGCCGCATCGGCGTCACCCAACCGACCTGTAGGAGTCGCTGTCCACAACGTCAAATCCCCACCAACCGGCTTCCCCACCCTCTAACACTGCCGGTAGCAACGCCGAGAGCTGGGCTCGATACCAGCATATCATGCGTTAGTGGCCAGCGCCTTGCCCACTGCGCCACTCAGCCGCCTGATTATCGAATCTTCCTGAAATCAACGCTAGATCATAATTATTATCCTTCCTCGTGCACGCATGCAATGTTGTTCAGACCGGCGCGCCGCTCCCCCCCCTCCTCCCACCCAACAGAAAACAGCCACACATACACACACAGATACAGCGTCGATCGGGTAGAAATACATATCAGATCAACGATAAAATTTATATATAATGTTCTTACCTTGTATCTGATGTAATGCAAAAGAAATAATCCAATTATCTGATCGCCATTTGAAGTACTGGGCGCAGAGGTCCGTGCCACGTTCAACAGCATTTCATATGACGGGGGGCAGCATTGCAGATGTATCGTTGAAATCAGGTTACCTCGCCTGATTATTTAAACCACGCCCGCACGCCTTGGATCGTCCCAGAAAAAAAACTATACCATTCCCAGTGGAGTGCAATACCAGCCGGAAGGCGTAGGGGGCAGTATTTGCCCTTTTGCGAGCTCAGACCCATTCCCAACGATAACATCAGGCTGGATGGATGAAAATTAGGGATGTCCGATATTATCGGCCGATATTGGCATAGAAATGTCGAAAAATATTGGTATCTGTTAAAAATTGTATTTACATTTTTACATTTATTTAACCTTTATTTACCCAGGCAAGCAAGTAGGAACAAATTATAATTTTATTTATTGCCAAAGTATGCATAATGTTGTGTTAATTGTGTTAAGAGTTATGTAATGTTAATTACCTGAAATTATTCATTTTTTTTGGGGGGGGGGGGGGGGGGACCCTGCATATATCGGTTGATATCGGAAATTAAGAGTTGGACAATATCGGTATATCGGTATCGGTAAAAAAGCCAATATCGAGCATCCCTAATGAAAATCAATGGATATCGCTAATAAAAGAAATAACGATTAAAACCTGACTATACTCGTGATTGGCACTGAACGGTCGGCGAGTTAACCCGACTATCATCGGGTCTGAATGAATGAATGAATGAATGAAATGAATGAAAACGTTATTTAACAGATTGCAGAATGGGTACAATACAGTACGGCTCAATACACACAATTGTTAAGGGATTGCAGAACCTGAAAAAGACGTTTGTCTTGTTTCCATCAGGGTCCCCCATTTTCAATTCATATAGAATTGAAATCTGAATCTGGCGTCCAATGAGTTAAGGCAGTCGCTGTTGACTTGTTTTGCCTAAAGCCATACTGGCTTTCGCTCAGCAGTTTGTTCTTTTCCACAAAAACATCTAACTTATGCGAAAACTGTTTTTCAAGCACTTTCGAAAACTGTGAGAGCAATGAGACTGGTCTATAGTTAGTGAAGCTGTGCTTATCTCCTACTTTGAAAAGTGGGATTACTTTTGATACCTTCATCCTGTCTGGAAAAATACCTGTCTGAAAAGAAAGATTACAAATATGACAGAGAAATCATACAAAAATACAATCAATCGTCTTTTTCACTATAATCATATCTATCATTCCCATCACTGTCAATGGATGTCTTATTCTTTGACTTTGATACAATGGATATGATTTCTGCTTCACTGACATTTCCCAAAAACATAGACTGCAGTACTTTACTATCTCCTCTCCATCCTTCCTGTAATGGTTCATCGTGTTTTTACACGATGCTCGCCCCATTACACTTAATAAAGAAACCTTTTATATATTTTTGCTTTCAGCTCAGATGATGAGACTGCCCCACTTCCCACACCCCCACCACTACAGGCACAGGAGAAGGCCGCCACAGGTCAAGCGATATGGTCACAAAAGGACGCAAACAATGAAAAAACTGTGGCCAACAACATGAAAGTGCCGTCACTCAGGTCACTGTGACATTGTGCTGTGTCTTGTTTCACATAGAAACTGTTTTATAGAATGGCATGACAAGAGGGCTCCTGTTGTGTAAAGAGATCAGTGTGCAAGTTTGGTGTTTTTACTATTTATTTATTATTTATTATTTATAGTTTGTTTGCAGTGAGGAGTGTGTACGTTTGGAATGTGCTTCTACTTATTCATTATGTCATACTTTTGTTTGCAGTGATTAATAAAATGTGTCAACAGATTAGATTATCTATTTTCCAGTGGAATATAATACTTTTATATTTATTCTCAGAGGTGATAGTGGTCCAAATATGAAGGCAACACCAAAATATATATATTTTCCTATTGTCTGCTCAAAACGCCCAGAACAATATCCATATAAATGGCTCTAACTCACTGAGGAAAAGGTGTATTTGCAGTTGCACCAAACACCTAAATAGAACTTTCCACGTTGAGAAAAAAAAACTATAATTCCTTGGTAAACTATGCACTTTATTTTATTATGTCAAATATTGTATGCTCACACAAAGGTAATGTATGATGGTGACTTTACACTGCACCAGCAATTAAGGGTAGGTTCCCCTGAATCATAAACGCTATTACACTTGATACTGACTCAAAGAATAAGCTCAGAAATGGCAAAAATATAACACTATGTCCAGGCAAACCTTTGTCTATGTAGGCTTTAGAGGGTTAAATAATAATGTCAGTTTTGCTTGAGATTATATACTGTACATTGCCAACATCTCCTGTTACACCCTTGTACACTTGGAAACCGTGCCTCCCCCCGAGCATCCAAACTGTGTAGCCTCCCCCCCATTACTCTGATACCATTCACACATTCAAAACCGGACTTAAAACCCATCTCTTCAGAGTCACGGCACAGCATATGTCCTGAGTAGCATCAAGGAAACTATAAAAGAAGGAAGAGTCAGGGCGGCACAGCGGACATTGCGCTCGTCCCCAACACACGAGACACCGGTATCGAATCCGGCTGTCGGCGTTGCCTCCGGCTCGGGCCGGCCATCATACTAACTCAATTGGCAGAGTTAGCGGGTGGGAAGTCGATGGGTGGTAATCTGGACGTTGTAAACAGCGACTCCTACAGGTCGGTTGGGCGCCTGCACAGCAGAGACAGGAAATGGCGGGGGCAGTGTGAGCCTCCTACACGTTACTCCTCGCCAAATGAGAGTCCGCGCTGGCAGGTGAAAAGATGCGACTGGCTGCCCACACATGTATCGGAGGGGACATGCGATGGGCTTCTATCCTCCCTACAACCGGACAGTGGGGGGCACATGCGAGCAACGTTCAAGACAGGGGAGGGGAGAATTGGCACGGCTAAATTGGCATGGGAGAAAAATGAAGGAAGAGTCATCACGTCACTTTGTAGCGCATGAACGCACGTTGGTGCCAAGTGTGGAAAGCGTTCAGATCGGCCAACATTGAGTTGAAGGGGATTGTCATCTCTACGTTCATAACATTTAAACAAGTTGTTACCTCGGATGTCAGTCGGCGATTTGTTAGTAGCTAACGTGTGACATTAGATACATTACATACATTAGGCTTCAATAGAACTGGCACCAAGCAGAGCATAGAACGCTGGTATTCTGACCTGGTGACCTTTCCTTCTTTTATAGTTGCACTATTCCTCCTGTTGCCCAGCCCCTTTAGGCCTACACTGTTTTTAATAAGTATTATACATTTTTATTAAATTATTATAATTAATTATAATTATAATTATTCCTCGCTTGCCCTTCTTTCATCCCAGTGCACATCCAATGCAGGCCTGACAATTCACCAAAAAACAATCTCACACACGTCCAAAAACTCTAAACCGTTTTGCACACATTAATTTAGTTTGACAGTTATTAAGAGTGCATGAGTTATTGAATATGGCCACCAGTGATGTCATCGGGGATGTTGAATCCTTGTGTCAATTACAGCTCAATGGAACGATAAGGTAGCAGTCCTTATAAGACAAGCTATTGCTATTCATCTTCATCCTTTCATGGAGTTTAATAATCTGCTTGTTATAAAATGGCTCCCATTCTGCTCTCCCACAGAGTTGGCCATAGTAAATCAACTCACTCATCTAACCTGTATCACTAAGGGATTATTTGGAAGGAAAACACCACATTCCATGTGTGTGTGTGTCACATTACTACCATCAAACTGAGTTCCTAGTTTGCACGCACAGGTTGAGGGGCGTGGCAGAGAGAAGCAGTCTATAAAAGCGAGACAGTTGAGCCGGCGGGTTCACAATTTCCTCCTATAGGCTCTCTATCCCTCTCTATTGTGCATCATGTTCCCTTGGGTGAATTGGTGTGCTCTGATTTTGACTGGCCTTTGGGCCTCGGGCTTGTGCTGCGATAATTATTCCGAGTCCATTTGTGGGGCAAGGAGTGCTGGAGACATTATTATCGGAGTGCTAAGCCCCTGCCATTCTAAGGTGGAGACCCTGCACGAACGAATTCAACCAGAGAGATTCAACTGTACAGAGTAAGTGCTTGAAGTTCATACTAAATGCATTTTTCTACACAGTGCATTCTTCCGAGTGACTGTCATGACCACAGTTTTAAGTTTGTTTTGTTATTTCTGGTCTAGTCTGCATTTAGATTATTTTAGCTACCAATATTGATGCTAAATCATGATTTTACAATGTATGTTAATTGCATTGAAAAGCCCTTTTCCCCCAAAAAAGGGGTCCAAGGCTCTCTTCATTAGTCAAGAAAGCCTTTAATACATCTACTTCAATGAGCAATTAAAATCTTATCTCATTCAATTAAATTAATTCATGAATTAATTAAAACATTTAAATCGTTAAATACTCCATAGGAAGTATGACCAAACACAATCCTTGACAAACTTAAACCTTACCTTAACCCTAACCTTAACTCCACTGGAGACCGGACATATAATCCTGACCTAAGATAGAGATATAAATATATATATTTGTATGATCCTCTGCAAGAATCTTGCCACGCCCCTGCAACTTTCTAATTTATATTTTCTTATTAGGCGTTATTATGCAATATTGTACTACCAGTAGTTTTGCCAAACTGAATTTATAAAAATAGGCCAATTGAGTGATAATTTTATCACATTACTTGATATCGATCTAGGCTATTGGTAGTGTGTAGCTAAGCCAGACTTATTGTCTTTTGTCCAATAAAATTTTATAATTTGTGTTTTGGTTATATGTTGTCACTAATTATTATTTATGATTCACATGCATTGCTGAAAACTACCTGGCACCTGAGAGTGTTGGGACTTGAGAGCGTTGGGACTTGAGTGTGTGGTATTGTGAGACTGCTGCCATATGATAGTGGTGTGAGTTGGAATTGGATTCCATGGGGCCCATAACCTAAAACAGGTTTAACACCCCTGTGCTAACCATGTAGTCATTCTTCTCCATTGACCCAAAACACTGATCAATAGTTAGGTTAAACCTGTCTCCTTAGAGGTTCAATCAAGCCCTTGTTTCCTGGAGTAGCTTTTAAGTTTTAACATTCTCTACTACAATAGAGAAGTTAATGCCAGACTACACTAACTCTAGGACTCTAGGCATATATGTAACGTACGGTTATGTCTATAACCATAGTTATATGAGTGTAGTGACGCTCTGCGTCATACTGTAATACTCTTCCATATCAGTATTAGCACTGAATAAATGTTCACATGCACCTTTACACACCATCTGCCTGGCCACACCCCCATCCGCTCCTCTACATAAGCAGGGGTGTGGCCATACTAACAGCTCCTTCCCAAGTCTTTCACCACAAAGGTAAGACCACGGGGTCCTCAGTGAGTCCGACGCAGAGTGTCACTACACTCATATAACTATGGTTATAGACATAACCGTACATTATATATCGTGTAGCTCCGCTCTGCGTCATACTGTAATACAGGAGCTAAGCAGAGCGAGAGCTCGACAAATGTACCCGCTGAGGTCCCCCACAACCATCAGACCCGGGGAGGACCCGAGCCCCCGGACCCCCCTAATGGAGGACGGGAGGGTATCGGATCCGACTGTGCGAAGAGGAGATTAGCAACTCAAACGCACAGGGTGAGCAGACCGTGGGACTTACCCACGACTACACAAACGCGCAACCCACATGCCACTAGGGAACAAACGGAAAGGAACAAAACCCCCGTTACAACCCCTAACATCACAGGGTCAAGAGCAAAAGCCCAACCCCATGGCAAGGCCGTAGCAGCGGAGCAAGAACGAGGACCCAGACCCAGGAAGGGACTGGACCCCCCCCCCGGAAAAGGGGGCCTGGAGAGGCCAACGACGCTGCAGCATCGAGACGCCACCAGGCGGTCACTAGTGACACCACCCCCCACATCGCCAGCGTATTCGGACAGGGCCCATCCAAGAGCAGGCCCTTCCCCCCTACAGCACGCCGCCCCGAAGCACTCAAGAAGCTACACCCACAGCGGGACCAGGCAGCACACCGGGGAGACAACCCCCAAAAGAGGTCGATCCCTCAATCCAGGCAACAGGCCACTCGACCTGAGCCTGGAGCACTGCGGACTAGACAGGCGCCAAAGGGGTCTGCTGAAAACAGCACCCCGGCGGAAGGGGCGTATGCTGGCATGCTGTGCACCATGTCGCAGCCTCCACAAAAAAAACCTCGGCCGAGGCAGAGAAGGCTGTGAGATGGCAGAGAGGCGAAGAGCTTGCGTCTCAGATCCTCCGCTACCAGAGGAGCCGTCAGCCTATCGGCCGCACCCCCCCCCCGGCGGGGGAACCAGAGCTGGAACTAGGCCATCTCACAGGAGACGGCCTTGGCTCAACAGCTCCTTGGAGAGGCAAACTCTCCACCGGACGCCGCTCGGGTGCGTCTGACTGCCACGACCGCGGAGTCAGCACAGCCCCACGACACACGGCGGAGGCGGCAATGGAGAACAGCTGGTGAAGGGTGACGTTGCGAGCGCTCGAACCCCCCGAAGAAGACATTATAACTTAGCTTTTTCTCTTAAATTGGTGAGAGAGAGAAAAAACAAGAAACAATGTCAACGCAGCTCTTCTTCAATATTTCATTAGTCTCAAAGTGGTGTATACGGACACTTGCCGTGGTGAAAACAAAGAAGGAGCTGTTAGTATGGCCACACCCCTGCTTATGTAGAGGAGCGGATGGGGGTGTGGCCAGGCAGATGAGGTGTGTAAAGGTGCATGTGAAAATGTATTCAGTGCTAATACTGATATGGAAGAGTATTACAGTATGACGCAGAGCGGAGCTACATGATATATAACCCATGTTTATGCAATGATTCATGAGCTCATGCAATAGGAATGACATTTCAAGCCATGCAAGAACAAAATAACAATAACACGTTTTGCAATGCATAATACATACCAGTAGACTCATCTATTTGGCAGTCTATCTTATTCCTATATTAAAGAGGATAATGCACAAATAATGATTAAGGAGCTATGAACTAATGAGGAACTATGTTACAATGCATAGGAAGAAATAGGACCGTACAGTATTTATCTGACAGTTAACATTCAGAATTTAGTTAACGATTTGTTAACATAGAAGCTGGTTCCTCATTAGTTCAGTGATACTTAGCCATTATAATTTACTGGCTGTATCAAGTTACAGTCTTACCAAATTCCCATATGTTATTCCTGTGATATCAAACAGCTTAATTAAAACCAGATAACCAGGCATTAATCTGTGATATTTGCTCCACTGACGATGACGATGATGACATGGCTTTATTTCACTGTAGTACTAACAGTTCTGAACCAGTCACTGAATAAGTAAAAGAAAACGACTGATTGCATCGTCACAAGAGCCTTTAGTCTATATATTAGAGGAATAATATTGGTTTGATTGTGATTCTGCTTTGTCATTGGCTGAGAGAATAAAAATAACAATACTAATAATCAGCATACATTGTTCCATGTGGGGGTGGCAGCTCCTCCCAAACCAAGTTGCCCATTAATTGTGACCAAAGATCAAATAATGTGTATGCAGAAAACCTTGCTGAACACCCAGTATATCAATGCTCCAATTTTCAGTAAATTCAAATGCATGTTTTTTTCAGTGATTGATTATTTGTTTTTCTATCCAGTTTCAATTTGATCTCATTTGTGCGGACCATGGCTGTTATCCACACTATTGATACAATCAATGATTCTGGCTTTCTGCCAGGAGTTCGTCTTGGCTATGTCATCTGTGACACATGCTCAGATGCCAGCAAGGCCATCCAGAGCGCTGCACATCTGTTAGCCACCAATGATACCCTGTCCATCCAATGTGACCTTACAGAACAGCCATTAGTGAAGGCCATCATTGGGGCACGTTTCTCTGAGGTGTCGATCGCTGTGGCCAGATTCCTGGGTCTCTACATGGTCCCTCAGGTGAGCAAAGTATCTAGTGTTAGCAGCAGGAAATGATATAGACATTCAAAACTATAGAAAGTACTTAAAGGGGATCACCACTCAAATGAAGAATGCCAATGTTATTTCTATGGCCTAAGAAAGTTCAATCAATATTTGTGAACATGAGCTACTCTCTCCTAAAGCCAGAAACCAGAGAAGTAAGAATCAAACGTGTGATGTAGGCTGGAGCTGCTCCATAGACAATGAATGGGAGATTGTTTTTGTGGATCCACAGAACATTTGTTTTCTTTTTCTTTTTTTTAATCTAAATTATGCTTTATTCTATAGTAGAAACAACTACTACTAACGTTATGTAAAAAACAATAATGTTATAAACTTTACACAATATGTGCAACGAAACAATGATTTACATTAGTATTTACAGTGATTTAATATCGAGCGAAATAACGTTATATGATTTAAATTATAAATACAACTAGACAATTCCGCGCGGGGGAAATTGTGAAAGTGTGGGTGACGCCTGTGCACCGCCGGCCAATGGGAGAGGGTCTCTCGCGAGTCTCTATGACAAACGGTTCAAAGGATACAAAAAGGGGGCGCGGCCTAAGGATCAGGGGAGTGGTCAACATAGACCAATGAAAGAGGATATCCCTACTGAGTGCAATGACACAACCCGCAAGTCACATAGCACACTATTACACTATTACACACTATTACACTATTACACACTATTACACACTATTACACTATTACACTATTACACACTATTACACTATTACACACTATTACACTGTTACACACTATTACACTTACACACTATTACACTATTACACACTATTACACTATTACACACTATTACACTATTACACAATATTACACTATTACACTATTACACTATTACACACTATTACACTATTACACTATTACACACTATTACTCACTATTACACTATTACACACTATTACACTATTACACTATTACACACTATTACACTATTACACACTATTACACTATTACACACTATTACACTATTACACAAGAGATACACGGGTGTGGCTTAAGGGGGCGTGGTCTAAGGATTGGGGGAGTGGTCAACATCGACCAATGAAAGATACTTTCCGAGTTTTTGAAATTTTTCGGATTTCTCAGTTTAAAAAAATGTTTGGACTTTTCCGAGTTTTTAAAATTTTTCGGACTTTTACCAGTTTTTGAAATTGTTCTGGTTTTTCCGAGTTTTCGAATTTTTCAGAGTTTTCGGACTTTTCCGAGTTTTTGGATTTTTCCGAGTTTTCGGATTTTTCCGACTTTTCGGACTTTTGTGTTTTTGAACTTTTTCGGATTTTTCCGAGTTTTCGGATTTTTCAGAGTTTTCGGACTTTTCCGAGTTTTTGAAATTTTTCGGGACTAAGGGGGTGTGGCCTAAGGGGCGTGGTCTAATGATCGGGGGAGTGGTCAACATCGACCAATGAAAGAGGATATCCCTACCGAGTACAATGGCACAATCCGCAAGTCTCTACGACAAACGGTTCAAGAGATACACTGAGGGGGTGAGGCCTAAGGGGGCGTGGTCTAAGGATAGGGGGAGTGGTCAACATCGACCAATGAAAGAGGATATCCCTACCGAGTACAATGGAACAACCCGCAAGTCTCTACGACAAACGGTTCAAGAGATACACTGAGAGGGTGTGGCCTAAGGGGGCGTGGTCTAAGGATCGGGGGAGTGGTCAACATCGACCAATGAAAGGTGGTCAACATCGACCAATGAAAGAGGATATCCCTACTGAGTACAATGACACAACCCGCAAGACAGAGGGCGCTGTCAAGCAATTCAGTACTGCAACACAGAGGGGCAATGAAGGGTTAAGTCGATGAGGTCATTGGCAGGGCAGCTGAGCCAGATGAGCCTCACAGCTGTTAGGCTGAACCAATCATGAGCCATGAGCCACACAGGTGACGTAATCACGAATGACTTGCACTTTCCATACAATGCATGTCTATGGGGGCAGATGCATGACTGCATTGTCACGATGATTAAAATAAAACGATAAGAGATGAAGCGTTGTGAAGCGCACATGAGCACTTCAAGGAGTAGGCGAAGGGTTGTGTGCGATATTGTGGCATTCCTTCGACAATTGTGGCCCCGGTGGCGATCGGAACAGAAGGGGAAAAAAGCTAAAAAATCATTGTATTCCTAGAGTGAGATTACATTGGGGTCTATGGGGAGGAGAACCTTCAAACAAATGGTCATCAGTTGAGATAGAAATGTCCAATTCCATTTATTTTTCGTTTGTGAGCGAACAGACAGCCGTGTCATCGTTTTGATGTGTTTTTTTTTCTACGTCACAATCACTCTCGCAATTTACCCAAGGTAGTGGAAAAAAGATTATTTCAGCTGCCGCACTCTAACTTGCAATGCATTTCCAATGTGACCGAAATTTTCCTGTTTAAAGTCGATTCGTAGCCAAACAGTGCGGTGAAACTTTCCGAGTTTGAATAGCGCTGTTGGGCGCGAACGCTCTGGCAAGAGTAGTGTTTGCAAGATCGGTGGAATAAAGAAAGAATAATAAATATATTATTGATAAATATAGATTACTATAGTGTGGGTGGCAACCTGGCTTCGCCAGGTCACCCACACTAAATATGGTAACGTGGTTGTGGCTTTTAAAAATAGTGGTTAGCTTTAGAGATAAATGGTTATGATCACCGGAGCACTAGTGTTGGGTGAAACAGATACTAGCCACAGATTCAGGGTCAGTTATTTTCCCATTCTACGAATTGTTAAGCTTATGGAATGTAAGGGAAATCTGATCCTAGGTCTGCGACTAAAGCCAGGAGTCTACGCTGTGGTGACATCAGTCAGCAGCGCCAAAGTGAGTGTAGTCTCAGTGAACGAAAACATAACATTTACATTTTACATTTAGTCATTTAGCTGACGCTTTTATCCAAAGCGACTTACAAGTTCTGTACGACAAGTCATCAGCAAGGGTACAACTCTATCAGCTGAGTAACAATGTTCATCAAAGTGTTGCGTGTTACAGTGTAGGTTAGTTTATTAGGACAAGTGCATGACAGTAAGGTTAGTTAGGGTAAGTTTTTTTTATTTATTTTTTATTTTTTTCATTATTTCAGATAACGGTTGAAGAAGTGCGTCTTTAGTCGACGGCGAAAGATTGGACGGGATTCGGCTGTCCTAACTGGGGTGGGTAGTTCATTCCACCATTGTGGGGCAAGGACTGAGAATAGGAAGAGGCTTGGTGGCGGTGGCCGGGAGGCCAGCGAGCAGTGCGTTGCAGTAGTCGAGGCGGGAGATGACTGTTGATTGGACGAGGAGTTGGGTGGCTTCTTTTGTCAGGAAGGGGCGGATCCTTCTGACGTTGCTCAGGAGGAATCTGCAGGTTCTGGTTGTCGCTGCGATGTGATAAACGTTGTTATTTTGCTACCTTTACGATTAACACATTCCCCACCAAAGACGAGTGTACTCGTTATAGCCCGCCAATCGAATTCTGCCAACAATGAATATACACGTTATTGGATTGTTATTTCTTTTATTAGCTATTTCCATTCCATAATTCATCCTGCTGTGCTGTGGCAATGTGTGGCACTCTTTCTGAGACCGAAACGGTCCGATACCGCCGCCTAACGCCTTGCGGCCGCTATTGCACTCCATTTGAAACTATGTGGTTTGTTTTCTGGGCCGAGCTGCGGCGTGTGGGCGGGGTCTAAACATTCCGAAAAGACAAGCGCTTATAGGGATGGCATCGACGAGGGTCCCCGCCCCCCCGTTCATGTGCAATGCTGGATAACGTTGGATACACGATCGCAATCAGTATTAGGAATGGCGATCAGATAATTGGATTATTCTTTTTGCAGTACATCATAGACAAGGTAAGGACTATATGTTATCAATCTTGCGTTGATCCGATAAGTTTTTCCCCAGGATTGCAGCGTGTGTCTGTAATGTACTGTGTAATGTATGCCATTGGTGGCGATCGAAGCATAGAAAAACAACCCCCCCCCCCACCCTTTCGTGCACGCATGAGGAAACATAATACCGATAATCTAGCATTGATTTCAGATTGATTATTGATCCAGGCGAGAAATGGCACGATTTATAATTAAATGCAGTAAAACGCTGTTTCGCGTTGTTTCCCGGGATTACACAGAATCACTCTAAAACTATACTCATATTAAAAATATAAATATATAATATATAAAATGGAAATGTATGGATGAAAAAATTATGTTTTTTGCATGTTGACCAGAAGAAACTCACTGACAATCGACGTTGTTATTAGATCCATAGCTATAATATTTTATATAGTTTTAGCACTACAAACATCGGGATCTACCCCCATTTCATTACAGCGCTGGCACAAACGGTCATACGCCTACAGCGACCTCTGGCGTCCAATGTGTTAATTGCGAATATTTTCATGTTGAGCTATAGATTGTGGATGAATCAGCACAGAAAGGTACACCATGCAAATGTCCATGCTTTATTTGTTTTAAATGAGACGATTTAGAAATGGGCAATGGGGAAATACATTGCGTTGGACAGAGGGTGGAAAACGAAAATGACGTAACCACTACACCTCCCTATTCATTGTCTATCGAGCAGCTTGAGAGTTTATATCTGATGACATCAAAAATTAGAGTCTTCGCACTCTTGGATTCAGGAGATACGTGATTTTTGGACTGTCTTAGACCATTACATGTATGAATACAGAGATTGGGCGCTGTTACCCTTGTAACATTTCCTCCTCCCTTATAGATAAGCACGACATCATCTGCTGAACCTCTGGATGATAAAGTTCGTTACCCCTCCTTCTTGCGCACTATACCCAGTGATAAGAACCAGACGCATGCCATGATCCAGCTCATGGCACGTTTTGAGTGGAACTGGGTGGGCGTTGTGTCGGGGGATGACGACTACGGCAGGGCTGCTCTTCAGAGCTTTCTGAAAGCCGCTGAAGGTGCGCACATGTGCACCGCCTTTCAGAAGGTTCTACCCCACTACCTAGGCCACAGCAGCAGCGATGAGCTGATCAGAGAGGTGGCAGACCGCATTGAGTCCTCCGAAGCCCAGGTGGTCTTACTCATCCTGAAGGAAGAACTTGTGAAGCTGCTGTTCCAAGAGATGATCCAGAGAGGAGTTTCTCGGACCTGGATTGCCAGCGATGCCTGGTCCATGTCTCGCTCTTTGGCCTCAATGGATGGAATCAATATGATTGGAGACATCTTTGGGTTCACCTTCATCACAGGTCATAACCCAGGATTGATGCGTTTCCTCACAAATCTAACAACTGGTGCAGGAGCTGTGAACAAGTTCATTGAGGAGTACAAAGATCTAAGATTTGGATGTTCTCCAGAGTTGAAGAAACACAAACAGTGCCTCAGTAGCAACTCTGCTGCCCAGTGTCCTTTGCCAGACTCCCTTAGTATTAAATCTAAAGTTGCCTGCAAAATACCTAACCCCCAAAAAGCAAATGATGACTTCCTGACACATGCAGTTAATCTGGAAATGGCATATTCTGAGAGACTGGCCACATGGTCAATCGCTCATGCCCTACGATCACTTCTCAAATGCAATCAGTCTGTTTGTTCAGGAGGGAGAAACCTTCCCCCATGGCAAGTAAGAGACATTCTTGGCATATTTTCCCACATCCCTTTCAGGTTTCCACAAATACATTGAAACAACACTCGATCATTACATTAAAATCTTTAACCATTTCTTTGCAGCTTCTCCAGGAATTGAAAAAGACAACATTTACTCTTGACGGGAGGCAGTTTTTCTTTGATGAAAGTGGCAACTTTGCACACGGCTATGACTTGATCAACTGGATAAGGAAGGGAAATGAGCGAGACTTTAAAGTTGTGGGAAAGTACAACCAGATGACAGGTGTTGTGGATATCAGTGCAGAGACGATAGACTGGGAAACTCCAAACAATACGGTAAGAAGAACACCTGCCTCTATTCCATGATTAGATCCATTCCATGATGTCGCTGGCTTTCATAGTTTTTTTTCTGTTTTTTTTGCCAGATCCCTGAATCAAAATGCTCAGAGTCCTGCCCCCCTGGAACAGCCAAAAAAATCTCCACAATAGAATGCTGCTACAACTGTACCAAATGTGGAGAAGGAACTTACACCAATGTTTCCAGTAAGTATACAACAATACCTTTTCTATCTGATAGTGATTCTCTGTTTTTGGCATGATATGCTGTGATATCTGACATATTTATTTTATTTAATTATTTTACAGACCTCCACAGCTGTCTGAAATGCCCCAACAAAACTTGGTCTTTGAGAGGTTGGACTAAATGTGATCCAAGGACAGAAGATTACTTTAAATGGGATATGCCCTTTGCCATTTGCATGCTTTTCTTCACTGGAATCGGTTATCTGATGCTATTTTCCATTCTGGTCATCTTTGTGGTCAGTCGTCACAGTGTCGTTTTCAAAGTGGCCGGTGGGCAACTCTGCTTTGTCATGATCGCTGGGCTTGCCGTTAGCTTTGGTGCCGTGCCCCTGTTTGCTGGCAGGCCCAGTGATCACAATTGCAGAGCTCGGCAAACCATGTACGGCCTCGGCTTCACACTATGCATCACTTGCATCTTGGTCAAAGCTTTCCGCACATTCCTTGCATTCCTTATCGATAGAAATAAGCAGCATGGGCTGAAAAGGTTTTATAAGCCCCCTGTCATAATTATATGTGGTACAGCTGTCCAAGGGCTTATCTGCCTCTTTTGGTTAATTTTTGATTCTCCAAGGCTTGAGAAACAGACCTCGGCGCAGAGCATGGAGATTTTGCTAATATGTGATGAAGGATCTAATTGGGGCTTTGGCTTCATGCTCTGCTACATTGCACTGCTTGCCTTCATCTGCTTCGTTTTTGCCCTCAACGTTAGGAAGGTTCCCCATCGCTTCAATGAAACGGGTTACATCATCTTTAGCATGATCGTTTACCTTTTTGTCTGGATCTGTTTCATCCCTATATTTGTCGCTGAAATTCCGAAGCACGCTGCTGTCCAAGCCTGTGGCATTTTAGTCTCCAACTTTGGCATAATTTGCTGTCATTTTTGCCCCAAGTGCTACATGATTCTCTTCAAGAAAAAGGAAGACATTAGTAGGGAAGCTTACTTGAGCCGTGTGCACGACTTTTCAATCAATACCACCGACAAAGCACTGGGGAATATATCTGTTGACTTTGGGGGAGATTCCTTGAGGACTGCAGTTCCGACACATGTAGTTAATTCAGTGATGACCATTGGTTCTGAAGATTCGGGAGTAATCACTGTAGACTCTTCCAGGTCCTCAGTTACCGAACTCCATGAAATTAACAATTTAAGTGATCTTGATCAATCCCCTCAAATTAGGCAAAGACTTCGTAGAAAATCTATTTGATATTAACATTTTATATTGTAATCGAACAAGTGAAAATTGCTCAAATGTCTGACCAATCATAAGTGAGTGTCGTCCTTTGTGATTACTCTGCCCAATATGTTCTGAAGAGAACATTAGTTTATATTTGTATGCAAAAGTTTCTATGAATTCATTCTTCATTAAAATATCATTGTGTTTCTAACAATAACTGTGAAAACATATGAATCGTTCCAGGAAGGGACAGAGGGAACAGGGTGTTCTTCCTGAGGTCCTTCAGTGTGTGCAATAGACTGCTGGAGTAGTTTTACCAGTCCCTATAGTCAGCGTCCTCTATATGCTGTGGTATGCTGGGGGGGCTACTAAAGCATTACACCACGCGCAGTAGTGGGTTATGAGAATTAGACCATGCCTAGGGGTGGTCGTTAGACCCCCCTAGGCATGGTCTAATTCTCATAACCCACGACTGCACGTGGTGTAATGGCTTTTATACAATGGCCGATGTCATCCAACCTTATTGCTATACAATAAAGACACATTAATTGAAGATTTATTGACAAAACCATCCGCCGAAAAAGTAGTTCCCAAAAAAAAATTAAAGAGAAGTTGCCTCCATGTGGAAGCAGCTCAGAAGTGCATCCAACTGTTCTCAGTAATACATCCAACAAACTAACACATCCAACTGTCTCTCAACTAAGACATCCAACAAACTAACACATCCAACTGTCTTTCAACTAAGACATCCAACAAACTAGCACATCCAACTTTTCTGTTTTTTTTACCTACTTTCTATAGAACTTCATTCTTAGATGCTTCTATAGAAAGTAGGTAAAAAAAATATAATTTCTTTGCCCTATAGGAGGATTTAAAAAAAAAATTAAACCTACTTTCTATAGAAGCAGCTGCGAGGTGCGCTGTTTTAAGTGAGCGTGGATTATTGAATTGATTGATTGCTAATTTTATTACTGTCTGCCTTGTTTCCAACTGGTTAAGCTTGGCGACTCTTTCGAAGTCGCTCTCTTTCGAAGTTGGTTAAAGTTAGAGTTTGGAATCAGGGCTGGTGGTCTATCGCCCCTGCTCTAAAGACAAACTCTAACCGTAACCAACTTCGAAAGAAAGCGACTTCGAAAGAGTCGCCAAGCTTAACCAGTTGGAAACAAGGCGGACAGTAATAACATTTGCAATCAATCAATCAATTCAATAATCCACGCTCACTTAAAACAGCGCACCTCCCAGCTGCTTCTATAGAAAGTAGGTAAAAAAATATATGCATCAATTAATCAATCAATTCGCGCAATTTTTATTTTGTTCCACAATGACTCATGACCCACTAATTACATAATCCAACATTGTGTAAGAAACTAACACTTTCTCCGTGACAGAATCGTTTTTCATTTAGTCTTTATGACCCTATCAACATATCCTTTCGTAACGTTTACTGTCCGCCATCTTGCTTTCACTTCTAAAAACTTGCACGGCGGATCGATAGTAATTCGGTTGTGGGCGGGTCCTGGGACCAAGAGTGTGGGGTTATGACAAATACCCATGTGTAACTTGACTGTTTCAGCCAATCAGCATAGAGAAATTTGCATGCCATTGTATAAATCAACTCAAGGGACACAGACAAACTGAACAAGCTGGTGAGGAAGGCTAGTACCTTGTGTATACAGCACTTTGTGTATACTTTTACTCATAGTATCTATTCAGGTAGAAAATCTTTATTGCCTATATATTGTAACAAATAATACAACACAGGGCATACAGACCCTCATCTGCACCTTTGTTTACACTGTTTATTACTAAAGTTATTTATATTGTTTACACTGATCTTTTCTCATATTTTTATATTCAGATCTAATTGTATTGCCTACTGTATATTTATCTTCTACTACTATTATCCTGCCCATACTGTACCTGTACCCCCCCCCCCCCTCACCCTATGACGTCTGAATTTCCCCAAGGGGATCAATAAAGGAATATCTTATCTTGATAATTGCACATAAAGTGCCCAACTGTCATGGGTTTATAAAATACCAAAAATACTGTGTTCCATAACCCCAAAACTGTGGAACACGTCACCCAACAATATTAGGGAAGCCAGTGGCGGCTCGCCACTAGGGGCGCTCGGGCGCCGCCCCCCCTCAGGCCCTGCCCTGGTTATATGAGAGAACAAGAAAAATAATTTTTTAGTTTTTTGTTTTATAGCCCTATAAATAATATAAACATGTTTAAAATTAATAATATTTACTCATATTAAGTATGTTTGTGTTTCCAATGCACAATATAACGTTATTATATAAAATAAAAAAGACTCGTTTTCTTGAACAGGAAGTGACTCACCTTTTTTTTTTTTTTTAGCCCGGGCTAGACGCGATAGCGCTCTGAGTGCGCGTCACGGTTTGATCGCTGTATCCGTCGCAGCCAATCAGTGCGTAACGCGTTGTGCGTTGAAATATGACTATTATGTTGGAATCCGGGCGCGATTTGAAGCGGTCTAGGCAGCAGCGTCAAGAATTTCTGTAGCCGCATTTCGCGGAGACGCTCTCTGATTGGCCGACGCCAGTATTTTTTTCCATAGCAGAATTTCGCGGAGACGATCTCTGATTGGCCGAATCCAATTTCTAATGTTCCAATTCTAGCTTATTCCTAGGTTGGTGGTAGAGATACTAGTTGTGTTGTTGTGAGATGCAGCTGTTTGTCTTAGAGCGTGACTGCAAGTTCTTTAGACTGTTAAGCTTAGGCACTCTTTCAAAGTTGGTTAAGGTTAGAGTTTGTCTTAGAGCATGGCGATAGAACGGCAGGTAGTTTGCAGTCTGTGGACAAAGAAATGTACTTGTGTTGTGTGGTGCTAACTGCAGTGCTAACAAGCTAACACTTGGCTAACAAGCTATATGGCGGATGCAGTCTGGACACAGTGGACAGTGGTCTGGAATACATCAACAGTGGATTATACACTTTATCAAGCGAAGCCCTCCTGCCCTGGACGTTTCAACTAAACAGTGAGTCTCTCTCCCTCTCTCTCTCTCTCTCTCGCTCTCTCTCTCTCGCTATACACAGCTGTCTCCGCGAAATGCGGCTACGGAAAAAGTATTGACTGTGCTTGCTGAGACGATAATAGGCTAGCGATTCAAAACGCGCTGCTGTGTTGTGAACTATAACATTAATTTAGCTGCTGCTGATGCATAATGAATGAATGGTGAGTTGTTTAAAATGACAACATACATGTGTTAATTATTTGATTTGATTGATCCGAGAGACAGAGAGAGAGATTGCTCCAGAGCATCTCAGAGCATTACATTTTCAACTCGACCTCCTAACGTGAACTGCGACCCACAAGGCACCAGCGGCATCAGCCGCTACTGAGGGAAGCCAATACATTAGACATTTTTAAAAGGCAGCTTAAAACTAAATGTTTTGGTAAATCTCTTTACCAAAGCATTTGACTGACTTTATACTATTATACTGTACTATTTCTCTGTGATTGACATTGCACTATTTATCTATGTTTTATTCCCCATGTTTTTATTCTTTTTTATTTTATATATCCGAAGCTGGACATCCATATTAGTCAATTACTGGGACCGTGAGCAGGAAATGTGAAAGGCTTTACAGACCAAGTCTTGGTGTATTATTATTTTTATTGCACTGCACTATTTTACGCTGTCTATTGCTTTTATTACAGGTTCGAAACTGTCTGGTATTAAACTGTGTGGGTATCAAGCTTTAAAGCTGTGTAAGACCCAGGCCTAGAACCGCGAGTAGGAGGTTCGAAGGGTCAATAGTGGGTGTCGGGCAGGAGGGAAGACTGTCAGGTTTTAAACTGTGGATACCAAACAGAAGACAGCTTTGTAAAGTTACTATATAATTGTATATGAATTCCTCTCGTTTCTTTGTTTACATACTTTGTTTACATACATTGCTTACAGCTTGTGTTATATTACGTTTTATTGTATTTTCTTTTTCTTGTGGCCATCTTGGTCTATATATCATTTGTCAAGTATACTATTATATACTTATTGTTTATGTGTCTTGTAAGACCATATGGGCTGGGCATACACCTGTATGTAAGACACGGAAATAAAAAACATCAATCAAACATCAACAGTAATCCAGAATTTTTTTTTGCACTGTAAAGAAACTGTGGTTTTATAGTATGTCTGCACTTTGTGCTCATTTCATAATTCATGTCTTTTACATTCTACTAAAACTGAATCAAACCACCATAAATAAAGGTGATAAATAAAGGTGGCCTGTTGGGATGTTAGATCCTAATGTGAAAAACTGTGATTTTATATGTCTGCTCATTTGACCCTTGCTATTATTTTACTTGTATCTTTACGCCTCACTATCCGCTGGGTGCATACTATAACCTTTATCACGTTTTGTAACAGATTACAGAAGCCTATTGGAACGTGAGGTTCTGATATGATTTGATTAATATATCTGCATTATTTTATCCCACTTTATGCTTTGCTCTTGCTACTTGTTTTACACAGATTTGATGTCTTATTTCTTACTGATGTAAAGCACTTTGAACTGCAATCCCCTGTATGAAAGGTACAATACAAATAAAGTTATTATTATTATTATTACACTATCTAAATACAGCTGTCTTAAACAAAAAAAGTATCCTCTCTCCCAAACTTGGCAAATGGTAAATGGTGCATTTATAGTGCTTTTATCCAAAGCGCTTTACAATTTGTTCACAATTTGACCCATTCACACACCAATGGCAGAAGCAACCATGCAAGGTGCCAACCTGCTCATCGGGAGCAGTTAGGGGTTAAGTGTCTTGCTCAAGGACACTTCCACACGCTGCCCGGGAGGAGCGGTAATCGAGCCGGGAACCTCCGGATTACCAGACGACTGCTCTATCTCCCGAGCCACTGTTGCCCCTCAAATAAAATCTGCTGCAAAAAAAGCAATTCCCTTCCTGAAGCACAGCTCGTTTTTCCACATTCATCCTGCTCAAGAAAATCTACATAAATGGAGGACGTTTAACTAAAAAGTTCTTCCTTATGTCCTATGCATATACAAAACACCACCATCCTCTCCTTCCTGCACTATACTGTGCCTGAACAAAGCCCTGTCATGCCGCTGACTCAGGAGATTGGGAAACAAGTCTGTTGTGAAAGAGGAGAATAGCCTGCAGTATTCCTTTCAGGCAGTCTAATGGTGGAGACCTCATGGGAGAGGGAGGGGTTAAGCCACAGGCAGGTATTCACTACCAAGCTGTGGAAATGGGCGCGTCACGCGATTGGGCCGCACCAGAAACGTCAGTGGCCAATCAGATCGCAGAACGCGGAACTGGAAATCCGTTGGTAAAAGAATAGACGCCTCCTGCACGGGACCTGCAGATCTATTCTAACATAAACAACGCACACGCTCATACACAAGGGTGTTACATCATACTAATTACCCTCTTAATTCTTTTTTTATCAGTTATATAATCCACTGGAGAATTCTAATTGAATAACAGAATGTAATTATTTTATGTTATTTCCAGAAACTTATTCCAATTTAAATGTTAAATTAAATTTACAAAGTGAATAACTGCCTCCACTGTGGCTTAACACCTCCCTCTCCCATGAGGTGTCTCACTGTCTTTCACAATGGACTCATTTTCCAAACATATGGTAGTTAATCTCCCCCTTCGAATATGAGTAGTCCAATTATTCACATATTCTTTTTAATATCTTTAATCTACTGTATTGTTTATTTCAAGTACTGTAATGGATTAGTTAATTTTTTTGTAATCATTACTGTAATCATATTACATACTGTAGCTTATTACTTCTTAACCCTCCCCACCGGTTTACAGATTACAGATCATGTACCAAATAATGCCACCATCATCAAAATGTGAGTTATATACTGTAACATGCACTTCTGTGCTAGACATGCCTCCTCTCTGTATGTGGATACTTATTTATGTATGTATGTTTGGCCTGGGGACTCTTAATATAGATAATTCCAATAAACACAATTTATTGAAGTTTACTGAAATTATCAATATATTAAGAGTCCCCAGGCCAAACATACATACATAAATAATGTATGTATTTTGCACAAAAAGATTCAGATGTTTTCACAGTTATTGTTAAAAACACAAGGATCTTTTAATACATTGTTATTTATAGAGAATCTTCATACAAATGTAAACCAATGTTCTCTTCAGAACACATTTGGCGGAGTAATCACAAAGTACACTCCTACAGGGCGGCTGGGTGGCGCAGCGGACATTGCGCTCGTCACCAACGCAAGAGACACTGGGTTCGACTCCGGCTGTCTGCGTTGCCTCCGGCTTGGACCAGCCGTCATACTAACTCAATTGGCAGAGTTGGAAGGGTGGAAGTCGATGGGTGGTAATCTGGACGTTGTGGACAGCGACTCCTACAGGTCGGTTGGGGATGCCTGCAGAGCAGAGACAGGAAATGGCCGGGGTAGTGTGAGCCTCCCACACGTTACACCTCGCCAATGAGAGTCCGCGCTGGCAGGTGAAAAGATGTGACAGGCTGCCTCCTTGTGTAATAACTTTATTTGTATAGCACTTTGTTAAAGTGTATAGCACTTTGTGTATCGGAGGGGACACGTGATGCAAGGCTTCTATCCTCCCTACAACCGGCTAGTGGGGGGGGCATATGCAAGCAACATTCAAGACAGGGGAGGGAAGAATTGGCACAGTGGAATTGGGATGGGAGAAAAATTGAAAAAGAGGAGAAAAAGTGGATAAAAAAAAAAAAAGTACATACGTACATAAATACAAAGGCAAAGCTTTTGGGCTTCACAGATAAAGAAGAAACATCACAATAGATCCAGAACAAAAACCACCATAAATCCACATTTTGCAACACCCCCACACTTCCCCCAATGAAGATAAGGAACGACTCTCTAAAACCTAGCAATAGTAAAAGATAAAAAATAAATAAAGAAAAACGTGGTGGGGAGAAACCTCAGATGGGCTGTTCAAAGGGGATCCCTCATCAGGATGTTGGTGATATTAGTGTTGCTATGGATGATAGATGGATGGAGAATAGAACAAGTGAATACATGTAATAAAACACACATACATACATAGTAGCAATAGTATCTAAAGTATATAAGAACAGTTTAAAATTTAAATAATAATAGAGCTAAGAACAAAAAAGCATAGGAATACAAGCGCTGGAATAAAAAACAAGATGATTATTACACTAGTGATTATATATGTGCTCTCTCTCATAAGCCTGGACATTAGGAATCCCCTTGATTATAAAAAATGTAGATACACTAAGCTTAAGAATAGAAAGTAAAGAACTTTTTATTTGTATTTTATTG
Source organism: Notolepis coatsorum (assembly GCF_963971535.1). Classification (NCBI taxonomy): domain Eukaryota; kingdom Metazoa; phylum Chordata; class Actinopteri; order Aulopiformes; family Paralepididae; genus Notolepis; species Notolepis coatsorum. The sequence continues at coordinate 23,874,095 of NC_140167.1, read as the reverse complement.
TGAAAGTAATGGGTACAGTGACAACTGTAACTGTAGCAGTGATAACCAAAGTTATCTAATATTTTCTTGTTGTGTGTGGGTTCTTCGCTTGGGCAGTGAACCGGTCCACGGGGCTAAACGGGGATATATTGTTGTGCAGGCTATAAAAAGCCACCTGAAGCCAGCCCTCATTACCTAAATGAGCTTATGGTCTTACAAGTGGGTGAGTTTTATATGCCTAACGTGACATATGTGCACGCTGAGGAGTTCACTGAAAGCCTCACTAATCCTTTCAGCTGCTTGTCCTTCATGGGATACACAAGCAATGAGTTTCGAGGGAATTTATGATAAACAACCACGAGAACCCATCTATGGATGTATCTTGTCTATCTCTTATAGGTGGAAGAGACTGGGATGATGGATTTATCTATATTTTGTTTTGGGTGACCTCATGTAAAGGGACCTTGTCAAACTGAACAACCTAAGCCATATGAAAATGACAGGTGCAACAGGTGGCTAAGGACTTTCTATTTCTATACGATATACAGCACTTCACTCTCCACTGTCTCAGTGGGACCAAAGGAACTAACGATCACCTCTGTCCGAAACATCTGAGATGGGCTGCTCTCCATCAAAGGGTAATCATTTTGGGACTCAGGGCCCCTTTAGGAGGGGGAGAACGCTGCTGCCTGGGACCCGAGAAAGTCCGGGCGAGTCCCAGTCTGACGATTGTGAGAGTGGGGTTCCCGCAGGACGGGCAGACGAGGATGTTAGGGAGAGAAAGCCAACCGGGCACACCAACTCTTCTCGGAGGGACGCTCCTTTTACGCCGCAGAAGAAGAGGTCTCCTGTGTCAGACTTGGCCCCAGAAGTTGTCACGGTGGATAAACCGGCGAGTCAAGGAAAGGATAACTGTACGGTGGCAGAAGAAAAGGATAAACAATGGGACAAGCAGGATGCAGCTGACAAGAAGTCTGGCAGAAAGCCAAAGAAAAACAGAGGCACTAAACCGACAAAGAAAAAACAGAAGGAAAATAAAGCCCCACTCTCAGAGCACAAAGTGGACTTCCCTGAACCTTTGGTCAAAGCCCATCAAGCTGTGTATGACTTTTTGAACCCTAGTATTGCTAAATATGATGTTCTACTGGGGCTTTTCGAACAGACCACCCAGACTCAGGTCTCTGTGCAGCCTATGGTGGCCTTCATGGCTCTACGGTACGCAGAGATCAATCGCGGACTGGAGGAAATGGCGGAGGAGGGGGAAAGACTCCTGAGAGAGAATGGAGAACATCTGGCTTGGCCGAGCCACGGTAAAAACCTCTCGTCTTCACCTTCGAAGTCCGGTTCCACTGATATCGAACCCCCGCCAGATTTGTTACAGCAGCTACTTCAGTATACCACGCAGAGGATGCGTAATGTGGGTCAGACTGTTGGAAAAATTGGAGACACTGCTTTGGAGGGGGCGGTTGAGTACTTTGCCTCTGTCTCTGAGCTTTTAGAGGAGAAGCTGAAAGCCAAGCGAGCGGCCGAGGCCAGGCTAATGCAACTATTGTCTCGTATTGAAATGGCTTCGCTGCGCAAGCCTGGACCAGAGGATTCTGCTCTCTTTAGTGAGGACAGTGGTATTGGGGCTGAGAGTGAATCCCTAGCTGGATCTGAAAGACGTCATAGTCGATGGAGTTGTGAGTCCAATGGCACGAACAGAACTACTCCTTGCAGTCCTATGGGGTGCAACGCAATGCCTATCAGGCAAGGAGCATCAAGACGGAAGCTTACACACAAAATTAGTCCTAGTGTTTCCCTCAACTCAATAGATTCCACTTGTACCATTATGGCTAAGGAACAAAAGGACACTGAGTCACTGTTGGGATCGGCCTCCTTTGATGATGGGGAAGATGATGATGAAATGGATAGAGATAGTGAAGAGGGTGTCAGAAAGCGATCAAATTCTTCACCTGCTGACCCTCGTCAACAACCTCGGCGCCTACCATCAAAGCGCATAGAGAACCCTCAAAATGTAGAGATGACTCTGAAGATGAAAGAAGCTATAAGTGGCCGGATTCAATTTGTGCCATCACAGAATGCCAGTGCCAAAACTAAGCCAATCGACAGCCCAAAAATCAGTAGGCGCCAGTGGGCAGAGGATGAGGAGAAAAATCCAAAGAGGCTCCAGACTGCAGCACCTATTCGGAGGGCAGCAGTAAAAAAGGCCCCTGTGGCCAGAGAGCGTCGCACGCGGTCTGCCGAATCTCTTCGGAGCAAAGCCGAAGACCCCACTTTGCTTGAATTAGAGAGAACCCAGAGGGATCTAAGTCAGAAGCTGGAGAGGATGAGTAAAGGCAGGACAGGGGGGAACACCAAGGCAAGTCCATCCAAACTAAGTCAAGGAAACTCTCCGGCACAATCTCCAGCAAGGAATCGTATACGCCCCACACTAGAGAAGAACATCCCACAGCCAATTAAAGACAGGGCGGGGCTCATGAGGCGCAACAGTGAAGAACACAGGGAACACAAAGGCAGTAAAACATCAAAAGGTCCTATGAAAGCCACCCCTCCTCCCAGTCCGCCTTTGACGTTGCGACCGTCCTCTGGACTTTACAGAGGCAGGAATTCGGTAAAGAAACTCATTGATACCTTTAGTCAAGGTGTAGAAGAACAAGATGATAACAAAATATTGGGACCTCTCAAAGGTGTACGCAAGTGTGGTGTTCCTGTGATGCCGGGCCTAGGAAATATGGAGGCGGTGCTCAGCAGCGGAGTAACCAGCTGTAGGGCCGAATCATCATCATCCTGTGAGAAAAACTATCTTTTAGATCTTGATAGTCTTCCTCCACCCCCCCTGGAGGTATTAATGGATAATTCCTTTGAAGGTGCTCAGAGTATTCCATCCAGTGAAGCAGATGATGGGGCCATAACCAGGGGTAGGTCACCTGTTAGGAAAAAGGCTGCACTATCACAGCGACTGCAGGCCTCTGTTCAGTCTAAGATGGTACTGCCTAGCAAAGGGAATATGCCACAAGGGTCCACTGCCAGACCCGAAAAACTAGACACTTCTGCTCCATCTAGGATTAGCCAACCAGATCCTGGGCCAGAGGTGGATGCAGGAAAAGAAGAGGCTGCCTCTCTGTACAAGCGAGCTAGAAAAGTCATACACTTGCAACATTCTTCAGACTCTGAGAAATCTTCAACAGGTCATTTAGCAGCAAAGCAACGTCACAGTCGGGCAGCGTCAGCGGAGGAAATATATGGTGGCAACCTTCCAGTGCCTGGGGTTAACATAGCAATGTCTACAGTGCCTCCAACCTCAGTAGTCAGTAGACAACAACCTGCCACCCCACCTATGTCAAGGACTCGGATGCTACCATCCGCGCCTTCCACTCCAAGTAGTCATCGAAGACTACCCAGTCCCCATACATTCAGAAGGCAGCCTACCCCACCCTCTTCAACCAGCTCCCCAGTCAACAGAAACCTCCCCACCCCACCCCCAGTTCAGAGGAGACTACCAAGCACACCTGCTGCAAGGCAGACCATCTCATACTCAGCCCCCTCATACCCTTTCAAGGCACCCTCCCCACCGGCCTCCCCCAAGGTGCAAAGATGGTCCAGAGAGAACAGTGGTGAGGACTCGTCAACTTATTCTCGGTTGATCAGTAACGCTCGCTCTGTCTTCTGCCCAGCCTCCCCATCTCTGTTTGAGGCCCAGCCTTGTCCAGTGCCCCGACCTCCCCAAGCCTGGACTTCTACTGGGGTGTCTGTCCTCCCACGTCCTTGGGGAGATCGCAGCAGGTTTTCTGTTCGAGGACCCCAGCCTTTCATCCGACGCAGCCATTCGGATCGAAGGCCCAGCCTCAGCCTGCCACCCCGGTCACCATGCATCTTCTCAGTGGCAGCGACTTGTGGAAGTGAGCCAGCAATAAGTACACAGGGGTGAGCATTTGCTATACATTTCTCTTTTCCCCATCTGAGACCCAGAAATGAGACACTTCCACAGTCTACAATACGATTGACACACATTGATAGTTTCCTCCTTATTAATTTATTTTACAATTATAAATAGTATGAGGAAGGATGATGCAGACGTAAACTGAGTTGCTGCAAATATTTAGCCTGTAATGTCAGTTAATTAAGAATGTTGTTACACAAGATTATTGGTTTCCCATGCCGGGCAGGAAAACAGTCTGACACTGATAAAAAGGTGGCAAGCACACAAGGATACGTGAATGTAGGTTAGAATAGGTGAAGGAGAGGAGAGGGAGATTTGGATGAATAAATAATGTCATTAGAAGGCTATGTAACAGAGGTGGCAGATAGATAACATCAGCAATTATGTATATAACAAATTTATTTTATTTAACAAAATAAACAGTCTATTCAAAGCCCTTGCAAACAAGGACACCAGTGTGACTTTCCTTTGACAGTTTTTCATCAACCCTCACATTTCCCCACAAATAAACACAGAAGATTGATGCAAATTGTCTTCACATTTATTCAACTGCTTACACACATTTCCTGTCCTGTCATCTCCTTAATATCAATGGGAATCAGAATGTATTCTTATTTAGAGATAGTTTAGATGTTTGGACAAGTTGTACAGTATGAAACTTGTAGTGGAAGCAAAGCTACAGTATTAGCTTCCTTACCGAACCCAGAGTTCTGAGCGAACCGAAAGCAATCGTGGTCTTGAAACCCAAAAACTTTGAAAACAGGCAATTTATGTTTTTGGGACATTATGTTGTATGACACTATGAATCCCACACTATGAGTTCTAGCCGGGTCCTGAGTGAGCAGGAGATTTTAGACAAACAGTAAACAGCAGAAATGGGGTCACGACACTGAACATGTTTTAATCCACATCGCAACATGAAGGCAAAGTGTTAGTCACCTCCAAAACAAAACCACGGTCCCCCAGCATTTGGAAAAAGATGACAGGCCTTGTTACCAGTGAAAAGGTAACCCTTGTGCCTGCATGTTGTGGTGTGGATTAAAACATGTTCAGTGTCGTGACCCCATTTCTGCTGTTTACTGCTTGTCTAAAATCTCCCGCTCACTCAGGACCCGGCTATAACTCATAGTGTGGGATTCATAGTGCCATACAACATAATGTCCCAAAAACATAAATTGCCTGATCCATAATACTATTTCTATTCTATAAATACTATAAAAGTATCATTGTAAAATCATTCAGTAATTTTATAAATTTACATAAAGTTATTACTGAAATATTATCTTCCCCATGGCCCTGGCCTGATGTTGCCAGTATGACGTTAGTCCAGAGTTTTATGCAGCTGTGCATTATGTACCGTAACTGTGTTACTCTAACAGACTAATCTCTGTGAGTCACGGTTGCCTTGTTCTATCTGGCCAAGACTCACCTGGCCCACTTCCCTAATCTCCCATCATCACAATTTCCCTTCTTTCTCATAGGTTGGAAGATGAACCAACCAGGGAGGACGGACTGTGGGGTAGCCAATCGGATCTCCGTGCTACGTCACGTTCTGCCTCGCACCCGGAGCTATGCATTGTGGGCCAGGGATACACCGTGAATGAAGAGGCCTATGTTTAGGACCAAGTGGGATTATGGATTAGCAGGCCTCTCTGAGGATTTGAGATGGTTTTTTTTCATGCCACTGGATGGAGAGGAAGCGTTAAGTCTATGAAAGCCTCTTTGCTGCTGGGACCACAGACCCTTTTTCATTTTTTGTTTTCAAGGACACATTTCCACAGCCTGATGCATCATTGTGTCTGTCTGGGTCAGGGTGTCAGGGTGCGTCTCTTCATGGTTTTTCTGGAAGTGTATGTGCACGGGTGCATGCATACACGCATGCATGTACATAAAGCTCACTCTAGCTTTCGGAGGAATTAGCTAGAGTGAGTTTACCTGCCTAGGAGAAATAGACCAAGCCCATGAAAAAAAAAAGCATCACTTTTCAAGCCCATGCACAAGCAACAAAGATTTTCCACAGACTTCCGGAGGCACCAGCAGCTTTAAGCTCAATAATAATAATAATGGTTGTAATGAAGATGTCTGTTCATGTTATGTGTACTTTTTAACAAGGATCGCGATGGTTATCTTAGTTGTTGACCTTGGGAACACCACTTGGCAGGCCAAAAACATCTGATTGGCCAAACACATCAGCTCCCTGCATCAGTAACCAATCAGAGGCCTGCCAAGTTGTGTTCCTAGTGTCAGACCACCATTGCATTCCTCATCAAATAGTACACACAAAGTACAACCTGCCAATCAGAAGCTGGGAAATATGCAATCTTTCCTCTTATTTTTTATTCAGCTTAAAGCTGCTGGTGCCTCTGGGAGTCTGTGGGAAACCTTTGTTGAAAAGTGATGCAGAGCTGGGCAGGTAAACTCACTCTGAAGTTGCCTACTGTAGCTTTAATGTGGAACACCACCCAATTGAAGAATCCATATTGTTATGGCCTAGGAGAGTACAATCAATGTGTAAACATGTAAACTCTCTCCGAAAGCCAGAAATTGGAGAGCTGAGAATCAAACTTGTGATGTCAACAGGTACAAAGTCTGGATGACTTGGAGACAAGGAGGGCACTGTTGGATTTTCTGGGGATAAGGTTACATTTTATTATTTGAACCTGATAAAGCTACTACTATTGTATAATAAAGCTAATTTGGGTGTAAAGATGTCATAACAAGTTTGAAACATAACATTAATTCCATGGTTTCTGGCATTGAGGGTTGTTCTTGTTCAAACTGATTGGACTGTGCTAGAACATGGTACAGGAATAACATATATAAGCTTATATATATGCTTTCTTAAATTGAGTGATATTCCACTTGCATCTGTCTCATTCTTGCAGAGAAATATGTATGGGCTACCCCACGCAATCATGTTTACAATAGCTTATGTTCATCATTTGGGTCCATAAAGAGATTATACATTGGCAGAGTATCTCATATAGTAAAGAAACATTGGAATGGTAAAATGGTAAATGGACTGCATTTATATATCAGCTTTTATACAAATCGCTTTACAATTTTGATCCTCATATTCACCCACTCACTCACACACCGACGGCAGAGGCAACCATGCAAGGTGCCAATCTGCTCGAGAGCAATTAGGGGTTAAGTGTCTTGCTCCAGGACACTTCGACACGATGCTGGGAAGAGTGGGAATTGAACTGGGAACCTTCCGATTACCAGACGACCGCTCTACGATTGCTGTATCATTTTCTTCTTTGTTTTCTACCTTTGTTTCCAAATAAAATTTGTGTACTTCAGAACTGAGATTCTGCAATTTGTGAGTATCCAAAAACAGACATAAACAGTCACCTCCATGATTCTACAGATTTTTCTTCTGTTGAATAGAGCAATTTACCTCAGTCCCTCGACGTGAAATGGCGCCCGCACGTGGTCTTGGCCGTCACTGAAATCTGTGGACTTTACAAAGAATAACGTTGTACAATGCAATCACCCTCCACATTTCAACTCGGTCATGTTAGCCCTTTGAACTACGGTATTTTAAGATACAAAACCAGCTGGAGTATGGTGAACAATATTAAAGCTATTCTAAAAGGCTGCTTCTGTTCAAATGCCAAATAACTGTTAATTGATTTCATACTGTAGGACACGTTTACCTCAGAAATATGGCGGCGTGCAAATGTTCGCCACTAAGAAAATGCGTGCGCGGTGAAGTTTGAAAGAGAAGGAGATGGGCGGAGCTTTCCAGAGTAGTTCTTACACCAGCCAATTAACTACGAAATATTTCACCAACACTGTGGGCATTTTACTCAAACTGTTGTTGTAATAAATCTGAAAGAGTCAATGTACTTTGACACTGCATATTTGACACTGGGAAATGTACTGTGTACCACCTGAGACAGTTAAGGAAGTTCAGAGTATTGGGGAAGATACTCCAGTCCTTCTACTCCGGAGCTGTAGAGAGCATCTTGACTGGAAACATCACTGCCTGGTATGGAAACAGCACGGCACAGGACAAGAAGGCCCTACAGAGAGTGGTGCGCTCAGCTGAGCGTACTACGGGTATTGCACTACCACCAGAGGTGAAAATCCAGAGCCTGCAGAATAATGAAAGACCCTCACCACCCCAACAACAGCCTGTTCAAGCTGCTGCGGTCAGGCAAACGCCTGTGAACACCAGCAACTAGGACAGAGAGACTTCGGCTCAGCTTCTTCCCCCAGGCCATCAGAGTCTTGAACACTGAACTCTCCACACACAAGCACACATGAGCACACACACAACACACACACTGTATACACTCACACACTAGCAGTCACTTTAGCATGAACACACACACACACACACATGCTGCACACGCTCACACTCAACAGTCACTTTACAACACAATTTAAAAACAAGAACGGGAGTGGTTCTTGTATAGTAAACAGATGGATATAGCAAGCTAGCATAAGGACACATATAACTGTAGATTGTATAGTATAGCATTGTATAGTAGTGTACATAAGACCCAGTGCCTCATCCATAGCTAACAGTGTATTGCACTATCGCAGGACCTCAGCATGTCTTACCATGCTTTTTGTAAACTTTATGTACATATACCTGTTATGTCTTATTCTTATTATTCTTATTGTTGTATTATTGCACAATCGTTGCGGGCAAGACCACCCACATTTCACTGTATGCTTGTATGCCGTGACAAATAAAACTCTTGACTTGACTTTCACTACCACACTACAGACGGTTACGTCTGTAATGTGATAGTGAAAGGTTAACCTTCTGTAGTGTGGTAGTGAAAGGGTTAAAGAAAGTAATTTAATTAACTAATGAAACTAAAGAATTAAAGACTGAGTGGATCAGTAATATCAGTGATGTAATGAGTGCATTGGACCAGTGTGTGGTGTATGCAAGTGATAAGGTGAGAATCACACAAACAAAAGCTCATGGCCAGCTTGGAGGAGAGGAGACAAGAGAAGCCAGCCTTTGAGCTCACGTATGACACCTCCTCCTGACACACCTGAATAGGTGTGTCTGTGATTGCCAGGCTGTGAATGACAGACATGTTAGCACATACACATGTATACCCCTTAGCTAACCTGTATGAGAGGGATGGGGTTGTCACAGAATGTTCTACAGACACTACCACACCACAGTACGGACACCAAGTGGTGAGGGGGAGGGGAGCTGCAGAGTTGTTTTTGTTCTGCTGGGTTTTTTTCTTCAGTTTTTGTCTACATGGGTTAGTCTCTTTCTTTTTTGCCTCTAGTTTCAAGTTTCATGCCTTTATTTTATTTTTTAACATATTTTTGTTGAGACTGCCTTTAATAATCACCCTCATCTGAACCTTCATCTGCCTCTAAGTAATTAAAAGGAGTGACAGGCACAAAGAGCTGCTTTAGAATGGCCATTATGTAGTCACTTGGAAGAGCATCTATGCTGAACCTACAGTATTAGCACTACTGCCAAACAAGTTATTAGAACAAGATGTTTGCATTCCAGTTAACTGTAGAGAGGCAACACAGCAGATTTGAGAAAACTCAAATCCAGGATGTGTCAAGAGTACATGAGCTGTTTTAATCAAAGACACATGTATACGCTAGCAAGTCAGCCTGTACTGGATTTCACTTATTGAGGCACAGCATGCACATATTGGTTTACATTGTTAACAACCAAGATTCCAATGCAAGAGAAATTCTGCAAGTAATCAGTTAAGTTGTTGGTTATGTTGAGGTTATAGAGCCTGCTAACCATGATGATAGCATGATGATGATGATGATGCTGGTATGTAGTGGATCATACTCATGCCAAATTCATGGTGGCAGGAGTTTGTAGTTGAACTGAATCACCCCCATCCCAAGCCAAATTCATGGTGGCTGGACTACTGTACATCTCCCCTCACAGTACAGAGCACAATAAGTTGTGATGATAAAGTACCAAGCCAGAGTATGCTTAGCATGATACTTAACTGACTAGAACCAAAACTATGACAGAAATGACCAATTTCAACCCCCATGTACACATTGTGCCTTTCACATGTAAGTAGATTGACTTGTAGCTGTTCATCAAAGGTTATGTAACACCCAATCAAGTTAGATGCTACATATTGCTGGTGTTGACACTAATAATGTGCAATTTTCTATTTCCATGAAAATGGCTGTAATTGGGCTGTATCCTAATAAAATTTATCCTGGCTGTACAGTATACTAACTGACTATGTTCTCTGATAAGAGAGAAGCTGCAGCCTCCAATTACTATTCACCAGTTTTACAAAGAGGTATCTCAGAGGTGTGTGTGTGTTTCACGTTTTAGCCACTTGGGAGCAGTCTGTAACCAAGTTTGTCTTGTTTTAATTTTATTTGTCACGTATAAAGTACATGTACATTACAGTGAAATGCTTGGTTCTGTATGAGCCCCTGAGAATATGCTTCATACAGTAAGAAAAAGTAAAAGAGGAATAAAGTCCCAACACAAATACAATATACAAAATATACAAACTAAAGTACAACCTAAGTACAATGAAACTACAATGAAGTAAAACAATGCAGACAATGAGGAACACAAAATGCAAACTTTAAAAACAAACAAATGCAAAATGCAAAAAAATTGTGTAGTGTTAAAAGTGTCTATAGTGAGTGTTAAGGTGAGTGTTTGTTTAAAGTGAGTGTGTGCATGTGTATGTGCGTGCAATGAATGTAGATGGATGGGTTGATGTTACATCGCGTCATTGAGCATCCTGATGGCCTGGGGATAGAAGCTCCTTCTGAGTCTCTCTGTACTGGCCATGAGACTCCGGTAGCGCTTGCACAGCAGTGCAAAGAGGCAGTTGTTTGGGTGGCTAGAGTCTTTGACTAGTCACTATTGCCTTAGCCTTGTAACTCCGATCAAGGTGACCAACGTGAATTATCTCGGGATGAAGAATGGACGACACTTGATGGATATATTCCAGGTTGGCCGAGTTAATCATGAGACACCTCCACCTCTCGATGTTCCTGACTAATGCCTGTCTTTGCGGTGAACGGAGAAGTTGTCGGCGGGCTGGACAGCATGGTCTGGTACTGCTGGTGTTAGCCATGTCTCGATGAGACAGAGGACGTTACAACTCCTATTTGAGCTCCTGGGGAATCATCAAAACAAAGCATGCTATTCTCTGTCCTCGCTCCACGGTGGTGAAACAACCCTGAAACAAACCTGCCCAGGTATCCGCCCAATCAACTAAAAACACACCTTTTATGCTACTATGTCCATACTAATATGTACTATGCCTATACTACTACCTACTATGCTATATGCCTATACTACTATGCACTCAGAGTGAAGTACTCAAGTTCGGCATTGCTAGGTGAACAATACCACTTACCCTTAACCTGCTGAATTGTTGTACACAATGTGTAAGTCGCTTTGGATAAAAGCGTCAGCTAAATGGCAAAAAGTAGAATTGCAGTGTCAAGCCAAAAAGGGTTGTTGTAACAACACATATACCAAATCATATTGTGTGGCTTCCCAGCTTTGGTGTTATATGTCTTGTTTTTGTGTGATGGAACCACTGTTTTGTTTGGTCTTCCCCAAAGGCTTCTCATGTGTCTGTGTGTAACAGTTATTAATGTCATGTATAATTACATAAAGTCTGTTATTACATATGTATTACCTGACCTATTGTGGTGGTACTGCTCAAATCTGACTTTAAACCATTGAAGAAGAGGAGGGAAGCATATTCTTTTGAGGCTGTTTATTCAGTAGGGCATAGCAGTTAACAGGATACACATGCGAGTGAGACCAGAGCCAAAAGGTTTCCTTCTCCTTGTCCAGACATATTTTATAGGCAACAGGACAGATTACCCACATACCTTTCTTTATTAAAACTTGTTTACCTTAGTCACAAAGTTCTTGCAACACCCCATCACAGCACTTGTATTAGTCATATTCATGGAATAAGTCTATAACATTCTCTGACCATCTTCTGTTACCAAACAATGTGCTGCTGCTCTATTTTGAATTGTCCCAACTTCCATAATAATAACTAATAACTATTTGGGAAGAGGGGTTTGTGTTGTATTGGGCACACATTTCATTTGAAAATTTGTCTTTTTGGTTATTTCTGTCAGAACTTAATTAATAAATCTACCTCATGCTTCATCCCTGGGTATGTCATCTTTGGGGAACACAAGAACAAAGCGGGGCTCGCAACTCACTTGTAGTTCCAGGGTGATTTTAATAAACAAAACAGGCAGTAGATGCAACGTTTCGACCTTACCGACCCCACTTTGTTCTTATGTATTACTGTTTTTACAGTTTGGCTCAGCACCAACAAATGGATGTGCGTTATATTTTTCTGAATCTTTGGGGAACACAACACAAGCAGTTTAGTCCGCTACATCAAGGTGGAGTGCACCTGTGTGATGAAACAACTAGTTTCAAACTAGCTAGTTACAACTAAGGGCTTAGTAAAGACCAGTTTGGCGTAAATCATTACTAAATTCAAGCATTTAGTATTTACTAAACCCTTAGTTGTTACTAGTGTAAAATACTGAGGATTCGGTCGCAGTCGTTATGATTATGACGAGGGTCATTACATTATTATGTAAAAACACTGGGACACTTAATAAGTCCCATAAAAGTGGGGCTTCTTGCAATAATGACAAGGTCCTTTCCATCACCATACTAACGTTACATGGACTACATACATGTATTTGTCTAGGTTTTGACTTACACTACCTTAGAGGTATTTACACATAATTAGTCATTACTAAGCTAAGTGGTGCAAGCCATTTGAATTTAATAGTGACTAAATCTTGATTTAGTAAATACTTAAACTTGCACTTAGTAAGACGTGGTACAACCGACTCCTGGTGATTATTGCTTATAAATTGTGAACAACTTCCCTTTGAGGTATTTCCAATTGTTATATTTATTTTGTTGACTTTTTACTTTACAATCTCACTTTTTTTTCTCTCCTCATTAATTGTCCATCCTGTATGTTGCCAGATGCAAGGATGAGGGGTCGTGACAGACATACATAAAACAATACTGCCTCAGGTGGCTAAACAGATGTAAAGAGGAGAGCGCCAAGAATAAAGCTTGGGGACCCGATGTTTCCTGTGGCTGGTTTTATGCTGGATAGGGATTAACAGTTTTTTTTTTCTTTTTTCTCCTTGGAAGTTTATGTATGTATTTATTTTACCTTTATATAACCAGGCAGGTCAGAACACATTTCTATTTTCAGTGACGGCCTGGCGAGAGGACAAAAGGTCCCCTCGAAGGGTAACAGGGAAAGGGGACAGAACAATAAATAAAATAAAATAAATAGAAAAGAGACAAGATTCAAGAGTTTTATTTGTCACATACAGTACATACCAGGGCATACAGTGAAATGTTGGTGGCCATGCCCGCTTCGATTGTGCAATAATACTAATAATAAAATAGACATAAAAAAACAGGTAATAAAATATACATAAAAAGGGCATGATAAAATAGACATGCTAAATTCCTGAGATTGTTAGCTACGGATTTAAGGCACTGGGTCCTATGTACACCACTATACAATATACAGTTTTTACTCTATATCCCTATGCTATACTTGCTACAGTATATCTAAACTATACTATACAAGAACCACATAGGTTCTTTCCTTAAAGTGACCTTTATTTTTCTCGTTCCTTTAAAGTGTCCTTTCCATTTTGTTTTAAAGTGACCGTTTGTGTGTAAGCGATTGCAGCATGTGTGTTGTGTGTGTGTGCCGCCTAGTTATAGTTGAAAGTGGGGGTGCAAATATTTTTTTAAATTAAAAAAAAAAATTTAAATGTTTTTTTTTTTTTGACAGGCAAGGGGTGGTTTGGAGCGGCACGACCCCCTCCATGGCAGATTTTTTTTTTTTATTTAATGAACCTGTACGTGCAATTTCCTGCAATATAGAGCCTTCAATCTTGACCAATAAAGCTGCTCTTTTCACTATAAAACTCAGTTTATATTGCAGTATGATAGCCAATTACTATAATAATAATAATATATTAATATATATATATACTGTATATACACTGTATATTGATTTTTCGCTCATTCATTTTTATTAAATCAATCTCCTTTCAAATAGGCCAAGTTTTTAATAAGAAAGAGAAAAAAGATATATTTCCATTACCTGTAAATCTTGTCTCTTTCTCTCCTTCTCTGCCTCCTCCCTGAGTCTGCAGTGCACAATCATGACATCGATCTAAAAAAAAAAAAAAAAAAAAAAAAAAGGTAAAAAAAAAAAAATTGAGGCCCCTCGTCACTATAGGCCCACGGGCCGCGGCCGTCGTTAATACGGCCCTGCTCGTCTGCCATATAGATAGCGTTAACGTTTGCAAATGAAGTCAACGTCATCCAGCTCACAGTGCCTCACACCACATATCTAGATAACGTTAGCTAGCGGCTAGCACTAAAGCTAACGCCAACCAGAGAGGGAAACGTTATTATTATTTATTCGAGGAAACCGTATGACCAGATCGCAATTCGGGACCGTGAAACACTTTTATTGTATTGCGTGGTAGAACCGTAGTCCGTAGAAGTTCTACTACCACTCAATAGTAACTTATGTCTAACATAATCCTTTTATTTGAACAACTTACTGGAAAAGCCTGCCTGCCTATCACCAATATTATGACACACTCTGTGGGCTTTGATTTACACTCACAGCCTACCCGCTGCAGCCGTGCAGCCAGACTGCAGCGCTGTGTGCTGAAGGTCTACGCGCTGGAGATGGGAGGTACTGGATCAAACCATAATGGGGCAGGGGGGGGGGTTCGCAATCTTTGGAAACTTAAAAACTTGTTATTAAGTGTCATTGCGTATTATTAATTTGATTGAAATTACGTAGTTATGGTTAGATTTATATATATATTATATTATATATCATATTTCATATGATCAAAAAGTGGTGGAGCAAGATCATAACCTTGCTCCCCCAAGTTCAATAGTGAGAGAGCAGCCGCTCCCGGTGCTCTTAGGGCCAGGCGGCACAGTGTGCTCATATACTTGTGTGTGGAGAGTTCAGTGTTCACTGTTCTGATGGCCTGGGGGAAGAAGCTGAGGCGTAGTCTCTGTGTTCACGTGTGTGCGTAGGCGCTTGCCTGACCGCAGCAGCTTGAACAGGCTGTTGTTGGGGTGGTGGGGGTCTTTCATTATTCTGCAGGCTCTGGATTTGCACCTCCTGTTATATAAGTCCTGCAGGGGTGGTATAGTGCAATACCCGTAGTATGCTCTACTGAGCGCACCACTCTGAAGGGCCTTCCTGTCTTGTGCCGTGCTGTTTCCAAACCAGGCAGTGATGTTTCCAGTCAGAATGCTCTCTACAGCCCCGGAATAGAAGGAGTGGAGTATCTTCCCCGGTACTCTGAACTTCCCTGTCTCAGGTGATAGAGGTGGTGTTTCGCCTTCTTTACCACAGAGTTTATGTTTGTAGACCATGTCAGGTCCTCTGTGATGTGGACTCCCAGGTACTTGAAACTGCTCACCCTGTCCACGATAGCCCCATTTATCCACAGTGGTGTGTGTGTGTGTCCTGCTGTATTCTCCTAAAATCCACGATCAGCTCCTTGGTTTTACCAATGTTCAGGAGTAGGCTGTTATCCTGGCACCAGCGTGCCAGTTCATCAACCTCCTCCTGGTAGGCCTTCTCGTCGTTCGAGATCTGCCCCATCACCATCGTGTCATCAGCAAACTTACCTCTATATACTGATGATCCTCCTCTACCATGCCAGCAGGATCAACCTCTCCATATACCTCGACCACGGCACTGGCATGCATCGCAAGCTGATAAATGTGTCTGAACTGGCTGAGTCTCTGGGCCCTGAGTACTGCAGCACTCTGCTGGGGATACTATGTATTTTCTGGGGAAGACTGTACCAGCACCTTCAAAGGCAAGGGAAAGGTGAATCCCTTGAAGAAGTTGCAGAAGAACCCTAGGTTCCAGAAGGCTTTCAGTCAGCTTGGTGCATTATGGCTGGTGACAGATGAGCTCAAACAGGAGATGGAGTCCTTCACTTGCATTATGTATGGCCATGGTCGGATGAAGTCAGTTGATGCTGTGCGGGCCAAGATGCTGCAGAAAATGGTGGGTCTTGATAAAGTCCTGGATGCAAAATCCAAAGTAGACCTTGAATGCCTGCCTCCTCCCAAGGTCTGTCTCATCCCACATGTACAGTGAGTCAACTTCAGAGTTGCCTGCTACAAAAGAGCAGACCAGCCAATATTTGAGATGCCCAAACCCTATGATCAGGATATGGGCTGGGAGAAGATGATGGGGGGTGTTAGAGCCTGTCTGGACGATTGGACCCATCCTCCCTCCTTCTCTTGTGGAGGTACTGGCCCAGAAAGCAGAGTCAGAAGAGCAAGAAGCCCCTGTAAGGCCCAAATTAAATTGACATTATCAACTTCAGAGGCCAGAATGTGGGACCTATAAACACATTTACCACCCAATAGCATTGTGAGGCTGAACAACAGGACCCATTGACTATGTAAATGTGTACAAAAAAATAATAATAAAAAAATATATACTATTTTCTTTAAATATCCAAAAGCTAAAAGTGATGTTGTAATTTTGAAACCGAGGGTATTAAGGAGGCTGGAGAGTACGAGTGTGATGAGGATGGAGATTGGAGAGATAGACTTTGATGATGATGATGATGATTAGTAGTTTAGGTTTTAATGTTGTGCCAACAGAGAAGATGTACTGTAATAGTACTTTGTTTGAACCTTAACAAAACATATTTAACTGGATTTCAAATTGTATACGAAAATGAGTTATTAGTCTTTTCACATTAGTCTTCCACTTTTGGCCTTGTTTACACAAAATCTACAATATTTAGGGCATAACAGCACGATACAATCTTTATTAACATTGTATTTCCAATATTAACCTCAAATTGATCTCATCTGATGGACTACATTTGAGTAAAGTGGGGAAATACAGATGTGATCTAAACATTTTCAGCTTTTTTTGCATTTTCTTGTCCTGAAATAGAATCAAGATGTGTTTGAATCTTAAAAATAACAATTTGACTGAATTCCTTGGGTCAATATTGTTTGGGGAAATGTTTTAATTTGTCTCTATATGTTGTTAACTTCAAAAGTTATGCTGTTTTCTTTTTCTTCTTTTTCAGGTTTTCGTTCAGGATAGGTGTATTAAAGGGTTAAAAATAAACCCCAATAGGACATTATTTCAACCTGTTACCTATTAAAATCTTAAAATAGACACTTCAAGGATTAAGAAAAAACAGGTGGCGAAAAAAAATCCAGACCATGTAGGTGGACCTATGTTTCCATCTCTATACTATGGAGTTGGAGCTGAACCTGGCCACACAGCGTTTACATGGACAGTTTATTCCCCTTTTCATTCGGAATTAACGTTAAATCCTATTTAAAGTTATCATGTAACCGCAGCCACAGTCACTTTAAAACACACATCAAACAACCAAATAAAATTACAAAGGGGCATACATGAAGCAGAACAGTCAAATTACTGTTAAAAGGCATGGGTGGCAGTTGCATTTGCAGGTGTGTTTAATAAACAACTCTGATAGAACTAAGTAGTGAGGGCCGAGGGGGATCGATTTTCGAAGCATTTTGAATCTCGTTCCAACTGCTGGGAGCAGCAAATTGGAAGGAGGACTGACCAAAGGAAGAGTTAACACGGGGGACATCTATGAGAGATGATGAGTATAGCTCTGGCGTTATACGGAGTAGATGACGATTTTAACAAGTGTATCAAAATAAGGAGGAGTCAGAGTCAGCAGTGAGTCAGACAGTGATTCTGGTAAATGGCTGCTTTTTTATATAGCGCTTTTATCCAAAGCGCTTTACAATTTGTTACTTACATATTACCCATTCACACACCGACGGCGGAGGCAACCATGCAACAAACAATCGGGAGCAATTAGGGGTTAAGTGTCTTGCTCAAGGACACATCGACACGCTGCCCAGGAGGAGCGGGAATCGAACCGGGAACCTCAGGATTGCCAGACGACTGCTCTACCTCCTGAGCCACTGTCACCCCGAGATTCATTCCAGAACAAAATTAGATGCTGTGTCTGGATTTTTTTTGAATTATTATTATATTTATCATACATCATCGTTATTTTGTAAACAATTTATGTAACATTTAAATAAACTCGCCTGTGGCAGGGAGGGCGACGCACAAATTGCCATTATCAGTCAGCCGCACCTGCAAAGGACTGGCCGAGGCGGTTCGTGGAGTGTCGGGGGGTATGAGTCTGTGACTGAACGTGCTTCTCATCTTGACTAGCTCATCATACAGGGATTCTCCAGGATAGCGGCCAGCTTCCTTCGCATCCTCCTCTCTGCCACCACCTCTAGTCTGACCAGCTCACCACGGAGCTAGCCTTCCTCAGCTTGTTCAGTTTGTTGATGTGCCTTGAGTTGATGTAGCCCCAATCATTGCAATGATGACTAATAATGACCAAAGCATCGCTCTTTGCCTTGTTTTAACAGTTTTTGGTCAACAATGGAGTTCTATGACTTCTAGATATGAGCTATAATCTGGTTATGGCTGGATGGACCAAAGTTATAAGTAAAATGCATTGTAGGTTTTGTTTTTTCAGTAAGCTATGTTGACAATAAGAAAAGAAAAAAGACACTGGCCTTATCCTTTAAAGCTACAATGTGCAAGGTTTTTTTGTCAGAATTTTGCCTCAAAACCTCTCAACTTGGACACACTGACTCACAGTCTACTTAAATTTAGTTTACAACTATATTTAATTTCTGCCCCTGGCAGAGACCGTATGGAGTGATGCCTGCAATGACGTGTAGTGTCCACCAGAGGGGGAACTCGGCCCACTTTTATCTCTCCCCTCAATAAGAGTTCTGAAATGGACACAATGGACAGAAGAAAAGTGGGAAATAATATGAATGCATAGCAGTTTGTATACTTTGTATGCTTTATGTATGAGTTGAACATTTGCCATTGTCAATAAAAAGCTCCCTCCGGCTCACCAGGCATATGATGGAATCATAATGCACTCTGGTATGAATTGTGCTCCCTCTGAAACAGAAAATTGGAGTGTAAAAACTGCAAGTAATATATAGTAATAAACTGGCAGAACGTAAACTATGAGGGAAATTAATACAAACACATGTGCATCATACTCAAGGATTCACACTGAATAAAAGCATAATTGTGTTTTCATAGGAACTGTCTCCACAAGAATAGTACATTTTTTTTTTTTTTTTTTTTTGAGATTATGTGACATTTTTTATTATTCAATAATAGGGCCGTGTTAGTGTCTCTTCAAGTGATCACAGATGAGCTGAATCTCTTTGATCTGAGCAGCCTGCTTGAACGCCGCCTCCTCCAACGACTTGACCCTTTCCTCACACTGCCCAACCTCCTTCTCCATTTCTTCAAACAAAGATGGGATATCATCGGTGGTGGGGGGGGGAGATGGCTCTTTGTTTAGGACGAGGTTGACCACGAAGAGGTGCGTGTGGTCGTGGTTCTGGTTCATGACCTCCATGTCTTGGGCACCCAAGTGGCGACCCATCTAACGCACTGTGTCGCGAAGCGGCCGACCCGGGTTCGATTCCCGGACCCGGCGTCCTTTGCCGAATGTCTTCCCCCCGCTCTGTCTCCCGTTCTTCCTCTCTCTCTCCCTCTGCCGGACTGCCCGGTGGAACAAACAAATAAAAACGTCTTCCATTGATCTCGGGAGGAAATTGGTCGTTCATGCCAAAGGTGGTTGTGACGGCCGGGGCTCCCTTCCACTGGTCAAATGACTTACTCGTGAGTAGTACGCCCTTGGGTAAAGAAAAGCAAGGTCCACAGTGCAAAGTAAAGTTATCCAAATGGTTTATTTGATAAGTCTCTTTTACAGAAGTGATCCTAAGATATACTTTCCTAAGTATTCCGGTCAATACTACTACAAGGTAAGAAAACTGTATTTTCCCAGTCTCCAAATTCACCGCAGACTCGACACATGAAGACTCCTTCGCAATGTGGGAACCGCAAATCCACTGGTAGGCTCCTGGCTTCAGTCCTCTGTTCGGTCCTCTCCAGTCTGGTCGAAGATTCAAAAGACCCTTGCTTCTTCTTCTTCTTATTTGAATTTCCGGCAGTGTAGACGCATCGAGGCGTATTACTGCCCTCCACAATTCTTGCTTCGCCCACACTTGAGAAAGTTTACACTCCTCTTCTTCTTCTCATCTTCAAAACACATTTCTATCGTCTCTGTCTCCTTCTTCTCTGCTCCTCTTGTCATACAATCACAATACAAACATCATCTCCTCTCCTTGCTGCAGGCGTGCTCGATTTATATAGGCAACCAAAGAATCTAGAATGTTCGGTTTATGACCTCATTCAGAGCCTTCACGAATGTTCCAGAGCCTTCTATCATGATGTCATCGCCCCCCAACGTTCTAGAAGGTTCTAGGTGCCAGTAGGCTCTATCATGACAAATACGACGGTTCAATGACTTTATCTAAATCCAATCAATATTAAACATTCTAAATAATAATAATAATAATAATAATAATAATAATAATAATAATAATAATAATAATAATAATAATAATCAAAACACTCAGATGGCCGTTACACCGGCCCCTAATTGGGTCTACGCAATTACAAAACAAGTAACCGGGTCAGTTGAGTGGTGCCAGAGGTCACTAGTACGTGGCACACCGAAGGAGGACGGTCTTTACCACCGCCTCATGCCGCCTCTTGGAGAAGACAGACCTGGGTGCTGGGTCTATCTAAAAATGGTCGTCTTCCTCGTAGGCCGCTTGGTTATTAATATGTAGAACCGTAGGATGGGTGAGCTGGCAGACTCTGCAGCGACTCTTCGCGGGGCAGTTCTTGCTTAGGTGACCCCGTTGCAGACAGCTGAAACATAGGCCTTTACTCTGGAGAAACTCTATCTTCTCCTTGTGAAGAGCCTTCTTCAGCTTGGTGCATTGCTCCATGGCATGCTGTTCTCCTTGGCAGAAGAGGCAAGGGTTGGAGAAGGCGCAGAGGGTATCACCCTCGGGGCGCGCATTAGCCTCTGCCGGGTGCTGAACTGCTGTCGCGGCGGTGGTGAAGCTTCCCCGCGCGTCGCCATTTCTGGAGGTCCTTTCGTCCTTGTGAGCCCTAGTTTGACTCCGGTTTCCCTCTGTGAGGTTGCCAAAGAGCGGGTGTAGGGCTTCCTGGGCTTCTAGGTTGACAAATTCGACGAGGTCGCTGAACTTGGCGCTGCGCCTCTCTTTCCTCCGAAGCGCCTGCTGGACATGGCTTCTCCACCGCTTTCTCTGCTCTAACGGAAGCTTGGCTGTGATGGCCCGCATATTTGATATGCTGTCAAGCTCCTGTACGTGCTCCACGTCTGTCATGGCGTGGAGGCATCCAGTGAGATAGAGGCCGAAGGAGCGGAGCGCCCCTCCGTCCTCGGGCTTGATAATAGGCCAGTCCAGCGCCTTGTCTATATACGCCATGGATATGATGTACCCATTTCCGAAGTGCTCTTGCAAGAGCCGCCTTGCCTCGGGGTAGCCCTGCTCCGAGTCCATTGGAATACAAGTTCGTACCAGCTCTCTTGGCTCCCCAGCCGTGTACTGCTCCAAGAAGTACAGCCGGTCCCTGCTGCTATTTGTCTGGTCCTCCACTCCGTGTTCAAAGGCCCGGATGAAGGGCCGGTACTCCATAGGTTCTCCCCTGAAGGTTGGAATCTGTTGAGGGGGCAGCCTCCCTGGGAATTCCGCCACTGCCCGTCGGTACTCTAGTGGCGGAGCCTCTTGCTCTTTCTGGGTAGCGCCGCCTGGTGCCCTGGAGTTGAGACGGCCAACCGGTTCCCTTTTTATCAGGGCGGTCAGTGAAGTGGGCCGAGCCTGCGGGCGGGCTTGGGCTTCGTCGGTCTTCCCTTTCTCTATGTAAGAGCTCCTTCCACTAATACGGGACCCCCCGTCGTCGGGGGTTCGTTGGCCCCCACGCTCTCCCAGGGCTTGGAGCTTAGCCTCTACCTCAGCTAACGCAGCCTGGCTCTGTAGCTCCTCTCTCCTTTCTTTCATCTTACAGTAGCTAGATTCCGAGCATCCTGTGCCGCCCTCTCGGCATCCTGTGCCGCCCTCCTTTCTTTCATAGTACATTTGTTTACAGTCATGTTATTTGCATAATCTTTGCCATCAAAAGAGAGATGTTCTTGTCACTCATATTTTACTGTCCCTTCAGAAAAGCAGATCATGTTTAAAGATCCCCTCCACATGTGTTTTTAACACTTTAAAAAAAATTGGTTGATTGATTGATTGAATGAAAACTTTATTAACAGACTGCAGAATGGGTACAGTACAGTACAGCTCAATACATACAATTGTTAAGGGGATGCAGACCAGAGAAAGACTTTCGTCTTGTTTACATCAGGGTCCCCCATTTTCAATTCATCGTAACATATATGACATACATGACATACAGATAGACAGTACTGATACATCTATACATTTATGACATACCAGATTTGCAAATACAGTACTGTTTGTGATACGAAAAGAGTCCAGAAAAAAAGAGTATATACATTTGACATAGAAACTGTACATTGGAGGAGGTTGGGTAGGTGGGGGGGACTGTACATTGGAGGTGGTTGGGTGGGTGGGGGGGGGGTTGGGTAGGAGGGGTGGGTGGGGGACACTGTACAACTGTACAAGCAAAACTGTACATTGGAATATTGACAAGACCATACTTGGTAATTTACTGTACATTGGAGGGGGTTGTGTTAGGACATTTACAGGGGCCAGTTTCGAATTGCAGTCTCCCGTAGGTGTTTTTTGAGAGTGTTTTTGAAAGTGGGTAGTGATTTACATTCCTTTACAGCTTTGGGTAGGGCGTTCCACATTGATGTGGCATAATTGCAAAACGTGTTTAGTCCCTGGTTTGAGCCGAATCTGGGTTTAACATGATTTGTGGAGCTCCCTCTGGTGTTGTGATCGTGGTATTCACTGACCTTTGGGAAGTAGTTTGACATGTACATGGGTACCTTGGTCGTGTAGTGTATCTTGTAGACCAGGCCCATTGCAAGTTGCTGTACTCTGTCGTCTACTCTAAGCCATTCTAGGTTGTCAAAGTGGGCAGGGGTGAGGTGGGTTCTAGGAGTAAGGTCAAGCAGTAGTCTGACCAGTTTGTTTTGAGATGTTTGTAATTTAGTTTTTAGCGCCTTTGAGGTGCTTTGGTACCATGAGGTGCAAGCATAGTCGTAGTACCCTTGAATGAGTGCTCCTGCCAGAGTCTTCAGGTTATTCTTGTTTACCAGTGAGGAGATCCGGTACAAGAATCGAGTTCGTTGGTTGACTTTTTTTATTACATTGGATGCCATTTTGTCACAGGTGTGGTTTGTCCATCAATATTTTCAATAAACTACTGAAAATGGAACGCCAACATTATGGGAAATCTGCTGTCTTCTCCAAGAAAAGTCAGACAAGAAGATAGAAACCAATTCCCTCTGTGTGGCGTGATTACGAAACCTAGCCGCATTTCTCGGAGACGCTCTCTGATTGGCACTGATGCGTTTGCCCAATCCGTGACGAGCTGTGTCTTTGCCCATTTCCATGTCAAACAGCCTGCACACTACCTGGCGTTCTATCGCCATGCTCTAAGACAAACTCTAACCTTAACCAACTTCGAAAGAATGCCTAAGCTTAACCGTCGAAAGAACTTGCCGTCACGCTCTAAGACAAACTCTAACCTTAACCAACTTCGAAGAGTGCCTAAGCTTAACCAGTGTAGAAACAGGCGTCAGCCAATCAGAGAGCGTCTCCGAGAAATGCGGCTAGGTTTCGTAATCACGCCTCTGTGTGTGTTCTGTAGAATGCTATTCGGCTGCTAGCTAGCCTAGCTTAGCACAAATCAATGGAAGCGGATATGGACCAGCTAGCCTAGCTGCCAAAAACACCTCTCCTGGAGTTTTAAGCTAGGCTAATGGTCCACATCCACTTCCATTAATTCCAATATGAGTTAACTGTAGATGAAACATGTTTTGGAGTGGAGGGGACATTTAAAGACCTATGTTCTCACTAATCTGTTACTGCCCCTTCAGAAAAGAATACCACACTCAATGTAAGATTTTTTTGCATGATTTAAAGGGATAGTTCACACGTTTGGTACCCCAGCCCTATTTCCTACTTACTAACGATGTCGTCGATTGATAAGAGTCCTTTCTCAGCACCACCGTATGCTGTTTTTATACTGGACTTGCCACAGACTAATGCAAAGTCAATGGGGACAAAATCCTGTCTGTACAAGCTGACTGAAACTAACTGAAACCTATTTTCTGTGCACTATGTGGAGTAGGTTTCACCGTCAAAACATTAGGGTAAAGAAGATCTTACTAACGTTTTATAGTCATTTAAGCCTAGATTCAACTTTTCCAAGTGTAATCTGTCTTGGTTTGTTTCATCATTGCAGTTACCAGGTTTTGTTTGGGATGGGTCTTGGTCTTGTCTGGGATGGGTCCAGGTCTTGTCTTGTCTGGGTCCAAGTCTTGTCTGGGTTGGGTCCAGGTCTTGTCTGGGATGGGTCCAAGTCTTGTCTGGGATGGGTCCAGGTCTTGTCTGGGTTGGGTCCAGGTCTAGTCTGGGATGGGTCCATGTCTTGTCTTGTCTGGGTCCAGGTCTTGTCTTGTCTGGGTCCAAGTCTTGTCTGGGATGGGTCCAGGTCTTGTCTGGGATGGGTCCAGGTCTCGTCTGGGATGGGTCCAGGTCTTGTCTTGTCTGGGTCCAGGTCTTGTCTTGTCTGGGTCCAAGTCTTGTCTGGGATGGGTCCAGGTCTTGTCTGGGATGGGTCCAGGTCTTGTCTTGTCTGGGTCCAGGTCTTGTCTTGTCTGGGTCCAAGTCTTGTCTGGGATGGGTCCAGGTCTTGTCTGGGATGGGTCCAGGTCTCGTCTGGGATGGATCCAGGTCTTGGTCTTGATTTTGTTTGGATTGATGAGGTCTTGGCAACTGGTTCTCCTGTCTCTGGCTTTGGGGGGGGGGGGGGGATTCTCCATGCTCACAAATATTGATTGGACTGACACTTAGACTGTGGGAATTACATTTATAGTTTTTGCAAATGCTTCAAGGACAGAACTCACCCCAGTCCTTAACCGGATAGGTGTGCTAATTTATGATGAAACAGCTGTTTAATTTGCAAATCACCATGTGGCACCATTCATGTTTCTACACTAAAAGATGCTGGGACTGAAGACTAATATAAGTACTTTTTCAAGCCAGCAACATGTATTTGATAATGCTATATTGATATACAAATTCTACAACGTGTAGCTGCTTTAATAATTCATTTATGCATGCACACACACAAACACACAATACTCATGACTATGACATGAGAATCAGCATTATCCCATTCAAGAACAACAGAACAGTATGCAACCAGATAGCCGCCCATATTGCCGATCATCCGTACCTTAAAACTCTCTCCACAATCTCATTCAGAACTGCCCATGTATTGGCACTTGGCACTCGTCCTCTGACCGGCCTCTCTGCTCACCAGCACCACAAGACCATGAACGATACTGACAAGACTGGATTCCACGGTCTTATCCAGTCTGGGGGGGTATTACAACTCAGGAGTGAGTTTACACCATGGGGCTAATTCAAGTATGTGGTTTCAACCTTGTTACACATTCCAATTCATCCTGAAAACAAAATAACAAAATAAGTCCACAGTTCCTCATGAGTGTGTGTGTGTGTGTGTGTGTGTGTGTGTGTGTGTGTGTGTGTGTGTGTGTGTGTGTGTGTGTGTGTGTGTGTGTGTGTGTGTGTGTGTGTGTGTGTGTGTGTCTGCGCACACGCCCGTTCACTATCCACTGTGCACAGTCCCGCTCACCTTTTTGGCCAAACCCTCTGGATCATTGGGGTTGATGAAAAACATGACCGATAACACCTCCCTGATGACCACCCGGATGTTGCCTGATATCAGACAGAATTGTCAACTCATTACACTCTGTTTCCATCTTTAGTCTAACATTGACTCAACTCTAATTCTCCTCGCTCTTCTGCTTCCATGGGGGAGGGGGATTCGATTTTCACTAATCACTAGAGACCAACGTGTCCTCCCCACACTGCATTCCAGGCCCACGAAATTCAGATCAAACTGTCAAACTAGACGTTGCAGATCGTATGAATTAAGATCCAGCAATTGCGTATCCTATTTCTTCCCAAAATGTTGTCGGAAACACATTTTAGTCAACCGTTTATGGGGGAGAAGAGAACATTTACGAGGATCTTGACAACAGCTTGACAATGGCATTAGTCCAGCCAGTGGCGCTGATTGGCTAATCGTTAAGCCCCCTGTGGCGCTAATTGGATAATTGCTTTTTCAACTGAGAAATGGCTGCTTCACGTCATGATGCCAGACCAGAATCAGTTGACTCAACTGAGTGGGCGGACTCAAAGGTCTGGACCCAGGCAACAGCACAGGCTGCAGTAACAATCAGTTACCAGGTGATGCACTAAACATATAAGTAGACTTGAAATGCACAACATGAGAGATTATTGGTGAGAGAGCACTGCATGACCTGTCATCGGCCTGGATGTGATTGATTGATTGATTGATTGATTGATTCACTGCTTTCGCCTTTGCTTTATGCTTTCATGATTAGCGTCCATATCAATACCTTCCCTATGCTATTCCCTATGTTGTGTGCTGACCAAAATCGACTGAAAGAGAACTTTTGCTATGATACATTGTATAACACTGAATAGGTTGGGTACTTGCACAGATAGTCAGGAGAGGAGCTTCCAGGACCATGATCTGTATGTCGTATTGAGCCTCACTCTCTAGTTCAAGTAACCGCAAGTATTCAGCTCTGTGTCAAAGAGCAACAAAGTGTTACAGCCACAGCCAGGGCTTTTCTCTCCTGTCTGTCAGCAGGTTCCCAGGCCCATACATGGTCCCCTTCCTGTTCCCATCTCACCATCAACCTACTTACCTGTGCCAGACGACACACCTGCCGGCTATCACCCAATCACCGAACCTGGATAAGAGGCCTGCACTCCTGCCACTCCTTGTCCGAGTGTTGTTTACCCCTGCCGAACCTTAGTGTTCCTGAAATTATGTTTTTGTGTGCTCAGTGACTTTGCTCTATACTACTTCTTGTTCTCCGATGTCCAGGACCTCACCAGCCTGCACCCTCATGGACCTCACCTAAACACACCATCGGCCTGTCACTCTTCCACTCCCGTTCCCTGTCTCTAGCTACTCTCACGACCATTGGAACCTGCTTCCCCCATACTTCAATTAAACATTCTAAACCGCTCTATTCTCCTGTGCCTGTGTTCTGCTCCTGGGTCCTATAAAACACCGCACCCTAACACAAAGACTGTGCATATAACACTGAATAAGTCAAGTACTTCCAATATCTCAAGTATGTTTAATTTCATTTTTCATTTATTCGTTTATTTGGAAGAGACAACATGTATTAATGGACAATACATATAATGCACTGTAAATACACAGGTTTTAGCAAGATATGCAAATGTTCATCTTCAGTCCCCAAACATAAAACAAATAAAATACAAAAACAGAGCAATACAAAAACATGTTAATACAAAAGAACAATCATTTACACAAACATGGCTACAAAGCTAAAAGGACCAAGACCATAAAGGTCCTATAATGGTCACATGCTTGGTGTTCTAGAAACTTTATTTTTAATTTTTTTTACTTTGAGTTTAAAAGTAGTAAAGGTTAGACATTCTCGAATGGTGGTAGGTAAACTGTTCCACAACATACTGCCCTGCACTGACAAGACATTCTGACCGAAAGTGGTGTGTCTGCGCTATACGAGGACTAGGTCCTCTCTAGAGGTCGACCTAGTCCTATGACCACTATCTGACTTCTTTTTTATTAATTCTCCCAGGGGGGGGAGGACAGAGTCCATGTAATGTTTTGTAAATTATACAGACTTGTTTGAAGGACTTGACCAGTGGCGGCCGGTACATTCTTCTCCATGGGGGGCGCTATACCAAACATTTTGCAAACATGTACCACGCATTGGCATGTCACTGGCAGCGGACAGCTGACCAAGCGAACACTGACTCCCCACAACATTACCAAACCACCAACAACACACAACCAGTCAAATAAAGTACAGTCTAATTCACAACTTGAAACACAATATATAAATAGAAAAGTTAGAAACAAACTCGCTCCGTCTCCAAACACACGCATACGCACAGAGAGAGAGAGAGAGAGAGAGAGAGAGAGAGAGAGAGAGAGAGAGAGAGAGAGAGAGAGAGAGATCGCGGCCACTCACTCACCACACTACACACTGAGTAGCCTACTGTGTGCGTCAGAGAAACCACAAGCGTACGAATATTTAAGTAGGTATAGCGTACAGTTACAGTACAACTATCACCATATTGAGCCGTACTGTATTGTACCCATTCTGCAATCTGTTAAATAAAGTTTTCATTCAGAGAGAGAGAGAGAGAGAGAGAGAGAGAGAGAGAGAGAGAGAGAGAGAGAGAGAGAGAGAGAGAGAGAGAATCATCACGTTAGTTAGTTAGAGAGAGAGAGAGAGAGAGAGAGAGAGAGAGAGAGAGAGAGAGAGAGAGAGAGAGAGAGAGAGAGAGAGAGAGAGAGAGAGAGAGAATCACGGAATCACGTTAGTTAGTTTAGCATTAGCTGAGTGGCTAACAGCAGCTAACGTTAGCTGAGTGGCTAAGAGAGAGAGAGAGAGAGAGAGAATTAACTCACTTTGTTTAATTGAAACGTGGTCCAGCCGGAGGGCTTGATAAAGTGTATGTCCACTGACTGTCCCCCAGACTGTTGTCGATGTATATCCATTGCCCACTGTCCAGACTCCAGACTGCATCACAACACACAGCATCGAACATCCTGCAAACTACCTGGCGTTCTATCGTCCACACAAGCAAAACAGAGAAATGCGGCTACGGAAAAGTACTGGCATCGCGTCGGCCAATCAGAGAGCGTCTCCGCGAAATGCGGCTACGGAAAAAAAACGTACAGACCATAGAAAAAAAACACAGCAAGGCAGTTAAAAGTCAAGGTTAAAAATAAAACAAACAACAGGAAGTATAAAAACAGTGAAGTTAAAATAACAAACAAACAGCAGGGGGTATAGGACAGTGACAGAGGTTATAGTGAATATGCGAGTTTCAACAGATGGGTTTTCAGTTGTGATTTGAATGATGATAGTGAGTCAGACTGTCGGATATGTGGGGGCAGGGAGTTCCAAAGTCTGGGAGCCGAGCAGCTGAAAGCTCGGGCACCCATGTAGCTCCTCATTTTTCAACCGCTATTTTCTCACAATTTTCCAGCAATAAAACACAGAATAAGTTGTGAATTGCATAGCAATCTTTGAGAAAATCCACCACAAAATCAAGCATTTTGGGTCACAATAAGAAAGAAGAAAATTCAAATCTCCAAATAGTGCTTTGAACACAAGACTTTTTGGAGGGTAAAAAATGTTGCATACCCTGTAGGAGACATATAGATGGAAGAAACAGGGACACTGTTACGAAGGATCAGATTAAACCGAATATATATATTTATTACTTGATATATATTGTATAATATTTGTATATCGTCTGATATCCCTTGTATATTCTTTGTACATATACACGGAATATCCCTTTACCTAGTACAGACCATAATATTTCGTTCTCCTATTGGACAGCGGTCCACTAGGCGCCACGGCCATACCCCCAATGTCTAGTTCAAAGTCACCGCCAAAGACATGCCTGGACATGACCGGCTCTGCCCAAGAATACGAGACAGAAATAAGGCTGGTACTAGATTGTTCACCTCCTAACGTATAAATACGGCGCAGGTGAATACAGAAGTACTGTTACCCAATAAGTGAAGCCTCACACCACGATACAACGTGCTGTGAAGTGGGCCCATTTTGCCCCAAATTAGAGCCTTGAGACAGCGTGCAAATTGATAGCTGAAGTGTCAGAGTTTGACGCTGTACCGTCGAGTTCGACCTATTCTATTATTTCAGTAATAGTCTATTTATGTATAGTGTATCGTGCGGCTACCGCTCTACAGTGACCAGCATTACCAACGCTTCCTCGTACCAGCTAGTGTGCTTATCCAGGCTGGGCGGCTTAACCTGGTGCCGTCATCCGAGGAGCCCTAGACGAGGACCGTGTGGATATGTACACTGGATAACCTACCCGACGACTACAGAGCCCTTTTCGGCTGGATTATATTTGCTTTGGTCCTGTAGCTGATGGAGCGGAGAATCGTCTACACCCACAATTGTGTGGGATTTACCCTGTGAGGAGCAACGTCGAGCCCGCCTCTAGGACGCCTGAGGCTGGCTAGCTTTCTTCCATGCGGAGCTGCATACCGGAGAATAGCTGTTGTTCGTCTGCGGATCAAGAGATTATTGCACTGTCTCCTGTACCTGGAGTCTCCTTATTCTTCGTTGACCCAGACTTTCGTTACCGACAAATCCTCTCCCCTGCTGGCCTATAACCGGAGGGACCCTACTAGTATCTCCTGCTGCCCTACTAGTGTACCATAGATATAATTCCTAAGATACAGGTGGTATTCATTATCTCCTGCGTAATATTCTAATGGACTTACGCTCTTGACTTATTCACGCACATTCTTCGCCTTACAAGCGCGACTCTAAGTAAAGTAATGTAATATAATATTATTGCTGCTAATAAATATTCTTCTAAACGAGTACTTGTGTGAAACCGTGTTATTGTGGATGTGTTCATCTCATATACCTGTGTACTGTATGGCCAGTAGTAATGTACATAAGACAGTAGTGGTTTAATGATACCATACTTATTCAATACAGTCAGGGAATTGTACCCCTCAGTTACAATTGGTCCTTCGAGCCGGATGGTAACTAGCGTAATATTAATATAATATTAATATTGACATGGCCAATGATGAACACTCCACAAACGGTTCTCCTAAACTAGATCGCCCGCAGCGCAGACGGCAGCCACCTCATTACCTAGAGGACTACGCTGCCAGTCTACTACCTAGCTTTCTACAGACGTTAAACGCGGAAAAAGCGGATAGTAAAAGTATGTCAAACCCTACCGACCAGGCGACCCCGCCAGTAGAGACCCTAGTGGGTTCTAACGTAACTGACCAAGCTCACGGGGTGGACCAGGAGGGACCTGACATGACTTTACCCCCCGCCAACGTCGACGAGGCAGTCCCCGGAGAGCTCCAGGATAAAGAAAGCCCTCCAGGGACGGAGCCCGACCCACCACCAGAAGAGACGCGCACCCAGGAGATAGACCTCCTCGGAGCGCGACAGGAGAACGGATCCCCAACGAGCACTGCCAGAAGCCGATCACCTCCATCAGTGTCTTCCCCCAGCGAGGCGGACAAGATGCTGGCGCAGGCCTTTATCGCCACCCTGGCAGCCTCCACTGAACGCGATCGACTCCAAGCACAGACGCTTAGCGAGCGCGAACATTCCTCCATGGAACGAGAACGCTTCCACGCGCAACTCCAAGCGCAAGCCCTTAGTGAACGCGAACACTCTGCGACCCAGCGAGAGCGCTTCCAGGCGCAGCAAAGGAGTGACGACGACCGCATACGCCTGGAGACCAGACGCCTCCAGACGGAAGAGAATATGGAAAGAGACCGCGCCGATGCACAGCGCGGAGCCGCCAATGCACAGCGCGACGCAGCCCAAGCCCAGCGCGAAGCAGAGCGCGACCTCGCTCACATCAAGCGCGAAGCCGAGCGCGACCGATTACAAGCGCAGATAATGGAGCAACTGATTGCCAGGGTAACCCCCCCTCCCTCCGCACGGGGCTCCAGGGCCTCGTCAAGACAAGGGTCTAGGGCACCCTCCCCTACCCGATCAAGCGACCCTGAGCCCGGCCAACCGAGAGAGCCTATACCCCTCTCCGAACCCCCTCCCCGACCGGTCCATGCGAGACCCAGCAACAGGGAAGAACCGGCCTACGCCGCTGAAAGACTAAATAGAAGATTACAGGATCTAGATGACCTGGCAGAGGAAGAAGAAGAGGGAGAGGAGGAAAGTCAAGCCCAACAGCAGCATCGTACTCCACAGGACCAGGAGGTCCAGTACAGCCCAGACTTTACCCCCGCGGCTCTGCGCTACAGACCCCCGACTCAATTCACGGGTGAGCTTGACGCACGACCAGCCCCGAGGAACAGCACCTGGGTACACGGGCCTTGGTACCCGACAGGTACCAGCCCACCACGACACGTAAGAGGAGACTCGCCTAGGAGGCCTCTCCCCCAACGCTCACCGATGTGCCAGCCATCCATGGCATCGTACCTTGGCACACCGACGTTCCCGGACTTCACACACGAGAACAGAGCACAGTACACAGAGCTACGAATGTGCTTAGAGACAATGATGTCCGATGTACCAGATGAACCGTACAAGTATGCTATCCTACTCAAGCACCTGAAGGTGCCCAGAGCGCACAATATAGCGCTGGCATATTCCACCTCTACTACCCCATACACCGCGGCTGTAGCAGCCCTCGACCAATGTTATGGACGCATATGGGACTACGTAATACAAGAGATAAGGAATATTGACCGCCTACCCCCAGCCACAGACAATCGCTCACTAGATGACCTCTCTATCAAGGTACAATCCCTGGTAGGGATGCTGGGGGCACAGAAGGAAAAGGGTATGCACGAACTGTACGCAAACTCTAATGTTGAGAGAATATTAGAGAAGCTTCCGCCCGCCCGACAAGAGCGCTTCAGGCGGCAAAGAGACCACCGTGATCCTAACGGTCCCGAGCCATCCCTCCTAGACCTAGCCGACTTCCTGGCGAGAGAAGTCAACAGCCTACGATTGGATACGTTCGTGCGGAGCGCACCAAGCTCCAGAGAGGGACCTAGGAGAGCAAACGATGGCCGCAGGCTGGTGACCGTCATGCACCAAGCCGAATCAGTACCGAGCAACAAGAACCACAGAACCCCCTCGATGAAAGAGAAGTGGAAGATTGTATGTCCGTACTGCGAAAAGGAACACTGGCTGTCACACTGTGACACGTTCAAGAAGATGACCGCCGACGAGGTGAGTCAATGGATAAAGTCCAACCGCCGCTGTTACCGATGTGCGTGCAGTCACATGGCAGCCGAGTGCCGCCTAAAGAAGAGGTGTAGTCGGTGTGACAGAGCCCACTTGGACGTTTTACATGACAGTAACAGAAGAAAGCCTGCACCCTCAAGCAGCACAAAGGCAAGTGTTATGTACATTGACCCCGCCAGCAGCGGGGGCGCCCGGGTGCTCTTGAAGGTGGTCCGCGTAACACTGAGTTACGAGGACAAGGTCATGGACACCTACGCCGTCCTTGACGACGGGTCAGAGAAGACCCTTCTCCTCGCGTCCGCTGCGGCCCAGCTGGGGCTGCGGGGGAGCGAAGAAACGATGACTATTCGGACTATAAGAAGAGACCTGAAGACGATCAAGGGCGAGAACGTCTCCTTCACTATCGCAGCAAGCGGGCAGCCAGAGAGATGGTATAGGATCACTAACGCTTTCACCAGCCAAGACATAGGCCTGTCGCAGTACACCTACCCCATCGCCAAGCTGATGGATAAATATGTGCACCTGCGTCAACTACCTATACCGCTCATAGACGGTGCCACCCCGACCCTGCTGATAGGATCCGACCATGCACACCTCATCGTCCCGATGGACCGGGTCCACACTGGGCCCAGAGGCTGTCCAGCAGCAGTCGAGACCCGCCTAGGATGGACACTACAAGGCCCCCTCTCCAGGTCTCCCAACCGAACAGCAGCCACTAGCTGCCTCCACTCCAGAGTGACAGAAGAAGACACCACCCTCCTACAGCACGTCGAGAGGCTATGGACACTAGAGACAATGCCCTTTAAGAACGAAAAGAAACACATTCGTTCCAAGGAAGACATTTATGCTATAGCCCTCCTCGAGAAGGGGACAAAGAGAGTCAAAGTCAATGGAGTGATGAGATACGCAACTCCACTCCTGAGGCGAGAGGGTATGCCTACCTTCCACGCCCCAAAAGAAGCGACGGAGCGGTATCTATCGAACACAGAGCGGCGCCTAGCCAGAGACCCCGCTCAAGCTACTGTGTACCGCGCTGAGATTAACAAGCTAATCACAGCGGGACACATAAAGAAAATTGACATTAAAGAGGCCGATCAGACGACCGAATCATGGTACGTGCCGCACCACAAAGTCCACCACAACGGCAAGGATCGGATTGTGTTTAACTGCAGCTACCAGATCGGATCACAAAATCTGAATAAAGAGCTCTTGCCCGGCCCAACACTCGGCCCCTCTCTACTGGGCGTGTTACTACGTTTCCGCCAGAACAAGGTGGCCATCAGCGGCGACATCAAAGGGATGTTTCTGCAGGTGCGACTAGTGGAAGAGGACAAGCCCCTGCTGCGGTTCTTATGGAGAGAGAGGATCGAGGATGAGCAACCATCCATCTATCAATGGGAAGTCCTCCCTTTCGGAACCACATGCAGCCCATGCTGTGCTACGTTCGCACTGCAAAAACACGTCGCAGAAGACCCAGCGGCCGATGAAGAGGTCCGACAAAGTGTAGGAAATAGTTTCTACGTGGACAACTGTCTGCAAAGCGTCTCGACGCCAGAAGAAGCCGAGGCCCTCCTACTCAAGCTCCGCGCCTTCCTGATCAAAGGCGGCTTTGATCTCCGGCAGTGGGCCAGCAGCGACCCTCAAGTATTGCGCAGCCTCTCCCTAGAGGACAAGGCAGCAAGCAGCGAGACCTGGATGGCGACCATCCCAGGAGAAGCCCAAAAAATGACATTAGGACTAGTCTGGCGCTTCAAAACAGACTCGCTCCATTATAAACACACACCCCTGACCAAGGAGCAGGGAAGGTCAACTTCACTACCGACCACAAGACGGAGTGTATACAGAACACTCGCCAGACAATATGACCCGTTGGGATGTATTCTACCTTACACCACCAGGGCAAAGATGATTGTGCGAGCGCTATGGGACAAGGACCAGGGCTGGGACGACCCCATACCCGAACACCTTGCCTCCACATGGAGAGAGTGGAAGACAGAACTCAGCTCGCTCCCAGGTGTCAACATACGCCGCAGCTACTTCCCACCCACAGTGAGGCCGGAGACGTGTCAGATGGACCTGCACGTCTTCAGCGACGCCTCCGAAGTAGCCTACGGCTCGGTGGCCTACTTGCGGGCCCGAGAGGAGGGAGGAGAAATACATACTGCCTTCATCCTGGCTCGCTCAAGAATAGCCCCCCGCAAGCAACAATCTATCCCACGTCTAGAGCTCTGCGCAGCCCTAGCAGGAGCGCAACTCGCCACGTTAATCCAACGTGAACTCACCATCCCGGTGCAAAGAACAATCCTGTGGTCAGACTCCATGACCGTACTCACATGGATCCAGTCCGATTCGTGTAGATACAAGGTCTTCGTGGGAGTCAGAATCACAGAGATCCAAGAGTTAACAGAAGCAGCATGCTGGAGGTATGTGGACACAAAACAGAACCCAGCTGACGTCATCACACGGGGAATGTCCCTGGATGACCTCACCCGTCACAATCTCTATAGTGACGGTCCTGAGTTCCTCAAGCTCCCGGAAGAAGAGTGGCCTACACCCACCCCACGGGAGGCGAGTGAAGAGGAGGCAGAGAAGAAGAAATCTATGTTCTGTGGGTTGACACACACACTCGTCCCCACAGATCCCAACATAGACGACTGCCCCACCCTTGAGAGTGCGCAGTTAAAGACATTCCTGCGGCACCACCCCGAGGTTCCGTCCACTACTGACATTACTGCAGCTAACTACGAAGAAGCAGAACTCCTTCTGCTACAGCGAGCCCAAAGAGACTCGTTCCCCGACGAGCTAGACTGTCTGCAGGGATCAAAGCCAGTCCCGTCAGACAGCAGACTGCTCCACTTGGCCCCTGAGAGCGACGCCCATAATCTCATCAGAGTGGGTGGTCGTCTGAGGAGTGCCCCAGACTTACAGGATGACGTCAAGTACCCGATAGTCTTAAACAGCCGACACAAGGTCACAGAGCTCATCATAAAGAAATACGACGAGGACGTGCACCACGCCGGGGCAGAGAGAGTCTTCGCGGAGATCAGACGTCGTTATTGGATACTGCAAGGAAGAGAAGCAGTACGACGCTTCCAGCGGACTTGTCTAGACTGTCGCAAGTGGCGAGCACAGCCCAGTATACCCAGGATGGCTGACCTACCCCCCTGTCGCCTCCGACTCGGCGACAAGCCTTTTCACTCCACCGGTATGGACTGTTTCGGCCCGCTGTATGTAAAGAAAGGAAGAGGGACGGTGGGGTATTGTATTCAAATGCATGACCACCCGAGCGATACACATAGAACTCCTTCCAACCATGAGTACGGACTCATTCCTTATGGCCTTCCGGAGATTCACATCGCGGAAAGGAAAACCGTCTATATTATTGTCTGATCACGGGACAAACTTCAAAGGCGGAGAAAGAGAGCTGAGAGAGAGCTTCCAAGCTATGGGCCCAGAACTTAAGACCCACCTCGCTCCATCTCAGATTGATTTCCAGTTTAACCCCCCGAATGCACCTCACTTCGGTGGAACTTGGGAACGAGAAGTACGTTCAATAAAGACAGCCCTGTACGCCGTGCTTGGGGCCCAGACCGTGGCGGAAGAAGTCCTCACGACAGTCCTCACGGAGATCGAGGGAGTATTGAACTCAAAGCCCCTCGGTTACGTCTCAAGTGATGTAGCAGATGTCGACCCAGTCACTCCCAACACTCTCTTGATGGTGCGGCTGGACCCCGCGCTACCACAGACAGTGTACAGGCCTGAAGAAGCGAACGGCCGAAGAATGTGGAGGTACAGTCAAGTATTGGCTGACAAGTTTTGGAACAGTTTCCTCCTCCACTATCTACCGTCTCTACAGACCCGCCAGAAGTGGGTAAAAGAAAGAGACAATTTGACAGAAGGTACAGTCGTCATGATTATCGACCAGTCACTACCCCGAGCTATGTGGCCGGCCGGCCGCGTAAGCAAAGTGATCACTGGTGCCGACGGAAAGGTCAGAGCGGCAGAAGTGCTCGCCCAAGGGCGGACATACACCCGACCCGTGGCGAGGCTGATAGAGTTGCCAAGGCTCCCCGACTCTCTCGATGACGACCATGACCCCCCGACTTTGTGAACTGCCCTACCCTCACAACGGACATTGAGTAGTGGACAGTGCGGTTAATCTGTCTCTGCTTATCTAATTAGGTGCGGACTAATTAGGAGGCGGCTGTTACGAAGGATCAGATTAAACCGAATATATATATTTATTACTTGATATATATTGTATAATATTTGTATATCGTCTGATATCCCTTGTATATTCTTTGTACATATACACGGAATATCCCTTTACCTAGTACAGACCATAATATTTCGTTCTCCTATTGGACAGCGGTCCACTAGGCGCCACGGCCATACCCCCAATGTCTAGTTCAAAGTCACCGCCAAAGACATGCCTGGACATGACCGGCTCTGCGCAAGAATACGAGACAGAAATAAGGCTGGTACTAGATTGTTCACCTAACGTATAAATACGGCGCAGGTGAATACAGAAGTACTGTTACCCAATAAGTGAAGCCTCACACCACGATACAACGTGCTGTGAAGTGGGCCCGTTTTGCCCCAAATTAGAGCCTTGAGACCGCGTGCGAATTGATAGCTGAAGTGTCAGAGTTTGACGCTGTACCGTCGAGTTCGACCTATTCTATTATTTCAGTAATAGTCTATTTATGTATAGTGTATCGTGCGGCTACCGTTCTACAGTGACCAGCATTACCAACGCTTCCTCGTACCAGCTAGTGTGCTTATCCAGGCTGGGCGGCTTAACCTGGTGCCGTCATCCGAGGAGCCCTAGACGAGGACCGTGTGGATATGTACACTGGATAACCTACCCGACGACTACAGAGCCCTTTTCGGCTGGATTATATTTGCTTTGGTCCTGTAGCTGATGGAGCGGAGAATCGTCTACACCCACAATTGTGTGGGATTTACCCTGTGAGGAGCAACGTCGAGCCCGCCTCTAGGACGCCTGAGGCTGGCTAGCTTTCTTCCATGCGGAGCTGCATACCGGAGAATAGCTGTTGTTCGTCTGCGGATCAAGAGATTATTGCACTGTCTCCTGTACCTGGAGTCTCCTTATTCTTCGTTTACCCAGACTTTCGTTACCGACAAATCCTCTCCCCTGCTGGCCTACAACCGGAGGGACCCTACTAGTATCTCCCGCTGCCCTACTAGTGTACCATAGATATAATTCCTAAGATACAGGTGGTATTCATTATCTCCTGCGTAATATTCTAATGGACTTACGCTCTTGACTTATTCACGCACATTCTTCGCCTTACAAGCGCGACTCTAAGTAAAGTAATGTAATATAATATTATTGCTGCTAATAAATATTCTTCTAAACGAGTACTTGTGTGAAACCGTGTTATTGTGGATGTGTTCATCTCATATACCTGTGTACTGTATGGCCAGTAGTAATGTACATAAGACAGTAGTGGTTTAATGATACCATACTTATTCAATACAGTCAGGGAATTGTACCCCTCAGTTACAGACACCCTAATCCTTTTTAACATAGAATAATAGAGGCTAAGAGAGATCATTTACGTCTCGCTGTGCTCTGCACTGTACGTCAACTTCATGATTTGATTATCATGAAAACGACAATTTATTTCCGAGAGAGAGAAGAGCCTTGCACAGCCTTTCATCTAGACCAGCTGCTCTGCTTTTTCCTTCTCCCTTTCTCTCTCCCCCTCTCCCTCTCCTTCTCTCTCCCTCCTCTAACCCTATATAACACTCTTTAATCTCTGACAATGGAACAATCTGTTTCCCCCAAATTGAATCTCATGATGTTGATTAGCACTGATTGTTTCAGACCCGGCTTAATTGAAAACGGTGGCCCCTGTGAGTCAATATTCATTGTTATTGCTCGATTCATGTTGCGATGTGATTCTTCTTCCTCGCTTGACGTGTTTCAAACAGAAATAGAAGGGGGGGGGAAAGAATGACTCTTTTTAAAAATAGTTTATATTGGTCATTATTGTTTTTTCACATGAGAGGTAAATTATTAGAACACACATCTCCTTGTTTGAATGTAATGCATGTATACCCTACATTAACCTGTAACAAACATTAGCCTTTAGTAAACCAGGCTATGTAATGTAATGCAGGCATACCCTACATTAGCCTGTAACAAACATTAGCCTTTAGTAAACCAGGCTATGTAATGGAATGCATGTATACCCTACATTAGCCTGTAACAAACATTAGCCTTTAGTAAACCAAGCTATGTAATGGAATGCAGGAAAACCCTACATTAGCCTGTAACAATAATTACCTTTAGTAAACCAGGCTATGTAATGTAATACCCTACATTAGCCTGTGTAACAAACATTAGCCTTTAGTAAACCAGGCACGTTATCATAGTATAAAACAGATAATTGGAGTTAATATGGAGTCTATTACACCTGGGTAAAATCTAAAGGCTAAGCTCAGGGTACGATTCTGTAACATATTCAACATCTTCTTATGCAGTTGAAGCACTTATACAATGGAGTCCTGTTGCATTTATTTTCGAATCCTGGAATATTAGGCTACATTAAATTACATCTGTCTGTGCTCTGGGGGCTACTCGTCTCTTTGCACTGAGCCAATCATGTGTCATGATGGTGTGAGACGTGTGTGCTGGAAGATACGTGCAGTCATACACCACCCCCCACCCCCCCCCAGTCATACATCCCCAGAGATAAAAAAAAAAAACCAATAGCAACTATATAGGCAACCGAAAGAGCAGATCCATAATGAAACTCAACTCACATCCTTCATAGTACGAATTACTCCCCGCAATGCTCACAATATCAGTGAATAGGAAATTAATGTGTCAATCAATTCAAGAATACTTAAGAGCAGCGAGGACAATTGTCATCGCCACTATATAAGCCGGCCGGAGATAATAATAATAATAATAATAATAATAATTCATTTTATTTATATAGCGCTTCTCAATGACCCAAAGTTGCTGAGATGGTGCAAATACAATGGCAGAAGCAATCTCTGTGACCTCTCGGACTTGAATACCAAATAGATGATATCCAGGGCCCAGGATTTCAAAACTTTTAATCCCTATCTGATCCGATCAGATTTGTAAATCCCATTTTTGTGATCCAGGATCAGACAACTCAGCCAGATTTTGTCCCGGTATTTCAAAGCAATCCAGGATAGGATCACCATGATCCAGATTCAGACTTTTCAAGATTACTAGATCCTGAATATCAGTGCTTTAATCCTACCGATCTCCATCTAGTCAGTGGATATGGAAAAAAAGGAAGACAAGGACCACATTGCAGAGACATCTATAATGTTTAATTATATTGTTAAATACATAAAGGACATAAAATCATAATGGAATTGTAATTTTAAAAAAATACTCCCACTTGACTATGGTAACAACAAAAATACATTCATTCAAAGGCAGCTGGATCATCCAGGCATGCTTTGAGGAGCTGAATTCCAAGTGAGGTTTCAGTTTGCTGAAGGTGATGAGTGATGACAGATGGACCTTTCTTTGTTGAAGATATTTTTTCTTTAATCTAAATTACATTTGTGATTGACAATCTTTGTTGTGATTGTCATTTTATGAGCATACACATTTATGTAATCAGCATTTGGTTGAAAACTAAAATAGGCCACCATGTGACCAAAAATGTTTTAAATAAAATTGATTTGCCATGAAGGCTAAGAATTGTGTATTATTTCAAACATTTGCCATCTTATTTATTGAAACATATTTTTTTTATAGATTGTATAGTACATTTTGCTCTGGTAATCCACTGGAAATCCACCCCTCTGGTGGGATCAAGATAATCCAGTTTTTTTGGATCAAATTGATCCCAATCCTGTGTTGTCGGTTTGAAATACCCGTTTTGAAGATTTGATCCAGATTAAAGCTTGGATTTGATTTCCTGATCTGATCAGATATCAAAGTGATCCTGATCCTGTTTTTTGGTTTTGAACTATCCAAATCTGATCCGATCAGATAGGGATTAAAAGTTTTGAACTCCTGGGCCCTGATGATTACAAGCCTGGTGTTAAAAAAAAGAAGAAGACGTCTCTTACATACAGAGCTAGCTTTTTGTAAGACATTTGCATTATAGATGAACAGTCATCAAGGTTCTCTACGATGACATGCAAGATCTTACGCTGATTATTTAGTCACACTAGCCGAGTGCCACATAGACGTTCACATCGAAAAAAAACTGTGTATAAACAGAACTCGCACGTTGCAAAAAAAATGAACCCGTTATTTGATTACAATCACCTGCTGTTCATCTACCGAGACTGTCTGTGATTAACGATGTAATAATGGAATAGCGTGAATGCCGGACTCGGAGTTCAGTCGGTATAGGGTATACTGAGTGCATAATCTGTATGTTAACGGTTACGAAGCGTGTATAA
The DNA here is from genome assembly GCF_963971535.1 of Notolepis coatsorum. NCBI lineage: Eukaryota > Metazoa > Chordata > Actinopteri > Aulopiformes > Paralepididae > Notolepis > Notolepis coatsorum. The sequence continues at coordinate 23,832,703 of NC_140167.1, read as the reverse complement.
GTAACATCAAAGTGATGAGAGGGAAAGGGGGCAAAGGGGTCACCCTCATTTGAATTCAGAGCAAATGCCACCACCCCACCACCACCACCCCCAGTAGCGAATAAGTAATCAGAGTCTATACAAAATGGGTCTCATTAGCCTTAAGCTCCCCTAACATCCCTTTAAGACAAATGGCGTGTTTATGGTGTATATAGACTAAGCTATTAGTCGTGAGTGTGCATAACACCTACCCGGCGGCAGGCCTTTTGTATTCGCTCACTGCGGCAACGCCGGGGTTACAGATACAGTACTGACGTGACGCTCTGCATTTCAATAACCGCTGATCAGCATTCATGGAGCGTAACGCCGCTGGCCTCGGCCCTGGACAACAACAACAAAGGAGAATAAGAGGAATCCTCCCGACAATGAGGCCAGATCCCTGCCAGTCTAACAATGGAGGCCTGATTACTGTGGATGAACGTGATTAAGAAAGTTAAGTCATTCCATGTGCTGCTTTTACAGTACCTTGGGTTTTGTCTGGTTTGCTGGTAGAGTATAGAATGAATAAATGAGTGAGTGAATGAATGAATAAATGAATGGACTTACAAGGAATCGGTGTCGTTGGTATGGTTGCGTTATTTTACACTTATGGGCAATGGGCATTGAAAGTTGCAGTCCTAAAGCTAAGGAATTGTAATCATTCATTCAGTGGCTCGCACTGGCATGCAGTGGCGCTCCGGCCCATCGGGTGGCAGTGTTGACACATGGAATTCCCCCGGAGTAGCCTCTGCATTGTCCGTGATTCCATTTGCGGGGAGATTATGATTCGCCACCACCTCCTTCCTTGTGCTTTGCTACACCTTGTTTAAAGGAGAGAATAACAGGCATTTTCCAGTTCTCCATCATAAAATGCCAGACAGATTTGAATGGATGGTGGAAGCGACCAAAGGTTTGTTTAACGGCAACACAAGAATAATGCTGATGGTAAATGATGAGACCCACAACTCGCTTCCCAGTTTAACTTTGCCCCTTTACTGGAGCACCACCCCAACCCCCGCCCACACACACACACACACACACACACACACACACACACACACACACGCACACGCACACGCACACACGCACACACACTCCATGGGGCTAGTTTAGACACAGTGCTCGACCCCTTCGTGAAAGGTCAGGTAAGCGTCAGCCCAAATGTCAGGGCGTCCCAGGGGTCAGAGTAACTGACGGGAGACCTTATCTGGCGGGGACGGCCGCGGTAGGCGGGCGAGGTGGCTGTGGCTGATCACAGGTGTGCTAAACTCTTACTCAACCCTTCCTCTCCACCCCCCCCCCGCTCCGCCCACATCCACCCTGTCCTCTCCCTCCCTCTCCTGCAAAACCAGAAAAGGTTTTTTATATGCCATCATTGCTGCTGTGTCGCTATAGGTGCCATGCTTATACTCCACCCCCTGCAGTGGTATCTCTGTTATCAAAACACTACCCTTTACTGAACTAAAAGGAACGTTTGTAAAAGTAAATGTCCGCCATTCAAAGTTGTACCGAAAGGAAAAAGCAAGTGGTATCAAATGCACTCGCATATCAAAAGTAAAAGTACACGTTACTACTGACGCATTAGATTTGAACTTGAATGCGTTATTGTCATACTGGTTACACGTTGTGAATGCAAAACAAAGTACAAAGTTGGACATTCTTCCTTTGAAAAGTATAAAAGTTCCCTAAAATGGAAATATGCTTCGATCTACTTTAGAAAGTTACTTTCCATTGTATTTATAAAACAGTATTCCCTAGTCTCTGTCGTGTCTAGAGGTACTAGAGTAGGGGTCTACTCTTTCTATTCAAAACAGACTAGCAGTCACAAAGAAAGCTGCTACAGTCCCCCAGGATGCAACATGTCGCGTACGCGTATGACATCATGGCACTTGGACCAGGTTGACCTCCTTATGGAATCAAGATTGGTAGGGGGAGGGGAGGGGGGGGGGGGGGGTAGAAGGGGAGGGAATTTGGATTTTCGGGGGCATAGGCGTGTCGTTCCTGTATGTAAATATGCTGCACTAATTTGAAGCAATTACTCCAGCTGCAGCAGCTATGGCTTAATTCCCACCGCGGGCATTCAATTAAGACACAGCTGTTGGGGGAGACGGATCACTTTGTTGTCTCACGTGGGCCCCCTCCTCTTTGCTATTGAAGAACTGCAAGGGGCTTTCATTTACTCTGTCAGGCAAAAAAAAGTCACAGATAGCTCTCTGCTCGCGCTTTCCACTGGAGAATGCCTATGATTATGCAATTAATCCGCAGTGGTTAATTACACAGTGGTTAAACAGAAATATGTATGTTAATGCAAAGGCCAGTCTTGGGTTATGTAGCAATCTGGGCTCCAAGAAGGCTCACGCCAACATCAAAGTGAGCGGGTCATTTATGTAATTAATATCCTAGAGGAAGAGAACTAGAGCAAAGTGGAACCACCTGGGTTGTTTTGTACCCTGTGCAGCCTTATGGGAAACCTGAAAAGATGTAATAATAGATTTGATACTAGATAGAATAAAATACGGTAAGATCCACTTTATTATCCCCCTGAAAATGTAGCATTGTCTACAGCACCACAAGGCACCAACAAGTCAGCAAGAGGGATGCACCTCTTGCAGCTAAGGGCAAGTTGTATTGTTTAATCTAGATCACATGTAGCAGTGTCAAAATGTTGTGCTTCACTGTGCATAGTAGTATAGAGTAGACATAGTAGCATAATAGATGGCAGTATAGGCATAGTAGCATAGTGCATATTAGTATAGACATAGCATAGACATAGTAGCATAATATATGGTAGTATATTCATAGTACATAGTAGTATAGACATAGTAGCATAGTAGATAGTAGTATAGACATAGTAGCATAGTTAGTAGATAGTAGTATAGACAGTAGCATAGTTAGTAGATAGTAGTATAGACATAGTAGCATACAGTTGTAGATAGTTGTAGAGACACAGTAGTATAGGCATAGTAGCATAGTACATAGTAGTATAGACATAGTAGCATAGTACATAGTCTTGCTCACAGTAAAATGGTTATTATCTTTCTTAAAATCAGATATTGATTGAACAAGGACACATAGTGTCATAGATGAGAAGTGTTGATGCTGAAGGGGGGAGCTGAGGTCCGTGTTCTGTTAGCTTGAGGTGCCCTCTGCGCACAGATTTGCCACAAACACACATGCATACGTGAGGAAGAGCAACATTGCGCATAAACTGTGACATTGGCCGAATGGAAAAACACATGGAGCCAGATGCTTAGCCTCTCTCTCTCTCTCTCTCTCTCTCTCTCTCTCTCTCTCTCTCTCTCTCTCTCTCTCTCTCTCTCTCTCTCTCTCTCACTCACTCACTCACTCACTCACTCACTCACTCACTCACTCACTCGGATCAACAAATAGGCAATAGCATACTTAGCTAACCTATAAACATGGCTCAGAATGTCAGTCAAATGTAATGGTGTTCTACAGTAATGACTTCCTACTAGGAGCTTTCATAGCGTGGTGTTGAGATGGTTAGCTCTGGGTGGGTGCCCTGTATTGGTGCGGTCTGCAAGTGTTGCACAAAGGAACAGAAAGGAAGAGCATAGCCTGCTTATGTTCAATGAATGTAAAGAGTTGGAAAAGCAGGAGTTGGGTGGCTTCTTTTGTCAGGAAGGGGCCGATCCTTCTCATGTTGCTCAAGAAGAATCTGGAAGTTCTGGTTGCGATGTGAGCAGAGAAGTCCAGCCGGTCACCAAGGATCACGCCTTGGTTCTTGACAGTTGGGGACGGAGCCACAGCTACGTTCTTCATGGTGATTGAAAAGTGGATCAATGGGGAGGATTCAGCCGGCTAGTTTGCACAACAGAGCAGTCCTTTAATTCTCCCATTTCTCGGCACAATCCATGCTGGTCGTCATACTCCAGGTTGGGGGTGTTGGGGACGGGGTAACTACTCTAAGACTGTAGTTTACTAAACTATGAGCTACTTCGCAATGAAAAGTAGTTCAACTAAATCATAACTACTCTAAAAAAAATGTATTCTGTCAAACTAAAACTACTTTGAATAAGTAGTTCAACTACATCCAAACTACATGGCGAGAAATGATCACAATCCGAGTCTGGAATCTCACATAGTTATACAGAGCTGTAACTGAACTGACACTGTGTGGGTGTGAGGGGGAGATGTCAGAGATTTAGACCAACGTAGAACACTGGAGCACACTCACTTGTTTCTTGTTGTTTTGACTATACTATCTGTTCTTGGTACGGAGGTCTGACCAACATTTTAAAGAATTTTTAAATACTTTTGTACAGTAAAACTCAAAATCTCTTTCTGTCTCTTTCTCTCCCCCCCCAATCTCACTTAAACTATGTAAATAAAGTACTAATCGACCACAGGAAAAAAGGTGCATAATGTATGTTATGTTATAGCCATTGGTCATATTTACGTATTGTATCGACAATGTACAATGTGTACATACTACAAATAAGTACATAATATTACATATTCAAACATGTACACTTTTTACGTTTTCAGAAAATGTATACATTCACCTGCCAGGAATTGAACCAGGGGCACTGCATTAGTAGGCGAGTGCTTTTACCTCGACACTACCGAGCCATACCTTCCTGACAGTCTCACCCAACCATAACCCTAACCTTAACCACACTGTTACATGTAGCAGTACTGTCTATCTGTATGTCGTGTGACTCGTGTGTGTCATATATGTTATGATGAATTGAAAATGGGGGACCCTGATGTAAACAAGATGAAAGTCTTTCTCTGGTCTGCATCCCCTTAACACATTCGGGGCCATTGGGATGCGTCTAATAAATCTCTAGGGGACCGGCAAATGTAAACAGACGTGGGGCTGTTTGTAGAGCTAAATCTATACTTTATAGTATTGCTATCTGTCCATTCTCATTGTCAATTGAGACCATAAACCGTCCCTTCAAAATGGCTTAAAGAAAAAGAAAATTCATCAATACGTTCTCATTTTATAGCTCCGTGAATATAAGCGTTATACGGGATTTTGGCTAGGATATTTCCTGGAAGGCGAGATACAGGGCTAATAGCTACTAACGTTATATCCAATGGCATTTCCGTTATACATATGCTACAGAAATAACTCAAACTGCATATGATCGGCACGATCCTCAAGCATGTATGCATGAAAGGGGGGAGGCGGGGGACGTCGTTTCTGATTATTGATTACCAATAACCACGTTAGCCTCATTAGCCTCATTCATTGATCGGATGGATGGCTATCAAAACAAGGCCCGATCGGGATGTACTTTACGTGAAAAATATCTTACCGTGGGCCGGTGGGATCCCCCTGAGCATTTCCCCGTTATCGATTGCCATCTGGTAGACCGATATGTCCATTGGCTGATGATAAATCCCCTTATTGCATAGTGAAATCCGCAATCCAAAACGTAATCCAAGCTACATGCTGCACATCCAGAACCCAGCTAACTGAAAACTCCATTGAAAGTAAAAAAATAATAATAAAAAAATAAAACACAAACATAAAATTCTTTCCTATGGTCGATTAGTACTTTATTTATGTTTTCTGACCGTGTTGCAGCGTGTGTGTGTGTGTGTGTGTGTGTGTGTGTGTGTGTGTGTGTGTGTGTGTGTGTGTGTGTGTGTCTCTCCCCTCTGTCTCTCGTGTTCTCCCACAGGGGGGAGATAATCTGAAGCAGCAGTTATCTGTAGACTACTATATTATTGTATTTCTATGGTTATGGACTTTACTACATCAATGGACTTTGTGCTGATGGGCTGTCTCTCTCAGGGGCACTTTATGCATTTGAATTGGGGGAAACCATTCATGATGATAATTATACACTCTGCTTGTCATTCTGTCATATGTACGAATAGTTCAAAACAGGTTAAAACAATGATGATTTATTTTGCACATTATCTCATACACATCCAAAAACTAAACAGTTTTGCATCCATTCATTTAATCAGACTGAGCCCTATAACTGTTAGTAAACATTAAACATCATTGACACGGATCCACCGATACACAAGCACAGTGCTCCATTTAGCTGTCAACCCTGAAAATAATCTATAATTAATTAGCATTATTGAATTAATTAAATAACCCTCAGTCAGTCAATCAAAGTGTGTCAATCTCGGCCCAGCTAACAGGGTGATAACCATTCTAATGGGAATTAAATCACTGAAATGCCCAATGTGGTGTAGCTAAAAGTGGAGCTTCACTGATCCCTCCATCCCCACCAGTATACATGATGTTATAAAATTAACCAACAGTAACTATCCCTTGCACTATAGTCTACAGTAGGGTAAGAAATCTGGCTTTGAGAGGAAGTGTGTGTGTGTGTGTGTGTGTGTGTGTGTGTGTGTGTGTGTGTGTGTGTGTGTGTGTGTGTGTGTGTGTGTGTGTGTGTGTGTGTGTGTGTGTGTGTGTGTGTGTGTGTGTGTGTGTGTGTGTGTGTGTGTGTGTGTGTGAGGGGAGGGGAGGTTGAGTATGTCAATGGGTTTATCAAAACCGTGTATCAGCTTGATTGAAACGTGCATTGATCTCATCCTATTATCAGCGGTCGTGTTTACCTGCTTATATGTACATCTCGATCGCACACCTATTCTATCATGACAGTATCATCACGTGGTTCATACCTGCATATCTGGATAACTTTAGATGTGTCAATGTGTGAATAGAGTGCATTAGTGCCACAGTCACATGGTACTCCATATATATATATACACCATATAGTATACGTTGATATAATTTTGCTCATTCGTTTTCAGCACACAGCACGCTTGTCCGAACATTCATGAGTAATTTACATTTAGTCATTTAGCTGATGCTTTTATCCAAAGTGACTTACACGTCAGCAGGAAGGGTACAACTCTTACAACGTAGTAACAATGTTCATCAAACAGTGCTGAAACTTTGGTGCTGCAGTGTTGAGTGCATAGTAGTAGAGACATATTAGTATAGTAGGAAGAGTGCATGATAGTATAAGACTTTATTTATTTATTTATTATTATAATTTTCTTTTCATTTCAGATATTGATTGAAGAAGTGTGTTTTTAGTTGATGGCGAAAAATTGGTCGGGTTTCGGCTGTCCTAACTGTGGTGGGAAGTTCGTTCCATCATTGTGGAGCGAGGACCAAGAATAGGCGGCTTCTCTTTAATGACCCTCCCAGAGCTCGGATAGGAGTGGGTCTGAGGCGGCCAGAGGATGTAGAGCGGAAGGGTCTTGAGGGTGTGTAGTTAGAGACCATTGACCGGAGGTATGCGGTTCACTTCCCTGAGCAATATGCCAGGTCGAGGACCTTGAAGCGGATTCGTGCGGCGATGGGGAGCCAGTGCAGGTCCCTAAGAAGCAGGGTAACATGGGCTGAGTTTGGTAGGTTGGAGATCAGACGGGTGGCTGTGTTCTGAATGAGTTGAAGACTCTTGGTGGCGGTGGTCGGTTGACCAGAAAACAGTGCATTGCAGTAGTCGAGGCGAGACATGACTGTTGATTTGGGTGGCTTCTTTTGTCAGGAAGGGGCGGATCCTTCTGACATTTCCCAGGAGGAATCTGCAGGTTCTGGTCATTGTGGTGATCTGAGTGCAGAAGTTCAGCCGGTCGTCATGGACTACACCAAGGTTCTTGGCGGTCAGGGACGAGGCCACATCTACATTTTCACTGTGATGGAAAGGTCGGTCAGCGGGGAGGATTTGGCCGGCAGGTGAAGCAATTCTGTTTTGGATAGGTTCAGTTTGAGGTGGTTGGTCGTCATCCAGGCGGAGATGTCGGACAGACAGGCCGAGATCCACTCAGAGACATGAATATCTGAGGGAGGAAAGGAGAGGTATCATCGTCAGTTGAGTTGAGTATCATCGGCATAGCAATGATACGAGAAGGCATGAGATGTGATAATGTTACCCAGAGAGGGAGAAGAGGAGGGGTCCAAGGACCGAAGGGGGCAGGGGGCCGACAGGGTCCCTCTCCATGATACTCGGTAGTAGCGATCGTCGAGGTAGGATATCAGCCATGCCAGCGCAGAGCCAGCCAATTTGGCGGTAAGCGAGAGTAATGGGACGCAAAAATGCCGGCACACACAAGAATAGAAAGTTTACACAAAAGAAAAATTATTATCCGGACACAATAACATCCAATGGCCACACAGGTAAAGATTCAAGGTACTTGATATTGATACTGACTCATGCTCTTAATTACAAACCACTCAAGCTTGACATGCTGGTTACAGGCAATCACTGGGCTAAACATGCACTCCGTCCATGATTACACAATGGTATGCAACACAAAGCTCTGCCCAGTGACTGGAATTACGACCATGAAAGATGTCCACGCCACCCTAATGGACCACAGCAGCACAATGGTGTAGTGGTTAACACTGTCGCCTCACAGCAAGAAGGTCCAGGTGCCAGTTCCATGATGCCAGTTACCCAGGTGGGGTATCTCCCGGGCCTTTCTGTGTGGAGTTAGCATGTTCTCCCCGTGCTTGCAAGGGTTTCCCCCCCGATAAGAGAAACCCAATGGAAAAACATGCAAAAACAACAGATCGCTAACGCTGTCGCGTGAGTGGCGAAGACGGGCAGGAGCACTTGGATGGTCCCCGGGCGTGGCTCACGCCACAGCCCTCGTCTGCTCCCGGCTGCCCTTGGGGGCAAGGACGACGGGATGGGTTAATTGCATCGGCGATCCTACAAAAACAATGCATGCGCGTGTGTTCCGTGTGTGTGTGTGTGCTAACCGTGTGTGCTAACCGCTAACATTGACGATAATTGCATGCCAATTAAAGACCTCTGCGACAGGTCCTGCATTATTATTATTATTATTATTATTATTATTATTATTATTATTATTATTATTATTATTATTATTATTATTATTATTATTATTATTATTATTATTATTATTATTATTATTATTATTATTATACTATGTGTTGAGCAAGCAGTCAGGGAGGGGAAGACAAAGGGAAACACACTAGGAAGTCAAATATACTACCTGACAATTAACTTACCTATGCTTAAAAAACATTACAGGACGGGGTAAATGGGGAAAAGGGACGAACGTGGGGAGACAGCCGAGTGAGCGGGGAAAAGGGAAAAGCAAAGAAAAGAAAAAGAAAAAATGCCGCTGTCCTGTCCAACAAGACACACTGGGCGGAGGGCAGACAGTTGTGGTGCATTTGGGAAGAATCTGTGTAGGAATAGTGGTGTTCTCTGTTGGTTCCAACCACGTCTGGCTGGTTCTGTCGAGTCAAACACCTATAGAGAACTTCTATCAGTGGCTTGCTGTTTCCAGTTTAACATCCAACCACATACAGCGATGTTAACAAAAGGCACTTAACTGGGATGGTGTTTAAATGTATTTAAATTAAATCTGTGTTCACCCCTGGACGTGTGTGGAAATAAAGGAATCGGTTGAAAAGTAACTTCACAAGTTAATCTGTGTATTTCGTGAGTGGGAGTGCTCATTAGCTGGATGAATTCATGAATTACTTATGGTCAAACAGTGTACTCGGATACGGATCAGTCTCCAGAATGAGATTTTTTTGTTTAGCAGAGAAAACAAATCCCTACAGAAGCACATCTTACTACATTACCTTGTATTGATTCTTTTTCATCATTGTTTCCACTTCCCAACAATGTGACACCATCCACAAATAAAAGGGAAGGCATAAAACAATGTTTATTTATCAATATCAGTATACATACATTACAAGTCGGGGCTAAAGCTGCAGTAAATGGTAAATGGACTGCATTTATATAGCGCTTTTATCCAAAGCTCTTTACAACTTATGCCTCACATTCACCCATTCACTGTCCATCACAAATGTAATTTAGATTAAAGAAAAAATATCTTCAACAAAAAAAAAGTCCCATCATCTGTCGTCACCTTCAGCAAACTGAAACCTCACTTAGAATTCAGCTCCTCGAAGCACGCCTGGATGATCCAGCTGCCTCTGAATGCATGTTTTTTTTGTTACCCTAGTCACGGGAGTATTTATTTTATTATAATTCCATTATGATTTTATTTCCTTTATGTATTAAAAAAAAAAATTAGACATTATAGATGTCTCTGCAATGTGGTCTCTTGGCTTTCTTGTATTATTTTTCATATCCACTACTAGATGAAGATTCGTAGGATTAAAGCACTGGCATCAGGGCCCTATTCCCCATACCTGGTTCAACTAAGTCGATCAATAGTCCCATTATCCAGCTTCAGTTAACCCGATGTTTGAAGCCGGGATTTTCATGTTCCTCGAAGGTGGATTCAGTCTCGTTAACTAGAACCAGACTTGAGACCCAGGATAAGTGCGCGCGGCCGCTTCAGTTGAAAAGCCATCACGTATCGATAGCAGAGATCCTGATTTTTCAACGGCATTGATTGATTAATTGATTTAAAACTTTATTAACAGATTGCATTACGGCTCAATCGCCTCGCCGACAAGTTAAATGCGTTATCTATAGGCTAATTTTAAGTCCCTCATTACCCCAATCAATCAGATTATATTTCTTTAAACTTGCCTGCTGGCAGTAGGTTTATGGAATGGATAATCAAATGAGATCTTGCTAGCGAAAATAATTAGTTAAACTGTTATACGGAATAAGGACACGGCTCTCTTACCCATTGATTGATGTATGGTGGATCTTTTACTTATCTACACTATGGTGTAACGGTGTCTGCTTTTGACTTTCACACAGGCGGCCCGGGTTCGAATCCCACTTCTCCTAGTCTTTTCCTTCTTTTTGCAATGTAGGAATAATTCAATTTGGTGCACGTTGAGAGCTATATAAAGAATGACATCCTCAATGCATGTAGATTTATAATATTTTAACTTAAAACTAGGCTACTTCTGCGTATAATCATTAATATTATATTCCAAAAAATTATATTGGAAACACAGGGTTTCGAACACCGGTCGCCCGGTTGCCAGGATTGTGCACTACCGCTGCGCCACTGTGCCAGATGGGATAAATTCATTGTTTATACATTAATGAACGAGAGACCCGTGTTTAGAATATTCTTTATTTTGAATGAAGTTTTATCTCTTTATTCTCATTCATTAATGTGACGTCAACGGCTCATTCAATTTCTCAAATCCGTCAAACAGCGCATCTCATCAGACATTTTAATCCCAGTTACAATATCACACAAAATCCACAATCCACGCATAGACACTTCAATTTTATGCTTGAATGAAACAAAATCCAGGCGCTCCTCTCCTTCCTCGCTCCTCATCCACAGAGGAGAATATGAAAGGAATCAGAGCCAAACGAGCGATAGGTTTCAATCATTAAGGATATCCCCGCGGGATTCACATTTGCAATGCTGCGCGTTGTTAAAATAACCACATAATGTGTACATCACACCGAGCGAGCGCCACGGTATAATATAACGTGCATTATTTAGGACAAAGTGAATTTAGTATCAGCATTTTGGGTCTATTTTACATTTCAAAAGCCCCCTCTGGAAGAATGGAGCACAAAAACGTAATTCAGAATGGTATAATGCAGATCGTAGACTGTGGGAATAATTTCAGGAAACGGGCTGTCACTTCTTTGCGGGGGCGTGGCTATGGTTCATCCGGCTAACTTGAACTTAAACCCTGCTCTCGACCAGGCTCAAACTTTTTGATCTGTTGTCATGGTGATTTAGACAATCCAGCTTCGGGGAATGGGAAAGTCCGGCTTAAGTCAGACTTGACCGAAAGTTATCCGGCTAACTCAGTTATCCAGGTACGGGGAACGGGGCCCTGGGCCCAGTAGTTCAAAACTTTTCATCTCAATCAGATCCGATCAGCTTTTGAAATCCCATTTTTTGTGATCCAAGATCAGACAACTCGGTCAGATGTTGTCCCGGTATTTCAAAGCAAATCAGGATAGGATCACCCTGATTCAGACTTTTCAAGATGACTAGATCCTGAATATTAATATTTAGGATCTAGTCATCTTGAAAAGTCTGAATCTGGATCAGGGTGATCCTATCCTGAATTGCTTTGAAATATCGGGAAAAAATCTGGCAGAGTTTACCTGATTTTTCTATATTTGGGCTTTACAGGGTTAAGGAGTTTTAAAGAGGCAGAGTGCTAGCTTGGTTACAATGTGCTGTAAATGTCATTCTAGACAGCATTTCATTGGGCGCAAAACTAGTATATACTACAGTAGCCTAATGCCACATGCTCGCAGGACGCCACTACCTGGACAGAGCGGCTAAGTGTGAGTGACTGCCTGAATGAATCACTGAACGAGAGAGTTAGTGACCTTGTCAGCCCTATATGTGCTTCATATCTAAAAATTATACTCATGACATTACCCGTCCACAATAAGCAATTTACATTTACATTTACATTTACATTTAGTCATTTAGCTGACGCTTTTATCCAAAGCGACTTACAAGTTCTGTACGACAAGCCATCAGGAAGGGCACAACTCTATCAGCTGAGTAACAATGTTCGCCAAAGATTTTTTACGAGTGAATCAAAACATGGTACTGGATCTGTAAGTGAATCATCACCTCCAGGATTCCCTGTGATATCCTGTGCTGGTGGAGGAGTCACACTGTCTCACACAGCTGTTGAAACTGTTGGAGGATGCCAACTCCTCCCTGGGGCCCCGCGGTGCCCAACAAAGACATGAATCAAGTCTGCTGTTTGAAGCACCATTTGACTTCGAGCATAGGAGTTGGATGCCTCATCTGAATAAAAGAGCAGCAGCCCATCCTGTCACCTACATGCCCTCAGGATGCCACTATACTCTGTCTGTTTATGTATTTTTCATGTCACTGACTTATATATACTGTATATATTTATTTCCCCCTTTGGTTGCTTTTTTCCCCTCAGAGAACAAATGATATAGTGTGTCAAAAGTGCAGAGTGAAAAATGAAATTCAGGTTGTGAGGAGTGCACCCCATGTGATGGAATCTGTGCAGAGGAACTAGTTTCTTATTTTTTTTGTAAATGAAAACATCAAATCTGATCCTGTGCAGCTCAGTGGGTTGGTGGATTCCCACTGAGGCCAGCGTTGCTAAGTGGACCCATTGTACTATAAAGTCACTATGGGTAAAGAAATATAAAAAATAAAAAAGTATCGAACAAATGGCATAATAGAGACAATGGTCCTCATTCTCGAACATGTTCGTAAGTACCTTTGTAAATATCTTGGTAAAAAGTTTGTACTAAAACATTTACAAAAATCCTCAATCTCTTGTCAAGAGCCAAGTGCGTAGTCGTTCAGTATTGACATTACTAAATGAGATGTCATGCTAATATGTCATGTTCTACAGTAGGACTTACTACTATAATACCTAATAAAACAAGTCATTAGAATAATAGAAGCTTACTTTGCTGGAACGATTAATTTAGCACGTATACGCGCGCGCGCGCGCGTGTGTGTGTGTGTGTGTGTGTGTGTGTGTGTGTGTGCTCGCACACTGAGGCTGCCTCACTAAGCCGTTTCTCCACGCATTTATTTCTAGCAATAGGAATAAATCAAACCAACAATAAATAATATCATAGAGAAGAAGACAGTATAATAATAATAATAATAATAATAATAATAATAATAATAATAATAATAATAATAATAATAATAATAATAATAATAATAATAATAATAATAATAATAATAATAATAATAATAATACATTTATTTGTATAGCACCTTTCATACAGAAACTGCAGCTCAAAGTGCTTCACAACAGAAAAAAAGATGAGCACATAAAGTGCAGACGTATTAAATCACAGTTTTCATCCCAACAGGCCACCTTGTTTATGGTTTAATTCAGTTTTAAATAGACAACAATAAAAAGATAAAATACAGTAAAGTAGTGCAATAGTGCAGTGCAATAAAATAGTAGAATAGAATGTTTTTTTTTACAGTGCAATAAAATAGTTCTGGATTACTGTTCAACAGTTCAAAACCAGCATGTCAAGCTTGAGTGGTTCGTAAATTAAGAGCATGAGTCATTGAGTCAGTATCAATATCAAGTACCTTGAATCTTTACCTGTGTGGCCATTGGATGTTATTGTGTCCGGATAATAATTTTTCTTTTGTGTATCTATCCACAGTTTAAAACTTGACAATCTTCCCTCCTGTTTTATACCCACTTTGACCCTTCGAACCTCCCACTCAGGGCAAACCTCCCTCTTAGGGCGCAGTTCCCTCTCTCAGGGTGCAGTTCTAGGCCTGGGTCCTACACAGTTTTAAAGCCTGACAGTCTCTTGTTTGATACCCACACAGTTTAATACCTGACATTTTTGAACCTGTAATAAAAAGTAATAGAGTAAAATAATACAGTGCAATAAAATAGTAGAATAGATAGTAAAATTATGCAATAGAATGGACAGAGTAAATAGTGCTACAGTACAATCAACAGCGGAGTGTATTAGAAGGCTATGGTGAAGAGGTACGTTTTTAGCTTATTTTTTTAAATATTAAGAGATCGAGCTTCTCTAATGTCCATGTGTGTTCCATAACTTTGGTGCATAGTTTGCAAAGGCTGCATCCCCGATTTTCCTAGACCAGTAGTAGATGATCGCAATGTTCTAGGAGGCACATAGTTGACTTGAGAATTTGCAATGTAGCTTGGTCCTGTTCCATTTAGTGCTTTGTATATAAGGAGGAGGACCTTGAAATCAATTCTAAATGTTACCGGAAGCCAGTGTAGGTTAGCTAATACTGGACTGATGTGGTCTCTCCTTTTGATTCTAGTATAGCCTAGCTGCTTGAATGAGTTGGAGTCGTTCTGTTTTTTTTGGGAGGCCAGTGAGGAGTGCATTACAGTAGTCAAGTTGGCTTGAGATAAAGGCATGGATCCGTTTTTCAGCATCTTTTTGATTTATAAACGGCCATACCTTAGCTATGTTTCTAAGGTGGAAAATTATGTTTTTGTCACCTTGTTGATGTGTGATTTAAAGCTTAGGTCTCAGTCTATTATAACACCAAGACTTGTAACTTCGGGTTTGATCCAAGGAGTAAGTTGCCCCATATTGCTCTGTAACATTTCTCTTTTTGTTATAGTAAGTAAGTAAGTAAGTAAGTAAGTAAGTAAGTAAGTAAGTAAGTAAGTAAGTAAGTAAGTAAGTAAGTAAGTAAGTAAGTAAGTAAGTAAGTAAGTAAGTAAGTAAGTAAGTAAGTAAGTAAGTAAGTAAGTAAGTAAGTAAGTAAGTAAAGTTTATTTATATAGCACCTTTCACAGACCAGGGTCACAAAGTGTTATAGTTATAGGACCGACTAGTAGGATTTGCCCTCATTTAATTTTAGGAAGTTGTTCGTCATCCATTTGTTTATTGCTAAGAGACAGGTGGAAATTGAGTTCCTTCGTAACTTGATATATATGGCATATTCCGACCTTTCCATCACAGTCGAGAATGTAGCTGTGACCGCGTCCCCGACCACCAAGAACCTTGGTGTTGTCCTCGACGACCAGTTGAATTTCTCTGCTCACATCGCAGCAACAAGCAGAACCTGCAGATTCCTCCTGAGCAACGTCAGAAGGATCCGCCCCTTCCTGACAAAAGAAGCCACCCAACTCCTCGTCCAATCAACAGTCATATCCCGCCTCGACTACTGCAACGCACTGCTCGCTGGCCTCCCAGCCACTGCCACTAAGCCTCTTCAACTCATTCAGAACGCAGCGGCCTGCCTGATCTCAAACCTACCGAAGTCGGCCCACGTCACCCCACTTCTTAGGGACCTGCACTGGCTTGCAGTGTGTGTAATGCTCACAATGCCTCATTGAGTCAGGATTATAAATGCAAACCGTAATTGTTAATGATACAAATATTGTCGTATTTATTATCATTATAATAATAATTTAACTCCACGGATGTCTGTAGTATCGGCAATCCCCAATGACTTGTCCCATAGAAAGCTGTTGAAAACACGGGCACACACCGGTCTGTCCGACTTACGACTGCCTTTTAGAGTTCGTAAATCCGACATAAATCCCACAACCAATTTACAATACGAAGCCGTTCGAGAATGCCGAATAAGTAAATCGAGTTACGAAGGAATTCCTTGGGAACTTTCACGTATGTCCGTTCGAGAATGAGGACCAATATGTACAAATATAACCCTGCAATATACTTCTATTCAATCAAGGTTTGAAAGGTTCAGTAAAAAATTTAACTGAAGAGTAAAAAAGCAGGTAGGAGTGGCGCGTATGTGACGTTGCTGAGGCACATACCTGCACGGGCGCGATGGAGACAACAGCCTTGAATAACACAAAAGCGCTTCAGCTCTGAGAGAAGGGAGAGTAAGTAAAGTGAAATGTGGCCAAAATGCTTTTAACACTTTCCGTGCCACGGGTCCGGTGCCCCGGAACCCCGTTGCGTGCCAATGCCCACTTCAATGATAGAGCTCTCATATTTGCGAACGCATAAACTATATCTTAAATTATTATTATTATTATGTGTATATTATGTGTATTATTATGTGTATAATATGGCCATCGCTTATCAATGACTTGTTTGCAGTCAACATTGTCGAAACGGATTGTTTTTAAATCGGTTAATTTCCGTTTTATACCATTTTGAAAAACTCTTGTTTTTTGAAAGTTTCAGGAAAATATAAAGATTGTGTGATAATCGCCCTTTACTGGAATATACTGGAATACACAAAAAACTTTTTTCGGCCTATTTATGAATCGTTTGAAAATATTATCGATAGTATTATGTGTACTTATGCACGCTATAGAAGCAGGCTGAAAAATCGATTATCCATTTCCTGATCAGCACACACACACACACACACGCACACGCACCACGTTGATATCGCTGTGAAAAAAGCTCTGATTATCCTAAGACTGGTAAAATAGATTCCTTACCTCAGATCAGATGTTCTCCAAAAAGATTATTCCAATTCCTGATCGCCATTCCAAATATCGATCGCGTTTATTGATACAATGCTGGGTGGTCGAAACACCGATTCCACATTGTTCTGATGGTCCACAATGAATCCGATCGGCTCGAGTTACATGCCTGAGAAGTAAAATGTGGAAGCAGGATTTTTTCAATTCAATCCAATCCAAAGGGGTGCAGTACCACAGGGAGAGACGATAGGGGGCAGTATTTTCCCAATGGAGCTCAGAGAGAGTTTACAGTGGTAACGTGAGGCTAGATTGATGAAATATGAATGGAAATCGCTAATAAAATAAAAACCGCGATCTCTCGTCGTTGGCACTCAGCGGTCGGCATGAACTAACGAGAAATCTTGTTGTTGGCACTCAAAGTGTTAATGTAGACTTTAACACAGTCAGCCACCAGGACACCCCAAGGTGTCATTCATGGATGTAAGGACTCTCCCTCTCCCTTGACAAACCACTCGTCCTGTGCTTACCAGCATGAAAGACACTGACTGGTCTACTGATGGAGCCAAATCAAAAGCATGCA
The DNA here is from genome assembly GCF_963971535.1 of Notolepis coatsorum. Lineage (NCBI taxonomy): Eukaryota > Metazoa > Chordata > Actinopteri > Aulopiformes > Paralepididae > Notolepis > Notolepis coatsorum. Next base: position 23,815,319 of record NC_140167.1, on the reverse strand, counting down.
CTTGATTTGGATGAAGTATTTCTGAGAAGTGGGTTTAAACAGACTCTGTTACACAAAATAAAACATTCAATTGCCTGAGACTATAAGTATATAATATAAGGTATAAGGTATATGCCTTTTCTGTGATTATAAAGAGCAGCAGAGTAGACTAGCGCAGTGAATCACTGCTCTTTTATAATCACAGGTAGAGCTGATATGTATGTATGATATGTACAGATAAATTACACAAACAATATTGTATAAATTATAAGATTACATTAAGGCAGAACGTTTCACCTCACTACTCGTTTATTCACCTCGCCTCGATCTGTCGTCATCTTACTTTATTTTATTTTATTTTTTATTTTTTATTTTTTTCCTGGTCGCTGCGCACCTACCCCCTACAGTCGGTCTGGGAGAGTGGAGGCGATCACATGCTTCCTCCGACACATGTGTAGCCAATCAACCGCTTCTTTTCACCTGGCAGTGCGGACTCTCACTGGGAGAGTGTAACGTGTGGAAGGATCACACTACCCCCCTTAGATCCTTTCCTCGCTGAGCAGGCGCCCCGACCGAACTGTAGGAGTCGCTGTTTACAACGACCAGGACCCACCCACCGGCTTTCCCACCCTCTAACACTGCCAATTGTGTTAGTACGACGGCCGGCCAAGCCGGAAGCAACGACGAGAGCTGGGCTCGATACCAGTATCTCCTGCGTTGGTGCCGAGCGCCTTGCCCACTGCGCCACCCAGCCGCCCTTGTCGTCATCTTTCCTAATAATACAGCCCCCACAAGTCTCACATACAGTAAACACAACAGCACTAGTTAAAATCATGTTCTAACTAAGATCTGCTGAAATGCATAGGTACTGAGAGCGCATGTCCTCTTCTTGTTGATGAATCAAACCTGGTGTAATTCCAGTGCAATACTGGTTGAGTATTGTTAATACCCAGTAACTACCTGGCCACTGTCTTGCCGACAGCGGCAATGGCAGCGCTCTACTGTGCTCTATGGTGCAGCTACTTTCCACTCTCGCCTTTCCTTCATTATCCCACTGTATTCCCAGCCTGCTGTGAGTGGTATTCTTTTGTTAAAATAAGTGCATGTCTACAGTAGACATTAAAATAATAGCTCTACATTCCGACAGCCATCACTGATAGTGTTTGGTCAGTAACGTGGGTCTCCCAGTCCCTCCTCTGCAGTGAACAGAAAATACATTTCCTGGTATAGCGCAAGGAAACTATAAGATAAGGAAGGGTCATCATGTCAGAATACCAGCGTTCTGTGATCTGCTTGGTGCCAGACTTTGGTGTCAGTTCTATTGAAGCCTGTATTAAAAAAATATATATACAAGGATCTGAGGAAATATACATCAACCGATATATCAATCGTTAGCAACAAATTGCAGATGATTCTGACATCCGAGGTAATAACCTGTTTAAATGACATGTCATAAAAGAGGAGATGGAGATCCCATTCAACTCAATGTCGGCCGATTCAACACTTGGCACCAATGTGCGTTCACAGTGGCGTGATGACCTTCCTTCTTTTATAGTTTCCTTGGTATCGCATTCCCACTTTATCCATCAGGAGAGGGAAACTCTCACTGCAATAAATGTCTATCAAAAATAAGAAATAAAAAATAGCCAGTGCCTTAAGCAAATTTGCTTAATACAATGGACTATGCTACTGTATAAAAAAGTTTAATAAATATTACTGATCTAACCTTTTTAGAAGTAGAACACCTACAGTAGACCTTAATGCTGAGACAAGAGCAGCATAATTGTTAATTGTTTTAACTCACTCGTCCGTTGTCTCCTATTATCCTAAGTGTGTAGCTGTAACATGAACAACCGTTAAACACCAGAGCCGAGGTCAGATGTCATCTAAGATTAACGAGGTACTTAGGAATGTTACAACCTGACACTGGAGCAGGAGAGATAATTGACTGTAGTTGTCTCTACAGGGAGAGGAAATGATCAGGCTACATACACTAGTAAAATATGGAGAAGGATTATATAATGCTATGGTGATTTTGGCCACATCAGCAATATAATATCATGTTTTGTGTTCAGTGGTGGGGTTCTGCTGTGGACTGCAGAGTGGGCCTTACCTGGTTCGCTACAGTATGTTGCCAGCAAGTTTCATGACTCCTTAACACTTTGAGTGCCACGGACGCGTTTTGTCGTTAGTTCATGCCGACTGTTGAATGCCACCAACGCTATATAGTGTTTGTTTGTCGTATTTTTTTTATTAGCGATTTGAATTCATATTTCATCAATCGAGCCTCACGCTAGTGCTGCAGACTCTCTCTGAGCGCCATTGGGAAAATACCGCCCCCTATCATCTCTCCGGATGGTACTGCACCCCATTGGATTAGACTGATGGGGGGGGGGGGGGGGGTCCAGCCTCCTCATTTTACTTCTCCGGCGAGGCATCTGAAGAGACCCAAGTGATCGCCGAGCCGGAAAACGTGTGGAATACATATTTACAGTACCCAACGCTGAATCAATAAACGCGATCGATATTTGGAATGGCGATCAGGAATTGGAATAATCTTTTTGGAGAACATCTGATCTGAGGTAAGCAATTTATTTGACCAGTCTTGGGGTAATCGGATGTATTTTCACAGAGATATCAGCGTGTGCCCCATGTGTGTGTGTGTGTGTGTGTGTGTGTGTGTGTGTGTGTGCGATCAGGAAATGAGAGAATATATTTTTCAGATCGCTTCTCTAGCGTGCATAAGTACACATATACTATCGATAATCTAGCGTTTATTTGAAAACGATTCATAAATAGGCCGAAAAATTACAACGTTTTTATGTATTCCAGAATATTCCAGTAAATGCCGTTTATCACGGAATCTATATATTTTCCTGAAAAACGAGGGCTTTTCAAAATGCTATAAAACGGAAATGAACCGATTAAAAAACAATCCGTTTCGACAATGTTGACTGCAAACAAGTCATTGATAAGCGACTGGGCAGATTAGACACATAGCCATAATTTAAGACAGAGATTATGCCCTCTATCTCTCTCTTCTTTCTTTCTATCCCTGTCAGCTCAGTTGTTAGCGTCTTCCTCCCAGAGTTCTGCCTATGTTCCGCCTCAGTACGGCACACATTCACTAATGCCCTTTGAATAGAACAGGAGCCGTGGTGTTGGCTGTGACAGTAGTGAGTAGTGACGAGCTCTCCGTTGATGTGTTCCTCTGGTACCCTGTGGGGCATCCAGAGAGAGAGAGAGAGAGAGAGAGAGAGAGAGAGAGAGAGAGAGAGAGAGAGAGAGAGAGAGAGAGAGAGAGAGAGAGAGAGAGAGAGAGAGAGTTCTTTAATAGTTGTCATACAGAAGTACAGAATACTTTCATACAAAATGCTTCTTACTGTTACGCTCCAGAGACTGTGCTAGACAAGATAGTATCAAATAACATAATATAGCATGTAATTTAGAAGAAGAAAAATGAGGTCACAGTGTTCGGTATAGACATATGTACAATGTTCTGAGTTACCATATAATATACAAGAGAGAGAGAGAGAGAGAGAGAGAGAGAGAGAGAGAGAGAGAGAGAGAGAGAGAGAGAGAGAGAGAGAGAGAGAGAGAGAGAGAGAGAGAGAGAGAGAGAGAGAGAGAGAGAGAGAGAGAGAGAGAGAGAGAGAGAGAGAAGTCAAATCCAAGTAAGTAAGTCTGGTTCAGCTGTCTTTTAGCAGGGGTAGTGAATTGCAAATGTAAAAAAACTAAAAACATTATGGATCTGGAAGCTACGTATCACATGCTTAAAAGTGACGTGCAACTTAGTTGTTGCCATGGGAATCCAGGAAACCATTTGTGACCCAGCCTTCTCCAGCTGGGTTGGTAGGAACAGGAAGCACACATAAGCCCCAGGAAGCCATTTGTGACCCAGCCCTCTCCAGCTGAGTTTGTAGGAACAGGAAGTACACATAAGCTCCAGGAAGCCAATTGCAAGATGGCAGACTGAGAGTGCACGCTAAAGGTTGTAAACAAGGACTATTTCCCCTCACAGAATATTTGCGTTAACAAAAAGAAGGAAAAAGAAAAGGGTCAAGAAATGTCAACAAACACCAAAGCTAACAAACAAGCTAGCAACAAGTATAATGATCCTGACACACTTCTGCAACTACACGATGGAGGATACAAATGCTCGGACAGATACATGAAACAAGCTATATAGTGCTGTGACAAACTGTCAAAAAGGGCTTTAGTTTTTGAGATACCCCTACCGGAGGTAGAACAAAACACAAGCATGTTTTTCCTCATCTCTAAGGTCTCCCATATATGAAATGGATTCTTGTATAAAAATATTTAACTGCAAAACTTGTTAAATTGATAGATATTGTTATACACCCCCAAAGGAAAAAATAACCAAAATATAGCCTGGCCGTATGGGAGTTGAGACATATAAACTCATGTAGATTAATAATACAAGCTCCAAGAGCTTTCAAACTTGACATGCTAGCAGTCAGACAGTTGCTTAACCTAATAGAAAAACCTGGATGTGAATATCTTTATGCATGTAGGAAATATATACCTATGTACACATACTTAAAATAAGCGGAAATGTAAAAAAATGAACATCTATGCAGAATGTTCTCATTTACTTTGTAGTAGCTCTGCCATGGATTGTCATAGAAACACATATGAGGGCTTTTTCGGAAAGGTGTGGTTGTGCTGAATCCAGCAATACCACATGTGTAAATATAGCATCTCAACATTTTGGGGGCATTGTCACTAGGCTAATAAGACTCCCCTGTAAATACACCAGCTGAGGGATCCCATCTTCGGAAATGGGTCCAAATGAGGAATCCTCCATTGACGCCATACGGAGAACACGTCAATACTCAGATTAATACAAATAGTACAATGATCACTTTCTTTAGAATAGAAAGTGGCTGTTCTGGAAAAAGAAAGCACCAGCCATTAACACTTTGGCGACCAAAGTCCCGCAGCGATTTATAGTCCAGAGGACCGAGCTTTGTCAACAAACCGATGTACTTTCTAACAGCTATATATATACTTTATAGTATTGCTATCTGTCCATTCTCATTGTCACTTGAGTGCATAAACCGTGCCTTCATAATGGCTTAAAGAAAATAAAAATCCATCGGTTGGTTGTCATTTTATAACGCCGCAAATATAAGGTTTATCGCAGTTTTCGCCTCGTCTTTTTTCTGGGGAGCTAGATTTCTGTTGTATATATACGAATGAAATAAAACAAACTGCGTAGCATCCGGACTATTACAGAGCATCTATGGATGAAATCGGGGCGGCGGGGGACACCGATTACTATTATTGATTAGCAATACAGTGTGCGTTCAAGTAGCCATTTTCACTGATCGATCACGTTGCGTTTTAAAACAAGCTCCAATCCGGCTGTAATTTGGGTGAATAGTATCCTACCGTCAGCCCATGTGATCGCCGGCAGCATTTCGTCATAATACATCGGCATCTGGTAGATCGATATGTCCATTGGCTGATCATAAATCCGATTATTCCAGGCTGAAATCTGCGCTTCCAAACGTGATCAAAGATGGATGATGTTCGTTTGGGATCCAGGCTCAAATGAAACGCCCACAGACAGTAAAACATTTTTTTCCCCCAATCGGCCTCAATGATACTGCAGTGGAGCGATGGCACCCCTAAGAGGATCTGGCCGGTATTGCATGTTGCCGAAATCAAATATGCGGGTAGGTCCCCAGAGTCGATCGGGGACGTTAATACGGTTATTAATATGGACTAAAACAATAACAACTTGCCACGAGTTAACTCGTGGCTCTGGTCCACAACGCATGGCACCGTAACACGTATAAACTCGTGGCTGGTCCTTAAAGTGTTAACCCTTGTGTGGTGTTTGTGTTTTTGTTACCCAATGATGTTAACTTTATCTCAATTACAAGCAATCTAGACAGCATATATGGTTAACATTTGCCATAACAAGTGCTATTCGTTTTTTGTGATAAAATGTGATGTCTGTAAAAAATGTATCCATTATAGTCAAGCCATTAACCCATTCAGTGCCAACCACGAGTATAGTCGGGTTAACTCGCCATCGCTTGCGTGCCAATCACGAGTATAGTCGGGTTTTAATAGTTATTTCTTTTATTAGCGATATCCATTCATTTTTCATCCATCCAGCCTGACGTTATCATTGGGAATGGGTCTGAGCTCGCAAAGGGCAAATACCGCCGCCTATCGTCTCCCGGATGGTATTGCACATCATTGGATTGGATTGGCTGGGACTGTGCATAAAAAAAACAAGTGTGTGTGTGTGTGTGTGTGTGTGTGTGTGAGGTTCGCGCCGACTAAAGTACGGAGAAGCAATTTTTCAGACCCCGCTTCTCTTCGTACATGAGGACACATATACTGGGGGGGGCGGCGTGGCTCAGGGGTAGAGCGGAGCGTCCAATGATCGAATGGTTGGTGGTTCGAATCCCGCTCAAGCCCATGTCCATCCCATTGCCGTTGTGTCCTTGGGCAAGACACTTAACCTACTTGCCTCGTATGAATGTGTATGCATGTGAATGAATGTTGGTGGTGGTCGGAGGGGCCGTAGGCGATGATTATTCGCCACGCTTCCGTGAGTCTGCCTCAGGGCAGCTCTGGCTGCAATTGTAGCTTACCATCACCGGTATGACTGTGTATGAACGAATAATGGACTCTGTGAAGCGCTCTGAGTCAGAGAAAAGCGCTATATAAATCCAATCCATTATTATTATTATTATTACTATCGATAATCTAGCGTTTATTTGAAAACGATTAATAAATCAGCCGAAAAATTACAACATGTTTTGTGTATTCCACTAAAGGGCTATTATCGTGTCTTTCTCTGGAATTACTAGAAATCTCCAAAACTATACTTGTATTCAAAACGGTATAAAACGGAAATGTACTGATGAAAAACAATCCGTTTCGTACATGTTGACTGCAAGCAAGTCATTGATAAGCGATGGGTGTATTAGACCCATAGCCATAATTTAAGATATAGTTTAAGCGTTCGCAAATATCCCCGTCCTCCCATTGACTAAAGCACTGGCATACAAGCCCTAATTTGGTCATATGGGCGTGGCTTTGAATGAGTTAATGGAATAAATCATGTTTATCTAAAAAAAATCATAACAATTAAGTGGAGGCAGACAGTGAAGGTACACAGTGAACCTTTTTGTTTAATTCTGAACATATTTACTTGTTTTAACCTACAATTTCCACACACCCAAACACCACATAATAAAATGTGTTGGGGCGGGGGGGGGGGGGGGGGGGGGTGGCACAGTGTGCACCCAATGGAAATGTGATATTCAGCGGAAATGAGCCAAGACCAATGGGTATCAAGTTATTGTATCATTTCTCCTTTAGTAAACATTGAAAACGGGTCCCACAGACCCAAACACCACACAAGGGTTAAATAACGATCGGGTGAACAGGTGAAATGCACGGCAGGCGATGGAACCTGAGAATAAAAGGCATTAAATAAAAGGTAAATGAAAATACAAGGAAGGAGGTGATTAACCTGATCAAGAAGGTTGCACCACAATGGACACAGAAGATGGACGAGATAGTAGACACTGTTCACCAGGTGGGCAGAAAGGAGGAGAAGCGAAAGCGTCAAGTCCTTCAATTTGTCAAACGTCAACACAGAGATGGGATCCGGAGAATGACAAAGGAGTCGGAGGAATGCAAGTGGGAGTTCGCTTTACTGAAGATGTACTGTAAATGCTGCAGATAAACAGGCTAGATAAGCTCTATGGCCTCGGATACAAGAAACCAGATAGAACATTCTGAATGTTCTTCCACAACAAAGACAAATCACTCTGTGCCACAGTGCTTACAGTGCTAATGTAATAGAGTTACAGAGGTTTGAACATACTGAAATAAAACAATTGTTTACTCATGTTTTGTTTACTGGTTGCCAGATGTCTGTTTTTGGGTTCCAAAGAGGTAGGAGCTGGAAAACATAAGGGTTCCATAACCTGAAGTCTTATCTAGTACAGGTCTGAAGCTGATAACAATCCCACAGAAAATGAAAGTTTTACAAAGGTTTTTGTAATGTGTGTACCGGTAAAAAAAAATCTACCTTGGACCTTGTAGAAGTGGAGCAATCTTCCATTTATTTAGGTATGTACTTTTAGGCACATTTTCTGAAAATATGGCTAGGGCTATCTTTGTTCATAATGAAGTATTGCAAAATTAAACGTTATACTCTTTTATTCTGTATGGTTTTTCTAAAGTCTGAGATTTCTTCCTTATCGTTAAATGCATGTAACGTAAAGGAACACTCCAACATTATGGGAATTGCACTTACCATCTTCTCCAGAGTCAGACAGAGATAGATACCGATTTCCTCTCTGTGCATTCAGTAGAAATCTATCCGGCTGCAAGCTAACCTAGCTTGAAGGAAATTAATGGAAGCCTAGCCTAGCTGTTGGCCAAAATACCTCTCCCGGATCTTTAAGCTAGGCTAGTGGTCCATATTCGCTTCCATTCATTTGTGCTAAGCTAGGCTACTGTAGCTTGCTGTCTGATAGCTTTCTACTGAATGCACAGAGAGGAAATCGGTATCCCCCAAGCACCCCACCCCAGACAGCAGGAGCCTGTCCCCCACCACCGGCCAACACCAACTTTTAACTAATGAACCCTGCACATTATGACCAGTATGATATTGTATACAGACGATCATCTGCACCTTTGTTTACTTTCATTCATATTTTATATTCAGATACATTTATATATTTATTGCCTATATTTATTGATTTTATTGTCTCCCTATTAACCTGCCCATACTTGTACCCCCCCCCCTCCCCGTGCTGCTATGACCCCATAATTTCCCTAAGGGGATCAATAAAGGAATATATTATCTAACCAAAAGATTTAGGAGGCCATCCAGTACATTCACTGATGTCCAAGTGAGCACAAGACTTGAGCAGTAGATGGTAATTATCATTGGTTACTTTTATATATACAGTATGTGTGTGTGTGTGTGTGTGTGTGTGTGTGTGTGTGTGTGTGTGTGCGTGCGTGTGTGTGTGTGTGTGTGTGTGTGCCACTATTGTCACCATCTATAAGAACAAGGGTGACAAGTGGCAACAATAGGGGTATCTCGCTCCTTGCTGTTGCCAGTAAGGTCTGATGCTTCAGAGGCTGATTAACAACATCACTGAATCAGTACTGCCTGAATTGCAATGCGGTTTTAGGAAGAGCAGGAGCACGGTAGACATGATTTTCACAGCTCGACAGCTGCAGGAAAAGTGCAGAGAACAGCATCAGGACCTGTTCATGGCCTTTGTTGATCTCTCCAAAGCTTTTGACACTGTCCAGAGAGAACTGTTGTGGGAAGTCCTTCTCAGGTTTTGCTGCCCTAGCAAGTTCGTTAACATCCTCTGCCAATTTCACGATGGAATGACTGCTCAGGTGACTATAGGGCGACAAGAGTCTTCCCCCTTCCCTGTACATACAGGAGTTAGGCAGGGGTGTGTACTAGCACCAGTACTTTTTAACATTTTCCTACTATGTGTCACCCACCTTCTCCACAAGGAGATTGAGGACAGCAGCGGTGTGGCAGTGGACTTTCGTTTAGATGGCAACCTCTTTAATATAAGGAGGCTCCAGGCAACCAGCAAACTGCAAAGGCAGAGAGTCCTTGAACTGCAGTATGCAGACGACTGTGCTCTTGTGGCTCATAGCCGATAAGATCTCCATTCTGTTCTTTTTTTTTCTAAATGATTTTTTAGCATTTTTACAGCTTTATTGGTCACGCAGGACCGACAGAGGAGAGGGCGAACGGGAGGAGAGGTGGGGGAGACATGCGACAAATAACGACGGGAGCTGGGATCGAACCCGGGTCGGCCGCGTAGGTGCGCGAGGCACTATGGTATGCGCCACGAGGGCGCCCCTCCAGTCTGTTCTTAATGATGCGGTAAGAGCATACAGCAGGATGGGACTGACCATTAACATCATTAAAACAGAGGTACTTTGCCAATGGAGTACCAACATCCCATCTATACCACCTATATTCACTGTTACTGGTGAACAACTGTCTGTTGTTCCATCATTCAAATACCTGGGGAGCATTGTCTCTGAAGACAACAGCATTGACATTGAGGTCCAGAACAGGATCAAGCAGGCATCAGCTGCCTTTGGGAGACTCCGGCGTCGGGTCTTTCAGAACAGAAATCTTAATTTCCACACGAAGATCTCTGTTTATCAAGCCTTCTGCATCACTCTCAAAGGCCAACTGTAGGAGTATTGAGGCAACCATCACTCAACACCAGCTACAATGGCTGGGCCATGTAGTAAGGATGCCCTCAAACCGGCTGCCTCGCAGAGTGCTATATGGCCAACTACATCAAGGTCGACGCTCTGCTGGAGGGCAGAAGAAGTGCTATAAAGACCAGCTGAAGACCACGTCAAGGAGGTGCGGAATCGGACCTGAGGCCCTGGAGGATGCTGCTACTGGCCGTGACACCTGGCGTCGGCGGTGCCTGGATGGACGACCAGGATACAGGAGAGGAGACTCAGGAGGAATACACCTGCAGCTCCTGTTACCACTACCACACCATTTACATGTCCTACCTGCAATAGGACTTGTGGATCCAGGATAGGCCATCAAAGGACTCATCGTTAGAAGTGGACGTCATCATCGGACCACAAGCAAGTGTGTGTGTGTGTGTGTGTGTGTGTGTGTGTGTGTGTGTGTGTGTGTGTGTGTGTGTGTGTGTGTGTGTGTGTGTGTGTGTGTGTGTGTGTGTGTGTGAACATATTACAGAATATACTTCAGGTGTTCTATGTACTGGGGCATGCTGGTATGGAGAGGGAATATATTTTAATACTGGCTGTTACTGTGCATCATTGTTTTAAATGTGTGGCTGTATATACTTGTATATGGGTTGCAAGGTAATACATACATGCATCATTAATAAAAGTGAATCTCATCTTCTTTGTGTGTGTACAGTATGTGTATGTAATATATATTTGTATTCTTGTTAGCATGTCTGTATGCGGCTACACCAAGCGTGTCAGAATCTGAGTGCATGTATTCCATTTTCAAGGTGCTTTCGGCAATCAATAAAAATCCAATATTTCTGCTCTTGTTTGACCATGTGGCCAAAACAACAACAACAACAACTAAATAACTTACAATGCAGCAGGCTGACTGATGTTTGACAACTGCTATTGAATGGGGTCCTTGTGGCTTTCTGGCTGGGGTGTTTTTTTCTGCAGGAAGTGAGAGGGCAGCCCCACTGAGCCCCATTCAGGAGAGGACAGCTCCCTGGAAGCAAGATATTCAATCTGTGTTTGTACACAGAAAGGACTATAAATATGTTTGCTGAAGCGTGCAATGGTGGCCATTTCTTTTAGAAAGTCAAAGTGATTGTGAATTACAGAGACTATTTTTTTTTATTAGGATAAGATAATATAAGATATTCCTTTATTTATCACATTGGGGAAATGCAGGTGTCATAGCAGCATGGGGGTGGGGGGGGGGGGGGGGGGTACAGGTATGGACAGGGTAATAGTAAGACAATAAATATAGACAATACAAATTGTAATATGCATATAAAATATTAATACAAGTAAACAGTAGACAAAAAGGTGCAGATGAGGGTCTACTGTATATACCCTATCTGTCATAACATACAATACATTGTAGTCCATGCAGGGTTTAGTGGTTAATAGTAAGTATCAGTTCTCAAGTTCGGCTGCCGTTAGTTCTCCAGCTGCTGGCATGCCCCCGGTTGTGGAGGCTGATGGCCACTGGCACGAAGGACTCGCCGAGGTGGTTAGTGGTGTGTCGGGGGGGTATGATTCTGCTCCTCATCTAGCCTAGCTCCTCATAGAGGGGGTGGGAGGAGTTCACCAGGATATAGTCCAGCTTCTTCCTCATCCTCCTCTCTGCCACCACCCCTAGTTTGAGGGTCCATATTATATTCTATGTACGAACTACATGATTTACAAGGTAGATGGATGACGGAAGCAAGTTGCTACTGTTGTAAAAACCATATCATATTTTTGTCGGTTTCTCCCACTGACAAAAGGATTCCATGAGGGTCACAGGGTCATGCAATTGATTGAGTAGGAAAAGCACGACGGACCATTTAAATTTTAGTCCAACAGCTTTGTAGGCAATGCAGAGAGAGCAGAGGAAACTGCAGACGCTCCCCAGCCAATACCTCACATACTTGGACACAAGTGCAGCTAGGCTGAAGTGGGGAGGGGGTAGCAGGAATTCACTGCCAAGCATCCAGTAGTTCCGCTTCAGCATGTTCCGCTGAGTTTAACGGTATTTCTTCTCAAAGTGCCCTGACAGTTTCCCTGCTACTCGATAACCATCCTTTCTCCAAATGGGAAAAAAAAAGAGTCAGAAGGGTTATTGATTTGAAAGAACAAGTAGGGGCTATTTTCCGCCAGACTACTTTGGGATTCAATAAATCATACACAGGTATTGACAATGAGTCAGCATGCAAAGTATATCAGTCGAAAAGGTAGTGGCTTTGTTGTTCCCAAACCTCTCTCTCTCACTCTCTCTATCTCTCTGTCTCTCTGGCTTCCTCTCTATCTGCCCCCCCTCTCTCTCTCCTCTGTTAATGTGTGCCTCTTTTCATTTCCAATGTGTCAACTCCTTGAAGTTTAATTAGGCACAGTCACAATACCGAGACGCACAGTACGACATGGGCTTGTGTGTGAGTGAGTGAGTGAGTGAGTGAGTGAGTGAGTGAGTGAGTGAGTGAGTGAGTGAGTGAGTGAGTGAGTGAGTGAGTGAGTGAGTGAGTGAATGAGAGACTAGGAAAGGGAGAGAGGACAGAGAGAGAGAAAGTGTGTGTGTGTGTGTATGTGAGAGAGAGAGAGAGGAGAGGAGAGGAGAGAGATAGATAGAGAGAGATATAGAGAGAGAAAGAGGAAAGAGTGTAAATGAGTGTGACAATTTTTTCATGGCCGTGTGTGTATGTGGGTGTGTGGGAGGTAAATGCAAGTGACAGATATCTTTACTTTTCAATTTCCATCATGTGTGTGTGTGTGAGAGTGAGTGAGAGAGAAAAGAATGTGTTCGTGGCATATGCACTTGTGTGTGTGTGCCTGTGTGTGTGTGTGTGTGTGTGTGTGTGTGTGTGTAGTGTGTGTGTGTGTGTGTGTGTGTGTGTGTGTGTGTGTGTGTGTGTGTGTGTGTGTGTGTGTGTGTGTGTGTGTGTGTGTGTGTGTGTGTGTGTGTGTGTGTGTGTGTGTGTGTGTGTGTGTGTGTGTGTCTTTCCAGTGTACAGGATACTTCTGGTCTTATCCTCCCAGCTCCCCTGCTGGGTGCAATCACAGATAAATGTGAAGCCCAGACTGCCAGTTATCTCTGTCTTTAATTGCCACCGGCCTTTTGGAGCCTGTCACTTAGGCTTAGCCCTTTAAAGAAAGCAGCAAAGCAGCCAATAGCCGAGGCTGCCAACGACACACCTCAGCTACACAGCTTTACCAAACAAACAAATTTCACAGCAGAAAATAAATCTAAATATTGCAAAACAATCAGCGCTGCCTACATTCCTGTTCTATGAATTCCGAGTGAGGATATTTGTCGACAACAGGGCAGGGATGTTGGCTCAGGGATGGGATTGAAAAATGTGTTTTCGGAAGACACAAAGAATGAATGAATGAATGCATGAATGAATGAATGAATGAATTTATTCACACACACACAAAGAGAAGGAGAACGTGCATCTATGTTGCCAAATCTTTTTTTGTTTTCATTTTCACTGGGTCACTGGAAGCTATAGCTTGGTAGCACTTTGCGAGTCAAATCACTTTGGCCTGATGTTGTGAGTAAGTGCTTGCGACCAGGGTTCGAATCAGTGGCTTTCGGGGGAGCCCTATCTTCCGGTGTGCACCGTTACGTACATGTCACATGCACGCACATACATGGAATTGTGCGGCAACGCAGTCAATTGCAGGGTTATTGCAAAGAATATTCTATACTTAGGGCAAAAAACAACACAAAAAACTAAATCAGCAGGGGGACACAGGCAACAATTTCCTGCTTCATACACCCCGTCAAGAATATTAACTATAATCAAGATTCAATATTAAGAAAAGAAAAAAATTTGACAAATAAATATAGAGATATATGTTGGATTCCCTGTGTCAAAATAGCTCTTGCAACAAATGGAACACAAAGGCAATACAAATCATCACGTACCATTTTGCCTGAAATAAAACAAGAATTAGTTTTAGTAGCTACTGCAGTATGGGCTTTCTTTCCTCAAATAAATGATAGAGAATAGATTTACTGCACGATTTCCAAAGAGCATGGATGCAAAAGTGAATAAGGGTGCTTTCACACCAGAGCTGTTTGGTTTTTTGGGGGGGGGTGTGTGAATGCGCAGTCGACTCTGGTGCGGACCAAACACGCGAACTCTGGTCCACCAAAAAACATACGTCTCGGTTCGCTTCATCGGACCAAACGCGGACCAAATATAGGAAGTCACCCGATAAACTGTGCATCTTGGGTAGAAGGAAGAAAAAAAACACTGTGTGTTACGAAGGATCAGATTAAACCGAATATATATATTTATTTATTGATATATATTGAATAGTATTTGTATATCGTTTGATATCCCTTGTATATTCCTTGTACATATACACGGAATATCCCTTTAGCCTATTATAGCCCATAATAGTTCATTCTCTTATTGGACAAAAGGACCAGGCGCCAGGGGACCAGCCCCTGACGTCAAGTTCAAAGGTACCGACGAGACATGTCCGTACTAGCCCCGGCTCCGCTCAGGGATACGGCTACCGAAATGACAGTGGCACTATTTGTTCACTGTGCATATAAATATGGCGCAAGTAAATGTAGAAGACCCTTAGTCCTTTACCCTTCTACCCAACTAAGTAACAGAACGTGAAGCCTCACCCACGATACCGCGTGCGGTGTAGTATGGCCTGTTTGGCCTTAGAATAGCATCGAGACCTCGTGCGAATTAATAGCTGAATTGTCAGAGTTTGGCACTGTACCGTCGAGTGCGACGTATTTCTATTAAGTAATAATAGTCTATCGTGTATGGTGCATCGTGCGGTTAGAGTTCTAAAGTGACCAGCATCTCCAACGCTTCCTCGTGTTATCTAGAGTCTTATCCAGGCTGGGGCCGACCACACATGGCGCTTTCTTCCGAGGAGATCTAGGCGAGGACCGAGGGACATGTACACTGGATTACCTACCCGACGACTGCTGAGCCCTATGCGGCTGGAATATATTTGCTTTGGTACTGTGATTTGTGGAGCGGATAATCGCCGACGCCTGTGAGTGTTGGATTTACCCCCGAGAGGAGTCAAGTTGAGTCGGCGCTCAGAGACTGAGGTCGCCTAGCTTCTTCTTCACTGTGGAGCTACAGCCTACAAGAGAACCAAGGTGTATTCATCTGCGGATCAAGAGTCTACTGCACTGTCTTCTGTACTTGAAGTCTCCCTAGATATCGTTGACCAGACGGTCTACTACCGACGGCTCTCCTACCCCCCCTACCGGCCTACAACCGGGAGGACCCCTTCCAGAATATCCTGCTATATCATTAAGTGTACCATAGATCTAATTCCCTAAGAGCCAGGTTGTATACTTGCTTCCTGCGTAACCAGAGATTGGACATTCAGTGTTGATTTGCCTACGAGTACTCATTTGCCTTACAAGTGCATTCAAATCATAAATGTAATGGTAAATATCATATGTACCTTTTGCTATATTAAATATTTGATTATTACCTTTGTGTGGAACCGTTTTCATTGTGGGAAAGTGTTCATCATATTTAGATATCGTGTACTGTATGGCCAGTAGTTAAAGTACATAAAGCGGTAGTGGTTTAATGATACCATACTTATCAATACAGTCAGGGAATTGTACCCCTCAGTTACACTGTGGCTTATTATTATTATTATTATTATTATTATTATTATTATTATTATTATTATTATTATTATTATTATTATTATTATTATAAGCGCGGCGCGCGGCATTCACTGCAAAACAAGCACACTGTAAACATGTCTCCTGATAAACTGTGCATCTTGGGTAGAAGGAAGAAAAAAACACTGCGGCTTATTATTATTATTATTATTACCGTGGCGCGCGGCATTCACTGCAAAACAAGCACACTGTAAACATGTCTCCTGATAAACTGTGCATCTTGGGTAGAAGGAAGAAAAAAACAGCGGCTTATTATTATTATTATTATTATTATTATTATTATTATTATTATTACCGCGGTGCGCGGCATTCACTGCAAAACAAGCACACTGTAAACATGTCTCGTGGACAGACTTGGGCGAATGATGAAGTGAAAGCCCTGATCGACATATGGGCAGAAGACCAAATAAAACAGCTGCTTGTGGGCACTCACAAAAACAACGAGGTGTACAAGTTGTTTAGCGAGAGGATGGCGGTAATGGGTTATAATTGAACGATGGATCAATGCCACGTCTCTGCTACTACCACGCTTCTTGCGCTGTTTGTGTTTTCGCGGATTTCACTTCCTGAAGGGGAGGGATTTCCACTCTCCATTGTGTCCAATAGACGAGCGCCCTTTTCAACCGTGTGACATTGTTCAGAAAGTTTGGTGCGCTTGACAAATTGCAATGTGAATGCAGACGAACTAAATGACGAATGCAACAATGTTGCAACTTCACCACCAGAACCGCACCGAGTCCACCAAAACTATATGTGAAAGCGCCCTAACACACATCACGTTACCCAGGCATGTGTGATGATGACTGAGATGCTTGGTGATATTCAGTGGTGCAGTGCTGGTATAACTCGGTATAACGGCGTTATACCTCGCTCACTGAGGCTGAAGTACGCGCAATCGCTTTTTACATGGCATTATCCAACCGGACTCCCGGAGAAGCATGCAGCTGCAGAGCCGCAGAGCCAGCGGCGCTCTCTGGGCCGCGCGCTGACGGCCGCGCTGTGAGGCAATAGTATCCAGCTGCAGGACGAGAGCAGCCAAAAAAAACTGTGCATGCGCGCGCACGTGCGCACGCGCATGCGCGTGGAGAGTTTGACCTACTGTCAATTTGCCACTGCACCACTGGTGATATTACAACAGCTCTAAACACTAAAGGACTGAGGGGAAAATAAACACAATACAACAGCAGGGACGTTTCTGTTGACAGAATCTGGCTATGGGGCGACAATAATGTGGTCAAGAGGCATGGTTTCTATCTTTAGCCTTTGGCGTGGTTTATTCATTCACATGTTAAACAGCAGTTCTAGAGTTCTCCTCTCACTGAGAGGCTGGTGGAAAAGAGGAGGAGGAGGGGGAGGAGACATCTCTTTATATACTCGCCACCTGGTGGTATCATGAGTGGCTCCGCCTAGAGCGCCCTCTAATGGAAACAGTTATATATGCAGTTAGACAGTTACTAGCAATCCTACATAGAACCTCTAACTTTAACAGTTTCCAACCCACACATTACTGCTACTACTTCACCTCTCCCACCGCCCAACCTGTTTGTTATTCAGGACTCACCAATAGCCTCAGCCTCTTCCAGTCTCCACAAGCACAACAATTAATGCATCTCTATCAGCACAGAAAAGCGTGCTCTAAATGCAACTGCTGTCATTATCATAATAATACAGCACCAGTTTGCATGCATTCAGTTAAATAATGTAAATAATGTGTAAATAATCTAATATATGTGCATGACATGACATGTATTCCTCTTTCATCAGACGCAGCATCCTCACATGAGCTGTTCACTTCACCCTTCAGAGTAAATCAACAGCTCTCTCCCTGTCAATGCTGGAAAGTATTGAGTATTTTTACTCAAGTACTGTACTTAAGTATAATGAAGAATTTCTTTTGCATAGAAAACACAGCAATAATTGATGAAGATTACGTACTTTCAAATTTGAAAAGTTGTTGAACGTAATCAGAGCCACATAACTGGACCACATACCACTTTAACCTTTAGAGGCCAATGGTTCAAGGGTTGAACGCTCCCAAGCACTCAAATACAGAAACATCATGTAGAATGCATAATTTTACTTTTGATACTTAAGCATAGTTCAATATAAAATACTTCTCTACTTTTGGCTAAAGTAGTCATTACACATGACAAGAGAAATGGGTAGTAGTAGTGTGTTATACGCATGATTCATAAGACAGATTGAAAAGTATCTGCCTGAAATAAAAAATTGAAAATCCCCCAAAAAATCCCAGACCTCAGAGTGAAGTAGGCTTTTGAATGGAGGACATTTACTTTGACCAGAGTACTATTTTATCTCGGTATTTCTACTTTTACTTAAGTAAAGGAACATACGGTTATCCTATAACCATAGTTATATGAGTATAGCGAGCGCTCTGCTTGTAGTGGAACCTTATCCCTTTCAATCTAATTCTGAATAAAATTTCTCCACATGTACACACCCATCCACCTGGCCACACCCACATCTGCTCCTCTACATAAGTGGGGACGTGGCCATACTAACAGCTCCTTCCCAAGTCTTTCACCACCGAAGGCGAAGACCACGGGGTCCTCAGTGAGTCCGAGCAGAGCGCTCGCTATACTCATATAACTATGGTTATAGGATAACTGTATGTTATATTATCGTATAGCTTATGCTCTGCTCGTAGTGGAACACAGGAGCTGAGGACAAATGTACCCGCTGAGGCCCCCCACAACCATCAGAACCGGGGAGGACCCGAGCCCCCGGCATTTTTCCCCCTAATAATTTTTTTCCTAATCACGCCACCATCCCCAGTCCTAAGAGGGGGGTAGGTACGCGTGTCGATCTAAAACATCACAGAGGGCGCCACCAAGACGGTCAGAACATGAACGCACCGCGCCCGAGACCCCTCCGCGCACCGCGCGTGAGACCCCTCCGCCAATGCTTTGATCTACTCCGTCATCTCCCCCCAGAGATGAGCGAGAATTCGTAGAGACTAACCTAGTACACTGGCACTCGGAAGAGATAAAATCTCCATCCTAGTTGCTCTATAAAAAACGCTGTTTCCATGATGAGAAACCAAGGCGCGCCAGCCCATGCGTGGTTCCACACAGAAGCACCCAGGGCCAGCACTATGTACACGTCGAGACCCAAAACACATCAATGGTAATTCTAACAAGAACCCAGATAACGTTCCCTCCATGCTCGCTGGGACAAGCGGCAGGAAGCTGGCCAAAAGACACAGATATGGGTCCCATATGAGGCGTCTGAGGGGAAAAAAACCCTGTCAACCCAGCTCTGTATAAGAGAGGGGACAGGAACCCCCAGAGAGACCTCCCACGGGAGTAATAATTGAAAAGATATATGTAACATTGAGCTACGTGACCAAAAGCTCAATACATATGCAATAGAGCGCAGAGCAGAAAACAACGTTTTCTTGACAATAACAGCGGTCCACAACATGGAGCCTGAAAATAACTCACGGAAGCCTCACGACCAATAGAAACGCGCCCAGTGACGTATTCTATGGCGGGGGGAAATTCTGTGACCCACCAGCCCAAATATGGCGTGGGACCAGGGAACTCTAATTAGCCATCTGCCTAGCCGATTTCCCTTGGGGAACCGGCTTTTGCAACGGCTCCCACACCATTTCGGGACAAAGTATGGATGCCATCGGGCTATCAAGCCGAGGCACCCCGTCCTTTAGCCCCTGGACCAAACCCGCCACCCACGTGACTGGCACGTAGGCGGGGGTAAGGCCAGTGATGCGGGAGATTACCTGTCCCTGTTTCATGTAGGCCTCCATTGACTAGAAGAATGGGCAGACCGCCATGAGCTCGGGGAACAAGGCAAGCAACTCCCCTTGCATACCTCCCTCCACGTCACTCGCCTCCCTCATGTACAGGAGGCTGCCACGGGCGCCACCATCCGACGCGGCAGATAGCTGGGCATCTTGTCTCAGGGTCGGAGGTTCTAACCCAACACCGGAGAACAAGGGACCCCAAGGAGATGCAACACTCCCTGCCACACCCCGAGGGGGAGAATGATATGTCTCCACTGGGGCATCGAACAAGAGAGCTCTCGCCCCCTCCATATGATCCTCAGTCTCCATCGGAAATGGAGACGAGGCAAGAGAACTCTTGTCCGCCTCCAGCACAACATCAAAGCCTGGCCGTTCGCCCCTGCAGCTCGCCGCCTTACGACGAGAGCGAGCAGCGCCGAAGAGTCTGCGTCGCAAATCCCCAGCCACCAAAGGAGCTTTTTTTTTAATAATATCTTTTTTTTTTAAGGCCGACTGTCCACTGGCGGGGGAACCAGGGCCGGAACCAACGGCCCATCGGAGAGGCAAACTCACCACCGGACGCTGCCCGGGCATATCTGACTGCCACGGCCGCGGAGTCAGAGACGCCCCACGATGCACGGAGGATGCGGCAATGGAGAAGCGCTGGTGAAGGGTGACGTTGTGAGCGTCCAAACCCTCTGAAGGTGCAAACATTATGTCTTAGCTTTTCTCGTAAATTGGCGAGAGACAGAAAAATAAGATACAATGTCCACGTAGCTCCTTTCCAACAACTATTTCGGCACTAAACTCAAGTGGTGTATACAGACACTTGTCGGTGGTGAAAATAGGGAAGGAGCTGTTAGTATGGCCACATCCCCACTTATGTAGAGGAGCGGATGTGGGTGTGGCCAGGCGGATGGGTGTGTACATGTGGAGACATTTTATTTAGAATTAGATTGAAAGGGATAAGGTTCCACTACAAGCAGAGCGTAAGCTATACGATAATATAACTGTTTACTTCTTCCACCACTTAAACCATGAGAAGCAAGCAGGCTAAGAGGCCGAACTATAAGTGACGTGTTCCGTCACCGCAGCACCTAGACACAACAAACAGCACTGTCCAGGGAACTGAAACAACAGCTCATGTCAATCTGATGAAAACAGAATACAGTTGCATAGTCACTTATAACAATCCTTAAAAAAACTAAAAACAAACATCAATAGTAAATAGGACTAGGGCCAGTCCTCAAATGCACAGCTCAAGCAAGTCATTAAATTTGTCTTACCTTAAATCAGAAGCAACCCCAGGGTCTGGGGTCTTCTGTCTATGCTTTCTGTCCTGTAACCCAGGATGTTGAGGGTCATTGGCTTTAATCCAGGATGATACAAAAGTATCAAATCCAAGAAGATACCATTTCAGATCACTGTTACTTTTCCAGTGTACCATTAGAATACTGCACTAACTCAGTCAGTGAAGAGAAGTTCGAGTGGTGACATAAACCTCAGTGATTTGAGTGTAGCGCCGCCACACATTGTTGGCCACAGCAGGAGTTGACACAGCATTGTGCTTATTAGTGGAGACAATGTTTGGAAATTGGAATGTAATTAGCAAATGAACACACAACAGACGTATTTTTATTATTATTATATGTTTTAGAGCTCCCCCTGAATGACCTCTAAGGGGATCTCCCCGTAATTCGAACCCTCCTTGTGACAAGTGCCCGGGTGCTTTGGCTGAAAGCTGTTACAGGAATCACATCATTGCTCCTACCTCTTGGATAATTGGTTTTCTGAAGTTGTTGCAACAAGTAAGTGGCTAATGTATGTACAATTAGTGTATAGCAGCTTGAGAGAATGCATAATAAGGTTGAGACAAATTACGTTGATATCGATGACTGCTACTTGTTGATTGAGGCAAACAGAAAATGCGGAGACTGCCTCATGACTCTCAAACTCTCAAAGTCCTCTACCTTTACTGGTTTAAGCATCATCTCGTATCACACACTCCTAGGTGTACACAAGGGGATGACGAGACAAGACACACCTGGGTTGATTACAAATGGATACACCTGGGAGGGAAACAATAAGAACTACACGACCAGGACAGGGAACTACAACTAGACATAACACATCACACACTGGGAACACCTGATCAGGGTACACACATACCCCACATGTAACAGCTACATAGTGTATTCCAATATCTGTTTTTATTGATGAATGATATATTTGAAAGAATGCAGGTTATAGCTATATAAAACAAATGTCTGTCCTATTGTACCAATCAATGGGTATATATATTTTTATCTATTTTATCTTATTTTCTAGCCCTCGCTTGTATTTAAATATGTTTAAGTTAAGTACTGTGTGATTTTTTGTGAAGGGTGGACTAGCAAAGTAAGATTTCCATTGTATGGCAAACTGTCGTTTTAACTGTGCATATGACAATAAACAATCTTGAATCTTGAATCTTGAATTGCATGTTGGCTATAACCTGCATTCTTTCAAATGTATAATTAATCAATAAAACAGATATTTAACAAATAAGAAATACAAATGCCACAGAAGACATTAAATAATTATTATTTTCAATCATTTCACAATAATTGTGTTTGAATATCTGAGTAATTAATTATACATTTGTCCAAAATAGCTGGTTCAGATATGGTTAATCCAGCTGCCCTGTGATCAGATGAATCCATATTATTTATTTTTCCGACATCAAATGTAAGGGGGTAGGGATCAATAAGCTTAGCTTCCCTCTACTCCTTTTTTGAACATGTCAACTAACTAACTACATTGCTCTTGACTTTTTGTTTATAATTTATTTTTTATTATGATTGTTCTGTTTGACGGAGCTTGATACTGTGATTTGTTTGGAGGAATGTGGAGAATACATGTTCAAAAATAAACTTTTTCATTCATTCATGCATTCATTCATTCAAATTCGTAATTTTTTATCGTACAAATATTGTTAATTAATTAATTCCAAGGAGGCCTGTATCAATCAATACAAATGCCGTTACTGACAATCAAATAATCAGAAACGACCCCCCCCCCCCCTTTCATGCATTCATGATGGAACATAATACCTATGATATAGATTTGATTTTGGGATAATAGCGTATACAGGCAATGGCAACGTCTATAGTGGAATCGACGTGTAGGGCTATAACTCAGTATTTCATGAATTACCCTAGACCGCTCTAAAACCATACTTATATTCACCACGGTATAACACAGGAGCGTATGGATGGAAAATGTATTCTTTTTCACATATTGAACGATAGATAGGTGATGTCAAATGGACCATAGTATCATAGCTATAATATTGATTAGAATATAGTTATAGCTCTACAAACAAGGTGACTCAGTCCTATCTTTTAAAGCGTGGCAATGCTACCACAGGGCCATGGCTAATCCCCGGCAGTCAATGAGTTAAGAACACAGTCTGTCAAGTTAAGTGTGCTCCTCAGCGCTCTTAAATCCTGCTCTCAGTCACGGCCGAATCCAATCTTAGGGACGGTTGGGGAATCCCACAACCGGCCCCAAGATGTCTCAAATGGCCCTGAGAGCACATTTCTTGTCGTAAGTCCGTTGGAGAATGAGACCCATTGTTCGTCAAACTTGAGTGCTACAGACTTGAGTGCATAATATGCATTAGCATAGTGGGTAATAATATAGGCAAGGTAGATTCCTTAGTAGGTGCATACTAGTACCTTTTTTTTCATATATTGATTGCAGAAGTGTGTTTTTAGTCTTTGTCTTCTTGGATTCACAAATACATAACAAAGAACAAAGAATGTTCACAAACAACTAAGAATGAATATCACCTCACCTATTCTTGTGAGGTTAACAGTCTACCTTGAACTTGAATCATTGCAGGTCTCTCACACCGAGATTTTCTTGTGCCTGCTAGGCCAGTGGCAAGACCTGCATGCATCTGAATTGATTTATTTATCTTTTTTTACTATCCACCCTATTGGTATACATTTGGTATACACTCTGTGTAATGTGCCGGCTGATTTGTAGCAGTGCCTCTTGCATTATTGTCTGTAATCAACTCCTGTATACCCCTTGCAAAATATGTGTCAATAACATGAAATGTTGTTTGTTCATAATTACTCTCATGTCGTTGTTACGAGCGTCTGCGATTATTTATTGATGACAGCGTATTGTCATTATGGCTTATTGTTGAGCGAGCTGTTTTTTTGAGGAACCACGGGGGGAATCCTTCTCAGAGGCACACCAGAGGCACCACAATTGAAATACGCCCAAGGGCCATCCTTGAGTGCTATTTAATTTTTATCATATAATGGGGTATATTCACATACATTCTTGAATATGTTGATCTGTAGATGGAAAATAAGCTTTTGGGAACTTTCTTAACCCTTCATGAATCAGAATATAAGTATTCTACTCCTAATTTCTACAAACATTACTGTACAACAACTATTTATTCATTATATATACAGCCACAAGATTGGCCTACATTAAACACTAAAAACTCATGTTGTTGAACTATATTTATCAAGAGCTGAAATAATTTTTATTTAGTCCGTAACCTATCCATTCATTAATATAGTAAGCCATAATGTGCCTTTTCCATTTATTTATTTATCTATTATTTAATTATTTGTTAATCATTATTATTTATTTAATTGTTATTATTACTATTATTGCTTTACATGTAATGTTTTGCTTTCTCAATATCTTTGTGCTTTGGGTGTGGGTGTGGGTGAATACATGCGTACGATTGAGCGAGTGTTTGTGTGTATTCTGTCTGTTCAAGTTGTAATATGCATGCACTATACTTGTGTGTGGGTGTGTTGTATTTTTTTAATTTAACCTTTATTTAACCAGATAAAAAGCATTGAGACAAAATCTAATATACAATGCTGATCTGGCCAAGAAAGCAGCAACGTTTACACAATGGTAAACACAACAAAAACATATAAAACACAGAGAACAACACAACAAAAAGCAAACACTACATTGTGCACATTTGGAACAAGGTACGTTAATTATTACTACATGAGCAGCTGGTGGTAAGGACCTCTGATAACTTCAGATTCCGTATGCGATTATGTACATTATATGTATGTATGTATGTGTGTATGTATACATACTGTATATATGCAGATTATGTGTAGGAGTTAATTTACTGTGTGTATATGTATGTAGGTACAGCTCTATGTATACTGTACAGCTATATAATATGGAATTAGATGTTTGTGTACACACATTCCATTCCAAAATTAGATGTCCATCATTTAGAATGAACAACAATAGTTAATTGTTAATAATATTTGGTTTGTCCGCAACTTATTTAGATTCTACAGACGAGCCTTCTTTATCAAGCATGTCCTTATCTAAAGGTCGACCTATGCTGTACATTATCAATTGCTGTTTTTGAGACTAATAATTATAATTAGATTTGTTTATGTACAATTACATGTATGTTGTATTATGCATATATACCATGTGTATATAAGTAACCCATCTAACTACATATAACCCATCTACCTGCTCATTATTTGTTTTAACTTTTTTATTTTCTTTATAGAAAAAGAGCAAAAACCAATTCATATAACTCTGTATAAAAACACAGCTATTAGTAATTCCTGACAGGCATACTAAAAAACTGCTCTGAACGGAATACATTTGTATTGTAACAGAACATTCCGTCTGCTCTGGCCAAGAGATAATCTCAATGAACAGAAGAGTGTAGCGCACTTGATTATGTCCTTACAAGATGACATTTTGGTCTGCAGACCTTTCTCAGGACACAAAAGATATCTTACATCTGTAAATCTGTCAATATGTGAATCGTTTTCTTTATTTTCTTTAAAAATAATATCCTTTATTATTCTTGCTCTTTTTATTCATATTCTGTTGACCCTAGCTGTTTTTGTTTGATTGAAAATATAAAAGTTTATTGTTTATTAAATATCACAATAAAATACACGTACTTTACGGTGAAATGCTTGGTTCTGTAAGAGCCCCTGAGAGTGTGCTTCACACAGCAAAAGAGGAGCTGAAATAAGAGACTACAAATATATATTGTTTTTTTTATTTGTATTAATGTTTAAATCACTAATTGGGCCTTTATTTATTTAATTCTCAAGTATATACTTGTGTCAACAGCTTGTGTCTCCTATGGAGAGGACATGTGATCTCTCCTTTTAAATGTGTCAAATAAAATCAATCAAACGATCAAGCAGGGAGCAATGGTATCGACTTTGGTTTATAAAGCGCTTTACAACTTATTCACCCATTCACTCACACATCAACCGTGCAAGGTGCCAACCTGCTCATCAGGAGCAGTTAGGAGTTATGTGTCTTGCTCAAGGACACTTCAACACGCTGGTATGAGAGGCCGGCATCGAACCGGGAACCTAACGATTACAGGATAGCCGCTCTACTTCCTGCACGGCTGTCGCCCCATAAGTGAAGTTGGTCTTTGAAACCCGAAACGCTGTTGTTGACGTGTGTGCAGGCCACTTTTGTTATTATGGTTGTTGACAGAATCCGGTTATAGGGCGACAATAATGTGGTCAAGAGGCATGGTTTCTATCTTTAGCCTTTAACTGGCGTGGTTTATTTATTCACATGCAGAGCAGCAGTTCTAGTTCTCCTCTCACTGAGATGCTGGGGGGAAAGAGAAAGAGTGGGAGGAGACATCTCTATTTATACTCGCCACCTGGTGGTGTTCCTGAGTGGCTCCGCCTAGAGCGCCCTCTAGTGGAAACAGTTATATATGCAGTTAGACAGTTACTAACAATCCTACACAGGGCCTCTGACTTCAACAATGGTCTTCTTTACTGAGACAATCAGAAGGGAATTGAGAGGGAAACAGAGTAGAGGAGACACTGCACCTTTGCTGAATTTGATCTTCATCTTGCTACAGTAGTAAATGTTCTCTTTATCTTGCTGAATTTGATTTAAAAAAAATAAGACTTTACTCTTCCTCTCTGTCCTTGTCCTTTTTTCATAGGCTACTTTAATTTCTAGCTCCGTATGAAGCCATTACTGAGCACTATTGATTTAGGCATATAATCCCTCATTTTAGCTATAACCTATGTTGGTGATACAAGAACTTGAGCTTGTTCACCTGTAGCTTTTAAGTCACTCTGAATAAGAGTGGGAATCGATCCTACGCTCTAGCGGGACCACATGGTTCCAAAGGCAGAAGGTATTATTACCACCACGCCTCCTTTTGGTTACTAGTCGCATTTTAATAACATAATAACAGCCTAATACCAGTTTAACTGTGTTATGTATGACATATCTTTGTTAACGTTTTGATGGATAGCATAGCCTTACGCCTGTTACTCAAACCACCAACAAAGAACATTTCATTGACAGAATGAATTCCTCTTTACAGAAAGCATTTAAATACGAGGTTATTGGCAGAGTTGACCCGGGTTTTATTTCTGTGTAAAGATGTCAGTCCAGAGAAAAAAAGGTGGGTTAAAATAGCCAATGAGTTGATCCTCTCAGCCTGTAGGAGAAAAGCTGAAGCTGACCTGGCATTTGTTCTGTGTGAAGTAAGCCAAAGGATTGCTAGAGAGAATGCCACGCTAACCATCTCATGCAGAGGTTGGTTCCTAGCCTGGCATAGTGCGCAGCGAGCGGAGCGGCTCCCTCCCACCTCTGGTCAATGGTCTCTAACTCCGCATCTTCTGGCCATCTGAGACCCACTCTTATTGGGGCTCCTGGGGGGTCATCAAAGAGAAGCAGGCTATTCTCTGTCCTCACTCCATGATAGTGGAACAAAATTCCCATCAGTCAGAACATTTGAAACCCGCCCAATTTTCCACCTCTTCAATCAATATCTGAAATACAAAAAAAAAAAAAAAAAAACCTAACCTTCTTACTATTATGTACTTTAGGCTAATATGTCTATAGATGCTACTATGCACTCAGTTAAGTATCACACTGTTTGACGAACAATACCACTTACCCTTAGCTGCCAGAGTTGTACCCCTCCTGCTGACTGTACACAATTTGTAAGCCGCTTTGGAGAAAAGTGTCAGCTAAATGACTAAATGTAAATGTAAAATGCAATGTTAAGTCTGGCTATCATGAAAGGCTTTTAGAGAGGCAATGGTGTCACTGTGAGGTACTGATGCTAATAAGTACCGCATTAGGTACTGTTGAAGGCAGAGGTTCTGTGTAGGATTGTTAGTAACTGCATATATAACTGTTTACACTAGTAACTGTCTAACTGCATATATAACTGTTTCGACTAGAGGGCGCTCTAGGCGGAGACACTCAGGAACACCGCCAGGTGGCGAGTATAAATAGTGGTGTCTCCTCCCACTTCTTTCTCTTTCCCCCAGTCTCTCAGTGAGAGAAGACCTGTTGCTCTGCCATGTGAATAATAAACCACGCCAGTTAAGGCTCAAGATAGAAACCATGCCTCTTGACCACATTATTGTCGCCCTATAGCCGAATTCTGTTAACAGGTACCACACTGTCTTGTAATGTATTGTCTTGTAGTCATTTTCTAATTCACTTTTTTCTCTTTCTTTTTCTTTGTGGTCAAAGGACAGTGCCCATCTGAAAGAGACTTGCTCTCAGTAGGCCCAGTATAACATGAATTCAGGAGATATGTCTTCCGCAGAGATTCCTTTCTGCAGTGTAAAGATGCATACAGCGTATAGAAGGTAGATACAGGATTCCTGTGGAAACTGATCCTGATTGGTTCTACCCCGGGACTGCTTAAAGGAACATGAAAACATTATGGGGAAACGCTTTTACCGTCTAGACTAGTTGTCCATATTCGCTTCTAGTCATTTTGTGCTAAGCTACAGTAGGCTATTTTTCAGCCGGATAGCTTTCTACTGAACACACAGAGAGGAAATCGGGTATCTATCTTCTTGTGTAACTCCGGAGAAGACGGTAAGCACATTTCCCATAATGTTGGCGTGCCCCTTCAAGCATTATAACCTGGGTCAGCAGAGTATTACATCTATCCACTATTGAATTCCCACATTTGACACGTTCATTGTACTGCTGCCCCGACCCTATCAGGGGCGACAGTGGCCAAGGAGGTAGAGTGGTCATCTGGTAATCAGAAGGTTCCCGGTTGGAAGTGTCCTTGAGTAACCCCATAACTGCTCCTGATGAGCAGGTTGGTACCTTGCATGGTTGCCTCCGCCGTCTGTATGTGAATGTGTGAGTGAATAACTTGTAAAGTGCTTTGGATAAAAGCACCATATAAATGCAATCCATTTACCATTTCTATTGGTTGAGTGACAGGAGGCAGAAGCACTGCTATGTTTGCTGTGAAGATATTCTTCAATAAGAAAAAGGATCCAAGCAACAGGCATCAGAATTATAAAGTTTTTAAATACATGTAGCCAGTTATGCTCATTAACAAGCAAGAAAACAAGGTCTAATGTTATTCAGTTGTATGAGTCATGATTGTACTTATGAGGGGGTGTCTATGATGACTAGCAAGGCATCAAGTAATTAAACGTGTTTCTGGGTTTTGGTATTCACAACTACACACACTTTTGACCACTCATTACACACTCTCCACTCAACTACCACAAGACCAAACAGGTGAGCTAATTATTCCACGACAGATTAATTTGTATGATTATGGCAGTCTTAATGAGTTTTCAACCACTTTACTCAGGAGAGCAGGGGAGGGGAGTGGGGGGGAAGGGGGACGGACTGAAACCTAGCAGGAAAACCAATTAGCATATCACACAGCCAGAGTCCTACACTCTTTAGTTGGGTTTTATAATATTGTATAATAACACAACAATATATAATAATTATATTATGTACTTTATATAATCGTATATATACTTCTAATATTGTATATATATATATATTTTTTTTTATCCACTTTTTCTCCCATTTTCTATATTTTCTCCCATCCCAATTTCGTATCATCCAATTCAACCCTCCCCTGTCACGAACGTTGTTTCTTGCCTCCCACAAGCCGGCTGCAATGTGGACTAAGTCATACATAGCACAAGTCCCCTCCGGTACTTGAGGTAACAGCAGTCGCATCTTTTCACCTGCGCAGCTCGATCTCTCAGTGGCGAGGAGTAACGCGCGGGAGGCTCACGCTGCCCCAGACACTTCCTGATTCTACTGCGCAGGCGCACCAACCGACCTGTAGCTGTCGCTGTCCACAACGCCCGATCCCCACCCATCAGTTTCCCACCCCCTAATACGGCCAATGTGTATTAGTACGGACGACCAGCTAAACTGAAAGCAAATGTGGAGCGCTGGGCTCGAACAGGCAAGCCCAGTGTCTCCAGATTCCGTGGCGAGCGCCTTGCCCACTACGCCACGTAGCCGCCCCAATATTGTATATATATATATCATATATTCAAGTACACACAGGTTCATAATAAAAACATTTTAGGGGAGGTTAATAATGTGTGTTACTGATGCAAAATCATAGATGTGCACAGAAGGGGTCGTTGGTTACAGGAGGTCATCACTAGTCCGATGCTGGAGGAAGTCCCCAATCCTTTACTTAAAGTAGTAATACCCTGATATGAGAGTACTCTGGTAAAAATAGTCTATTCCAAAGAGTACCATAAAACTTCCATTAATAGCCCAGGCAGCAATCATTAACACAACCAGCCTATATTTGGGACAGGTGTTTATATGAGCCTCTGTGATGTTTGGGGTTTTTGCTCTCACCTGGGAGCAAAAGCCCGGTGTTGCCCTGGGGTATATCACCTATCCTTCTGTCCTGATTGTCTTGATTGCTCTGATTAATGCCTGCTGTGTTTTGTTTGCCCTCCTTCATATGTTCCCCTGGTATGCTGTTAACGTTGTCAGTTGTTCACTGATCACCTACGTGAGTACTCTGCCAGAAGCAGGGACGTGCACAGGACTTTAGAGGGGCAGGTGCTCAAAGGCTGAAAAGGGCACTGTACCTGTCTGTGTTTTTTAACCAAGCGCTCGTAGCGCGCAAGCCCGATTTTTAAGGGCCCTTTTTGGGCGGGGGGCCCCCCTTTTTATGCTTTTTGGGGGGTTTTGCTGATCAAATATTGAATATTGAACTATAATAATCAGTGCAGGAACTCACTTATCCTTGAAAGACACTTTTATCACTGACTTAAAAGGCCCATACATCTCCATAAATGTTCAGGGGGGAGGGAATATATATATATATATATATAGGGAGTATATTCTGTATTGTTTAATATAAATGCATTTTTTATTCCAATCCCGATTTGTATTTGAGATTCCCAAATCCCATCGGACTTGACTTCTTCGTGTCCCTCAGTGAGTGTAATACCAGCATTCAACTGTATGCGCCACAGCGGTTTCTATCATCATCATCACCACCCACGCTATGCATAAAATATATAGGTCCGCGGAGAGGCACGCTGAGGAGGCTGTGCAAACTGCAATGGAATACGGGGCAGCTCTCTCTCTTTACCTAATATTTTGATTCTATCATGACATTTTTCAGTTGGAAGGGCAGTCTATATGCGTAACGCTAATTTTTTTTTTTTTCTTTTTTTTTAAACAGGGAATTTTTTATGAGGCTCAAAAAGGCAGATGCTCAAGCACCCCTTGGGCTCTATGTGTGCATGTGCCTGGCCAGAAGCATTTGCTATCGCTCCCGTTTGGAGGATACTTGTGATACCGCAGTCGGTAGCGTGCTTAGCCTGATTGTATTCGTGTTTGTTATTGAGTGTATTTACTTTTTTGATGTGTGCCCTGCATCATCATCCAGTACCGGTTCTGATTGCTTATTCCGTTTTTGGAGACTGACTGTCTCCCATTTTCCCCTGTTTAAAGTTTTTATTTTCGTATTAGGCTTTTGCAGAGATTGTTTTTGTCTCGCCTTTTCTTTCGTTACATTATACTGGGTTGTGGAGACTGCGCGTCTCACCCGTATCATTTGCTATGTGCCATCCTATGCTCCGTTGTTTCACAATAAAGAAATATTGTTAATTGTGAAAGAGCAACCATTGTTTCCGACTCTTCCATTCTACTCTGCACATGGGTCCAGCACACCTACCCCAACACTAACAGGCCTCCTTTAGCATAAACCTCTAGCACAGCGGAGATGGGAAACACTATCAAATTGTATATTTAAACCAGTGTACGTATTAATTCATGTGGGGGGGGGGGGGGGGGGGGGGGGGGGGGGGGGGCATTTGTTATGAACCATGCTCAGGGTACAGACAAAACAAGGGAGACCACACAAGTACTTAATTAACTAATGAAACTAAAGAATTAAAGACTGAGTGGATCAGTAATATCAGTTATGTAATGAGTGCATGGATCAGTGTGTGGTGTATGCAAGTGATAAGGTGAGAATAACACAAACAAAAGCTCATGGCCAGCTTGGAGGAGAGAGACAATAATGGAGAAGCAGTCCTTATAATAGCCTTTGAGCTCAGGTATGACTCCTCCTCCTGACACACCTGAACTGGTGTGTCTGTGATTGCCAGGCTGTGAATGACAGACAGGTTAGCACATACACATGTATACTCCTTAGCTAACCTGTAGGAGAGGGATGGGGTTGTCACACCTGTATAAAAAATCTGAATACATATCAATTACAAATAGTTAATTTGATCTCACTCTGAGACAGAGCAGCACCGACCTAACGCAGGAGAAAGAGCAAGTCTTTGAGGAATTTAATCTGGAAAGATCATTGAGAGCAGACTCTCATTTACAATGATGTCGAGAGGAACAATAAAGAATACAAAACAATATAAAAACAAAAAGTAAATCAGTTAAACAATTCAAATCAATCAAACAGTTACAGACTGAAGTTAAATGGTTGGCCATTATAGATTTAAACTGACCAATAAAGTATTGAGTTTTTCAGTGTTTTGCAAAACACTCGGTGGCAGTGGCACAGAAGCTAAAAGCAGATTTTCCTAATTCAGTGCAAACTCAAGGGAACCTTAAAGGAACACGCCAACCTTTTGGGAAATTAAAAGCCCAGTTTGTCCAAAAGCAAAGGGGCTTTTGAGGTGATGAAATCACGGTGCCGCAGTGGTTCGGCAAAAAAAGTATATATTATCTTCTTAGAAAACAATGTCAAATTAATTTAAAAAAAATTCCACGTGGTAAATATACA
Source organism: Notolepis coatsorum (assembly GCF_963971535.1). NCBI lineage: Eukaryota > Metazoa > Chordata > Actinopteri > Aulopiformes > Paralepididae > Notolepis > Notolepis coatsorum. The sequence goes on along the minus strand of NC_140167.1, from coordinate 23,782,550 downwards.
CAGGTCACAACATGTTTACAGGAACGTTTTGGAGTTGTACAGTTTTTGGAGTGTATTTCGTGACTGTTGGGAACTAGGCTACACTGGCACACCTACTTCCAGTGAATGACGCTAAGCTAGAACAGTGAAGCTGTTCCCTAAGCATAATGCATGCACAGAGATGAAAGGTAGATGGCAAATAGCTAATTTCCCAAAAAGTTGGCGTGTTCCTTTAAGCATAAGCCAATCATCAGAGTGAACATTGTACAGTAGATGGATACATTTTGTATTGTGAGTGTGTTAACTGCCTGAGTGCCAAAAATGACTTAAGTCGTTTCTGGGCATCGTTCAGTGCCAAAAACGACTTAAGTCATTTCTGGGTCGTTTTTCCTTTTTTTCGATTTTAATACCCTATTCCAGGGGTCGGCAACCTGCGGCCTCGAGGCCGCATGCGGCTCTTTAGCCAATCAGCTGCGGCTCCCTGGCAAAAAAAAAAAAAAAAAAAAAAAAAAATTACTTTTTTTTTTTTTTTTTTTTTTGAGATCGATGTCATACTGTGACACTGAAATGAAAAAAATATTTCATCAACTAAGATATTTAGTCAACAAAAGGCTTACCTGTATGCCTGATATGTGGTGCGAAATTTGCGAACAATGAAAAATTTACTTTTTATTTTATAGAAGTAAGGGAAGGACTCTAATAGAGCTGCATAGTTCAGGGTTTTATTTCAAAGTAGGTCTACAGATGCCAGTGTTTTTTCTCCTTTTCTGTGTTTTATTTCAAAGTAGGTCTACACATGGTATTCTTTTTTCAAAGTGGACTACTTTCTATTTTATAAATGTTCCACAAATAAGGGAAGGACTCAAATATACCTGAATAGTTCAGGGTTTTATTTCAAAGTAGGTCTACAGACACCGGTGTTTTGTCTCCTCTTCTATGTTTTATTAATAAATAGGTCTACACAGCCAGTATTTTTTTCTCCTCTTCATAAGAGTTTGAGGTTTTCCTTTGGTAAAAACAGGTAAAAACAGCAATTAAAAAGTCAAACATTTTCTTTTTGTTGCTTTATAATTCCATTAATGCAACAAACTGTGTGCTATAAGTATAAAGTATAATAAATCGCAAATTACTTTGGGTATGCAATTGTCAGGCGTTTTATGCTAAATGTGGGGTATGCTTGGGGATATATAAAACGTTATACACTGTGTTATCTTCATTTTAAGGGTAAATAGGTTGTGCGGCTCCCTGAGCATTTTATTTTGTGGGACGGGGGAAAAGTGGCTCTTTTGATAGTAAAGGTTGCTGACCCCTGCCCTATTCAATGTCAGGGAGCTGTATGTTGCGTGTAAAAGGCATACTGGGACTCCGAAGGTGCAGTACCGGCCAGATCCTGCTAGTAGGCAGTATCGAGAGTGCTACACTGACCGGGTGCAGACCGGGTGCTACACTGAAAATGCTCCGGGGGCTCTTTTCTAGTAATGGTGAACCTAGGGCTTCACCCGATCACATTGAATAGTTTTTGCGACCCCCAAACCATATGCTGTGGTGGATTATATCGTGGACCAAATGGACATACGATCTACCAGATGGCGATCAAATAATTGGAATATTATTTTTGGAATCCCACCGGCCACAGGTAAGAAAAATTTGACATCAATTTCAGCTTGATCGTGCATTGTTTTCATAGCCATCCCCCTGATCAGCGTATGTTGTGGTAATAACGAATGCCGTTATTGGCAATCAATTAATCAGAAACGCCCCCCCCCCCCCCCCCCCCCTTTCATGCATTCATGATGAAACATAATACCTATCATATATGCATTTGATTTTTTTATTGTAGCATGTGTAGGGACGAAACGCAAATGGATTTAGTATAATACACGTTGCGGGCTATAACCAGCCTCCCAGGAATTAGCCCTTATCATTCCGAAATAACACTCATATTCACCACGGTATAAAACGGGAATGTATGGATGGAAAAATTACTTGAACGGATGGTTCTTACTGTCCATGGTAATGTATCCATAGCTATAATAGAATATATATAGAATATAGTTTTTTTTTTTTTTTTTATATTTTTTTTATTATTGCAGAACAAAAAGTTATTAAAAGTCAGTACTCAACACACAATGCATAATGAAACTTTCAGTAAAGGTGGTTATAATATATGCAAGTACAGAAACAGGATAAAACAAAAATAGTCTATAATAACATTTTAGCCGTATACAGTGTATATCCAACGAAATTACAATTATATAAATGTTAGTATATAATATACCCCTAATACCTATTTTCTAAAACCCTACACACATATGCTCCAGCTCAAACCCCCCCCTCCCAGACCCCCTCTTGGATAGTACCTCCATTATCCCTCACTCCTAACCAGACACCACCATTATAAGCTAGCTTTTATTCTCTCCACCACTTCTAACCACATTGACATTTTGGATTCATTGATCCCAAGAATTCTTGCTGTAGATATTTCTTGATATATCACATCAAGATATGTAAGAAACCACACTTTTCGGCACATTTTTTCCGGTTGAAACCAACGTGATGCGATCAGTTTTTTAGCTACTGTGATACCCGATAAAACCAATCTTTTTAGTTGTGGATTCACTGCAAACTCAAAAACATCATTCAATAGTAATACCGCGGGGTGTACAGGTATATTCCAAAATACGAGTGTTGATAATTGTTGGGACACATCTTTCCAGAATGCCTTAACTGGTGGGCAGTCCCAATACATGTGCATAAATGTTCCTTCGTTCCCATTTGTACATTGGGAGCATTTGGAGTCTTGTATAAACCCCATTTTGCACAGCCTTATAGGAGTCAAGTATGTCCTGTGAATATAGTTCAGATTGATTTGTTGATGATCCGGGTTCCTTGATGTAAGTCGGACATTTTCCCAGGCTCCTTGCCAATCAAAGTCATATTCCAGGTCTGGTATATCCCTCCTCCAGACAGTGTCTATTTGAAGGGTTTCATACGAGGACGTTAGTAATTGATAATAAAAACTTGATACAAAACCTCCCAATGTATCTCTTTCATAGAAAAATTTGTGGTATCTGTGGTGTTCAATTGGTACGAGTAATGGAACACCGTGAGATCTCATACAAAGTCGTAACTGTATGTAAAAAAGCCATGTGGACTCGGTGAGGTTAAACTTTATGCATATTTCGACATAACTACAGAGGCCCTTGTTATTAAAAATATCCCCTAATGAGTGTATGCCTTTCTCTTCCCATATAGGGAATCTTATAGGTCGTTTTCCCATTAGGAGTGCATTGTTATTGAATATGGGAGTGTGATTATGCCATTCTTGAGGGTTAGGATATTTCTTTTGTATTTCCCGCCATGTTCTGATTGCATGGGTAATTATTGGGCCAAATTCTCGTTCACAATGCTTGATTGAAATTTTAGTGTGTGTCTTCCAGTCTCTGTGGGGCTACCATGTTTTCTTCTAATTCTCTCCAAGATAGATAGAATATAGTTATAGCTCTACAAACAAGGTGACGGATCCCTATCTATCTAGTGGTGGCGTCGCTACAGACGGCTTCGTCTAATGGCTGGCATCCAAAGTGTTAAGAGAGAGGAACAGATAGACTGGAGAGAATGAAGAAATGTGTGGCTGCTGTATTTCCTTATGTTTTTACTTATGATTGCATGATGATAAAAAACAAAAACAAACTACACCTGTGGTAACAAAAGTATTTACTTCTAACTGAGACTGGTGTTTATTTGTCAAAATGTGTAGATATACAGTACCCGGTCAACAAAAGGGACTCTGTGTTTAATTGGGACTGCGATTTTACCTTAAAAGTACCAGAATTGACTTGCTAGTACTATAGTTAAAGGGGAACTATTTTACTATTTCTTTCACTATTTGGGCACTTTTACACAATTCCTGTGAGTCTATGGAACACCTCTGTAAGTTTATTTTTATTTTTTTAAATCATTGTTTTGTATTTCTAATCAAGTACTCAAAAACAGCATTTTTCTACCTCAAGATCTTAAGCCGTTTTGAGGCTGGGCTCCAACCACTGTGTGGCCTGGTGCCAACTGCCACATCAACTGCCACATTATTATGCAGCTGATAAATCTCTGACATCACAGATATGCACATTTTCAGATGACTCAGTTCAGTGAGGGTGAATATTGTGAGAGGAGAATTGGAAGAATGCGCCAATATGAGAATTAGAGACATAGATCCTATTAATATAAGTCCACATAGCTAGGAAACAATGTTAAACACTGAAAAAGGCCATTTAAAAAAACACAGTGGAGTAAAAAGTAGAATATCTGCTTTGAAATGTAGTGGAGTAAAAGTATATTTAAGTTATCTGGATTCAAGTAAAAGTGATCTAAAACAGAAAAACACTGCAAAAACTCTTACCAAGTAAAAAAAAGTATTTTTTTAAATTTAAGTACAATACTCGAGTGCAAGTAACAGAGTGAGCACTGAAAGGGTAACACGAAGAGTCATCAAACATACTGTAGAAGAGCAATAAAAACAAAGCTGAAAATCACAACATACAGTAGAGCCATATGAAATCTGTTTTATTTTTTTCCAAATTCCATAATTTTTTTTTCCAAATTCCGTTTTTTTTGTTTTAATATGTCAGAATTCTGTATTTTGCTTTGTACGCTCATTTTACCATCAGAAATAGTGTCTAATAAGTGGGAATGAATAAATGTCCACAATTTAATAAGATATAACAGTCCATTTAATAGGGCTGTCTTAAATACTTCGAAGCTTCGAAGCTTCGTTCGATGGGCATGGGATTCGAATATGAAAATTAAATTCGATTATTAAAAAAAAATATATATATATATATATATATTTTTGCAAAATCAACTCTGCCTCTCTTTGTTAACTACAACAAGCAATGCTGTTTGTTATTTAAGATGAGGTCGGACTCGGCACCGACAGATTTGTGTTCATTGTGCTGCTTTTATAAAGCCTCAAATGACGGCTTACAATATTTCATGTTTTGTTTGTCTAAGATTTAAAAAGGTTTAAACTTTACAGCACTGACAAAGTTGAACAAAGTGCTGTACAAGTCCCACAACATAAAAAAAAAAAGTAAAAAAAAAAAGATTTTAATTTTAATTTTTTTATAGTTGATTCCATTTTTATTGCTCAATTCCGCGATTCCGTCCGCGATTCCGTGATCGCGGATTCCATATGGCTCTACATACAGTAACATGTCCCTCCAGACACTGTGTTCACATATCAACCTATTGACATATCATGACAGATTGAATATCATTTTGATAACTGAACATCCTAACGATTATATAACATTTCTAGAACCTCCCCCCCCCCACAAAAAAGCTTGCAACTGAAAGGGTTAACAGTTTTAAAAGTGAGCATATTCTATTCACATATTGACAGATTTACAGATTTATTTTGTGTCCTGAGAAAGGTCTGCAGACTAAAATGTCATCTTTCGTAAGGACATAATCAAGTGCGCTACAGCACTCTTCTGTTCATTGAGATTATCTCTTGGCCAGAGCAGACCGAATGCTCTGTTCTGTTGGGATATTGTAATGAAAATGTATTCCGTTCAGAGCAGTGTTTTAGTATGCCTATGTCAAGAATTACTAATAGCTGTGTTTTTATAGAGTGATATGAATTGGTTTTCACTCTGAAACAGAGTGTGCTCATTTGTTTTTGATTGCTGCGGCCCAGAGATGCAAATAGCGTGTCCTCGCCACATTGCTCTCTTGATTGTTCGGGAAATTGCTTTATTTGTCTGTAGGATTTGATTCGCGGAGGCTCTTCGTCACCCTGTGTTTTCCCTATCTCGGGTTAATATGTGGCGATTCTGAATTAAACTAGTCACAATTCAGAAAAGAGGTTATTCTAAACAAATAAATGTACAATTTGAGTTTGTTTGTAATTACCTGGCTCAGAGGGTTCACAGGTGGCAGCGGAATAAGTATCAAGATAGCGGGATGCGATTCTTTTTTGTGAAACATTTCAGTGGCCATAATAAGGGCTGTCTGAGGATCTGAAGACGTGTTTATATTGTCTGTCAAGTAATTTTCTCCTGCTTTTCCAACAGCATGAAGGGTAACTGATTGATGCCGCAAACACACACCCGTGGTATTTGTTAATGTACTACTGAAGATACCATATACATAAGAGATGGTCCTTCCTCAAACACAACTAAAACTGTATGTGGGGGGGCGATAGTAGCTCAGGAAAAAATATATCCAAACTCTGTCCCACTTTAACCCTGTCAGACGCAGAGAAGCTTGTCCATGCCTTTGTCTCCTCAAGACTGGACTACTGTAACGGACTGATTGATTGATTGATTGATTGAAAAGTTTATTAACAGATTGCAGAATGGGTACAGTACAGTACAGCTCAATACATACAATTGTTAAGGGGATGCAGACCAGAGAAAGACTTTCGTCTTGTTTACATCAGGGTCCCCCATTTTCAATTCATCATAACATATATGACATACATGACATACAGATAGACAGTACTGCTACATCTATACATTTATGACATATCAGATTTGCAAATACAGTACTCTTCATCGGGATTCCTGGCAAGAGAAATACATCCAAAACAGCGCTGCCAGGATCCTGATGAGAGTCCGTAAACACGAGCACATTGGCATTGAACCCCCATCCTCCACTCACTACAGTACATTGGCTCCCAGTCTCATCCCGGATCAACTACAAAATCCTGATGCTCATCCATAACTACATAAACGGACACACACCCCTCTACCTTCAGGAACTCATCACTCCACAATCCTCCACCTGTACCCTCAGATCTGCAGGTAGCCTGCTCCTTCGGGTCCCCAGTACCCGGCTCTGCACCATGGGGGGCCGAGACTGTGGAACAGCCTCCCCATCCAGCTGAGGGCATCACAGAGTGAATGTCAGTGAATACCACGATCACAACACCAGAGGGAGCTCCACAAATCATGTTAAACCCAGATTCGGCTCAAATAAGGGACTAAACACGTTTCGCAATTATGCCACATCAATGTGGAACGCCCTACCCAAAGCTGTAAAGGAATGTGGATCACTACCCACTTTCAAAACCTCTCTCAAGGGACACCTACGGGAGACTGCAATTCAACACTGGCCCCTGTAAATATCCTAACCCAACCCCCTCCAATGTACAGTCATTTACCTAGTATGGTTTTGTCAATAGTTCAATGTACAATTTTGTTTGTTTGTACAGTGTCTCCTCCCCCCCCCCCCTCAATGTACAGTATTACTTGTTTATACAGTGTGCCCCCCGCCCCCCCCCCCCCCCCCCAACCACCTCAAATGTAAATTACCCAGTATGGTTGTCAATATCCCAATGTACCCAACCCCCCCCACACAACCTCCTCCAATGTACAGTTTCTACGTCAAATGTATATACTCCCTTTTCTTGACTCCTTCTGTATCACAAACAGTACTGTATTTGCAAATCTGGTATGTCATAAATGTATAGATGTAGCAGTACTGACTATCTGTATGTCATGTATGTCATATATGTCCTGATGAATTGAAAATGGGGGACCCTGATGTAAACAAGACGAAAGTCTTTCTCTGGTCTGCATCCCCTTAACAATTGTGTGTATTGAGCTGTACTGTATTGTACCCATTCTACAATCTGTTAATAAAGTTTTCAATCAATCAATCAATCAAAGAGCCTGGACTCTTTTAAGCAAGCCTGAAAACCTATCTGTTTCAAAAGGCCTTTGATTGCTATAGCTTTTTTTCTTGTGATAACATTTTTTCTTGTGCTGTTGTCTTTGATTTTCTGTTTATACTATGTTTTTAACTATGTTCTATTTTTATTTAATTTTTATTCTGTATTTTATTTTTATTATTAACTCATTCAGCGCCATTCACGAGAAAAGTCGGGTTAACTCGCCATACGTTGAGCGGCAATCACGAGAAAAGTCGGGTTTTAATCGTTATTTTTTTTATTCGCTATATCCATTCATTTTTCATCCATCCAGCCTGATGTTATCATTGGGAATGGGTCTGAGCTTGCAAAAGGCCAATAACGCCGCCTTACGCCTTCCGGCCGGTATTGCACATCATTGGGATCCCTCCCCCTTGGGCTGTACGCTGATCGTTGGATCAATAAACGTGATCAATATTTGGAATGACGATCAGGAATTGGATTAATCTTTTTGCAGTACATCAGATGTGAGGTAAGGACTCTATGTTACCAATCTTGGGTTAATCCGATGTTTATTTTGTAACGATGACGCATGCGTGTGTGTGTGTGCGTGCGGTTGGCTGCAACCAAGGCACGGAGAAGCGACTTTTCAGCCCCCGCTTCTGTTCGTGCACGAGGACACATATAATACCGATAATCTAGCGTTATTTTCAGAACGATTCATAAATCAAGCGACAAATGGCACGATTTCTAAGGAAATACATTGAAGCACGGTTTGCTCGAGTTTCTTGAGATTAGACAGAATCGCTCTGGAACTATATTCATATTCATCACGGTATAAAACGGAAATGTATGTATGAAAAAATTATCTGTTTTTTGCATGTTGACTGGAAGAAACTGACAATCGACGTGTTTATTAGATCCATAGCTATAATATTTCATATAGTTTTAGCACTCACAAACACAGCATTCTCCCCATTGCATTACAGCGATGGCGTTCTAACCAGAAGGTAAACAGCGCCCCCTTGGCGTCCATTGAGTTAATAATTATAAAATAATTTGAACTATGTTTTAACCCTGTAGCACTTTGGGATCCTAGTGAACGAAAAGTGCAATACAAATACAATTTATTATTATTATTATTATTATTATTATTATTATTATTATTATTATTATTATTATTATTATTATTATTATTATTATTATTATTATTATTATTATTATTATTATTATTATTATTATTATTATTATTATTATTTAGGAGTTAGAGCGATCGCTCTGTATTCAGAAGGTTCCCAGTTCAAGTCCGGCTCCTCCTGACAGTGTGTAAAAGTGTCCTTGAGCAAGACACTTAATCCCTAACTGCTCTTGCATGGTTATCTCTGCTGTTGGTGAGTGAATGGGTGAATTTGAGTCATAAGTTGTAAAGTACTTTGGATAAAATCGCTATATAAATGCAGTCAATTTACCAATTATATTTAGCATGACCCAGTATCCATGTCTAACTATGGCGCCTAATGCTGATCACCTATGCTGAATAAGTCTAGCACATATATCAATTCTACAAAGGTCACAAAAGAGCAGCAGAGCATCAATGCTTTTATTTCATCTAAACTGGACTATTGCAATTCCTTATTGACGTGCCTGAGCAAAGCATCAGTGGACCGGCTACAACTGGTCCAAAATGCTGCTGCTAGGCTGCTTACCAGGTCCAGGAGGTCCTCCCATATCACACCAGTCCTGGGCCCTCATTTATCAAGTTTTCTTAGAAAATGTTCTATTTCCACATGTAAGCACAGAATTTAGAATAAAAAAAACGGGAATCATCACACGTGTGTACACAGGTCCTACGCACACCTGTCATGATAAATATCACCTTGCTCCTACGCTGAGGCTCGTGCACACTTTCACGTATTTGCATACCAAAACCGCCCCGATTAACCATATACGGTAATGGAACACCCCCATGAAATGTGTTATGGAGAAATATGTGACAGGCTGACAGACGTGTACACGTACGGTGATGTCGGATATGATATCTATTAACCATTGCTGCCTGGGCAGCGCAAACACTAATAAAGACCGTGCTGGAATATGACTGCCTTTTTCCGTTTTGTTCGATTAATACCCAGGGATTAAAGTTCTCCTCAATTTTATTCCAAATCGCGACGGCATACAATCTATTTTGATGTCAGTATTGGGTAGCCTATATAAACAATAATACGAGAGCATATACAAGAACAATGAATCTCACTGCCATGTATGATGTAGCCTATACGCCATGTGTAGCCTGCCTATGTGATCAATACAAACATGAACTTGAATTCCATCATGTTTGTGTGCGGGAGCTCACAAGGCTGTTGTCACAATGGGTGGTACAGTAATAACAGTCTACAATATCACGATGGACCATGCCATGTAGCCTATGTTCTATTATGACATGATCTGTGACAAATGTTCTAGAATGTTTGATTATGACATCATACTCTGACAGCATGCCTATGTGATCAATAAAAACGCGAACTTGAATCCCATCATCATATTTACATAGTCTGTCCACTATGTTTATTACTTTGTTATTCCCCCCCCCCCCCCATCTATGTAAAGCGACCTTGCATGGGTCTCTTGAAAGGCGCTATATAAAATGAAGCTATTATTATTATTATTGTTGTTGTTATTATTATTATCATGTCTGTGTGCGGAGCTCAGTGAAGTTTCAACGGAGCGAGGTAATCTATTCTAACCAACAAATTGAAGTAGAAAGCATTCCGTTGTGGCCAATCTTATTTGGAAACATGACACAAAATAATAGTATGTCGCTTTTTATTTGAAACAATATTTAATGGCGTTTGGAGGTGGGTGTTCTGCATCTGCCCCCCCGTGCCAAACAAGCAAGCCAACCTCTTGTTCCTGCATGAGCCCGTTATAATTACACTACTGTCGCTATTTTACAATGAACTATAATGAATTACGGTTCATACAGAACACGCGCCAGTGTCGGGAGTAATGCACGAAAGCTTATTTCCGCGTTGAAACTAATGCATGAACTGAGGAGCTCATATGCCGTCCGTCTGCAGTAACGATCTTCTACCACGGGGCGTCAGCTAAGCATGCTCCGAGCTGTGCGTAAATATAAGCACAAAGTCAAGTTCACGTTCAAATTGATAAGAAATGGTCGTACGCACGGGTTAAGCACATATCTGTGCGTACGCAACTTTGATAAATGAGGGCCCTGGCCTCCCTGCACTGGCTTCCTGTCCAGTTCAGGATTCAATTCAAGGTCCTGGTTTTTATTTATAGAGCAGTTCACAGACAAGCCCCCACATACATCTCAGACCTCATACATCCCTATAACTCCAGCCGGTCCCTGAGGTCTTCTGATCGGGGCCTCCTGGTGGTGAACCAGCCGGTCCCTGAGGTCTTCTGATCAGGGCCTCCTGGTGGTGTCCTGAACCAGGCTAAAGCCAAAAGGGGGCCGAGTGCTTGAGGCAGTGGCCCCAAGGCTCTGGAATGAGCTCCCCCAGGTCTTGAGAGCCTCTCCCTCTGTGGCCCCTAGGCTCTGGAATGAGCTCCCCCAGGTCTTGAGAGCCTCTCCCTCTGTGGCCCCTAGGCTCTGGAATGAGCTCCCCCAGGTCTTGAGAGCCTCTCCCTCTGTGGCCCCTAGGCTCTGGAATGAGATCCCCCAGGTCTTGAGAGCCTCTCCCTCTGTGGCCCCTAGGCTCTGGAATGAGATCCCCCAGGTCTTGAGAGCCTCTCCCTCTGTGGCCCCTAGGCTCTGGAATGAGCTCCCCCAGGTCTTGAGAGTCTCTCCCTCTGTGGCCCCTAGGCTCTGGAATGAGCTCCCCCAGGTCTTGAGAGCCTCTCCCTCTGTGGCCCCTAGGCTCTGGAATGAGCTCCCCCAGGTCTTGAGAGCCTCTCCCTCTGTGGCCCCTAGGCTCTGGAATGAGCTCCCCCAGGTCTTGAGAGTCTCTCCCTCTGTGGCCCCTAGGCTCTGGAATGAGCTCCCCCAGGTCTTGAGAGCCTCTCCCTCTGTGGCCCCTAGGCTCTGGAATGAGCTCCCCCAGGTCTTGAGAGCCTCTCCCTCTGTGGCCCCTAGGCTCTGGAATGAGCTCCCCCAGGTCTTGAGAGCCTCCCCCTCTGTGGACTCATTCAAGGGGCAGCTGAAAACCCACCTGTTCAGGTTTCTGTTTGGCCACGTACACACGTGATTTCGTTTCTTCTGTTTTATCCATGCCTGTTTTTATATTGTATGTTTTTTTTTATTCATTTACCAGTTCTTTGTTTTTTTAAACTGGTGAAGCACTGTTTTTACTGTTTTTTCCTTGGATGTTTTTTTTTTATTATGTATGGTATTGGTAATTAAGGCGATTAGCTTACCACACCTTGTGCAGAGTGACGAGGACTAAGACCCAGTCTACTCTGTGGATGCAAAACGTGTTGTTATTATCATTGTTGTCATCTCGCTCTGTGCTGCACGCACGCACGCACGGAATAACACACATGTCCCGATAAGGATATCCTATGCAGAAAGATGATTTTGAACAGCGCTCTCTTCAGAACTCCAAGCACATCCTCGACAGATCACCCGCAGATTCAACAAGCCCCAGGGGTCGGGTCGGAGGACGGGGGCGGGGGGGCTGACATGGAGGGCTGAGTCATGAGGGACAGCCAATGGGGCGATAAGGTCCTCCTCCACAAACTATTAGCGTGCGGACAGATAGCTGAGCTCTCTGGTGAGGGCGCGGTAAATGCGTGGGTGATTTGGGATGATGTGTGAACTGGGGGACAAGGTGTTTAACCCTGTGTGTGTGTGTCTGTGTGTGTGTGTGTGTGTGTGTGTGTGTGTGTGTGTGTGTGTGTGTGTGTGTGTGTGTGTGTGTGTGTGTGTGTGTGTGTGTGTGTGTGTGTGTGTGTGTGTGTAGGTGTTTGTGTGTGTTTGAGGGATCACCCCCCTGTCTTCGAGCCAGAAGGCAAACACGGAAGGAGGATACATGATCACGTCATTGTTTCTGTGGGAGTGGAGATACTGAGCGTTTGCCTGCAGTACGTGCGAGTGTGTGTAGGCGGGTTGGGGTAACGAGTAATGGAGTAAACTCCAATCTCACCGCTGGAACAATGCTGGAGGAAGTCCCCAATCCTTTACTGACGTAAAAGTAGAAATACCCTGATATAATAGTACTCTGGCATAAGTAAAAGTGGGGCTATTCAAAAGAGTACTCCTTTGTAAAAGTATCACAGTACTTGAAGAGTAAAATGTACTCAAACGCTGAAGTACTTGTTCAACATCATGTCCTCCTGCATGGCCGTCTATCTCTCTGCCCCGCTCTCTCCTTTCGTGTGAGCATGACTAAGTGTGTGTGTGTGTGTGTGTGTGTGTGTGTGTGTGTGCGTGCGTGTGTATGTATGTGCATGCTGTGTGTACTCCTGTTGACAGAGTCACCTGGGGAGCAACAATAATATGTTCATGACGACAAGGTCGTTCTTTAGCCTTTAATCGGCGTGGTTTATTTCACATTGTATATGCACCATGAGACCTTCTCTCTCTGTGAGAGATAGATGAGGAAGAGATCGAGGGGGAGGGAACAATCCCTTTTATACTCTCTTACCTGACGTCATCTACAATAGCTACGTCTCCTTGCGCCTATAGCGCCCTCTTGTGGAAACAGTTAAGCAGTTACATACTATCATATTAACACATAAACTCAACACTCCCACTTATGGATGACGTGTATACTGTACAACTTCTCAAAGAAAAGAATACAGTTCAAAACATCAAAAAGAATATGGCAGTCAATATTACATAACAGGCAATATTTTACACACCAAACATGACCTCTGCAAATCTTCTCAATTTCAATTTGGAGACAGGCTTGGTCATAGCATCTACAACCATGTCGTCTGTAGGACAGTAAACAAGTGTCATCCTTTCTTCTCTGATGACAGATCTGATGAAGTGATATTTTATATCTACATGTTTACACCTCTGTCGGCACACAGGGTTTCTAGCGAGTGCAATGGTTCCCTGGTTGTCTTCATAAACAACAGTTTTCTTATATACATATCCATTCCTTCAAGCAGTTGTTCTAGATAAATACATTCCTGTATTGTCATAGCTAGAGCCATGTATTCGGCTTCACAAGTTGATAGTGCCACTGTGGGCTGTTTCTTTGTTTTCCATGAAACCAGTGAGCTGTCTGTCCCCAAACTCACACAATACCCTGTGGTACTTCTTCTGTCTGTGGCGTCTGCCGCCCAATCTGCATCACTATAAGCTTGAAGCCCTAAGCCCTCGCTGCTCTTTCTGAAACAAAGCTGTTTATCTGCTGTGCCTTTGAGATAGCGAAAAACATGTTTTGCTGTAATCTAGTGCTCTTCTGTGGGATCAGCAAAATGCTGTGATAATTTACTCACTACAAAAAATAGGTCAGGGCGAGTACATGTTGTCAATCTTCTCTGTACATTTTTACATCTGTCAATTTCTGAGCATCCTCTTGGTAGTCTAGCTTTTGATCACATGGTGTTTCCCTGGTTCTACATTCTTGCATGTCAAAACGTTTCAGGATCTTTTCCACATATCTCTTCTGGGATATTTTTACACAACTGGCAGACTGTTCGAAGACCATGCCTAGAAAATGTTTTAACCTACCTAGGTCTTTCATTTTGAATCTGGTGGAGAGCATACTTTTCACCTGCTCTAGGTTTCTAGTGTTGTCTGCTGCGATGATTAAATCATCCACCCAAATAACAATTATCACTTTTCCTGACTCTTTTGACTCCTTTGAGTAAACACAGGGGTCTACTGGGTTCTGTATGAAGTGATCTTCAATTAAACATGTATGAAGCATCTCGTTCCAATTTCGCCCAGACTGTTTCAGGCCGTAAATGGATTTTTCTAGCTTACACACTAGCTTCTCTCCTTTCTTCTCGTAACCTTCAGGTTGTTCCATATATATCTCCCTATCAATGGGTGCGTGCAGGTAGGCTGTCTTCACATCCATCTGGTGTAAAATCAAACTGTCCTCAGCTGCTTTCTGCATCACTACCCGTACACTGGTCAGATTGGCTGTGGGTGAGAATGTCTCACCGTAGTCTATACCTTCCCTCTGACTGTAACCTTTAGCTACAAACCTGGCCTTGTACTTGGTAACTTGGTTAGAGTAAAGGTATGATTGTCCTCTAGGGATCTCATCTCCTCATCCATTGCTCTCTCCCATTTTCTTGACTCAGGGGACACCATGGCCTCTTTAAAGGTCTGAGGTACTCCACTCACTACTCTGTAGCAGTAATCTATGCTGGTAAGTGTACTGTCATCCTCGTCACTTTCTCTCTGGGCATAGTCTTTCAGATACTTTGGGGGTTTATGTTCCCGGGAGGGATATCTCCCACTGCATGAGGCACGTGACGTCACCCTTGGGTGCTTCTCGTCATCATCCTCTGGGGGTTGTCTGCATGTCTGTGCTCAGTACACTAGGCTGTGGTGTCTCTCTTTCTTCACACCCTACTCTGGAGTCCAGCTCTGGCTCCTGTGTCTGTGTCTCGTTCTCACAGGTTGTCTTTGTTTTTTACTAGCCTGTGTTTTTGCACTTTCCCTTTACCGGGATAGTAGACTAGAAAAGCGGGGCTGCCTTTGTCGTGCCCTACAAAGAGTCCTTTTTCACACCTGGACTCAAGCTTTCCTCTGTCCTGCTGGTAAGCATAACACACTGACCCAAACTTGTGCATTCTGGCTAGATCACACTTTTTTCCTGTCAGTGCTGTATACGGGGTGGTGCCTGTGTGCTTATTAAAACACAGATTTCTGGTGTAAGCGGCTTCTTGTACCGCATAATGCCATAGACTCTTGGATAAGTTACCATCTATTAGCTTACACCTAGCCATTTCAAAAAGAGTGCGTCCTTCCCTCTCTGCTATCCCGTTCTGGTGCGGGGAGTAAGGACAGGATGTCTCGTGTCTGATCTTATTACTTCTCAACAGTGATTGGAACGCTCTATTTGTGAACTCGGTTCCGTTATCGGACCTCAAGCATCTTATGTTGCCATAAGGGGCTACATCTGCAAGGAATTTCTCCGTGGCCTGGAATGTGTCACTCTTTGCTTTGAGAAAGTAAACAAACACTGCCCCTGTACACACATCTGTAAAAGACTACATATTTAAAGCCACCTATGGACTCATTGCTTACTGGACCAGCTAGATCTGTGTTAACTAGCTCAAGTGGTATCTTTACTTTTTCCGTGGGACTTCTGTTCCTTGTTTGAGTGAACTTTCCCTTTATACACACATCACATTCCTTGTTAGGTCTATGCTTTTCACCGTTAATGTGCATGCCTACTGTCACCGCTTGCAGCTTCAGTATATCCTCGTAATTACAATGACCCATGATCTCATGCCATGTCGGAATATCATATCATTACACATATCATTATCGTTACATTCTGTTTGTAGATAATACATTCTCTTGTACACCTCTATGTTAAATCTCGTACCGTCAGGTTCTACAAGGACATCTTTACCTTCATTGAAGAACACTTTGGCACCGTTTGCAGTAGCAGATTTTACAGAGAATAGTTCTTGTGGGAACGAGGGTATGTAGAGAGCGTTCTTTAACGTCACTTTACACCGGCGCCCCTCACTGTTTATGAGGCATACCTGTGCGTCTCCTCTCCCCTGCGCCAACCCGAATGTTCGCTTCCCGTCTGCCAGCTCCATGCTGTGTCTCTCCGGCTCGAAGGTGCTGTCAAAGTTCTTGAATCGGTTCCTGTCGTTGATGATGTGGGACGACGCACCTGTGTCCACGATCAGTCCCTTCCTTTGGACCTGCTGCTGCTGCGTTGACTGGGTGACGTACGTTGTCTGCGCCCCGAAGATGAAGTCCTCTCGTCCCGCTGCTCTCCGGGCGTCGTCTCGACTCGCCTCACGTTCACCGTTGCCGCCATCTTGTCTACAGCCGCCATCTTGTCCACAGCCGCCATCTTGCACGTGCGCGTACCGAGCGCTCTGGTCACGCTTCTTTCTGCACGCTTTGTCTGTGTGCCCCGTGCTTTTACAGAAACTACATCTTTGTGCAGTTATCTTTCCGGTGACCCTTTTCTCCGCATCGCCAACACGCCAGCTTCGTCGGGGGTCTGGTCTTCTCTCTTGGTGCCGCCCGGGCCTTCTGTACCCTCTCTCCCGCCTCCTCGGCGACCGGGTGTGTGTCTTCTGAGGCCTCGAAGTTCCGCAGCTTGGCCTTGAACTCCCCCAGCGACATGTCCACTGAACCGTGTGTCACCAACAGTGTGAATGGTTTATACATCTCCGGTAGTCCTCTCATAACCATCGCCATCATTAATCCATCGCTCGGTGCTTCTCCTGCACTCTTAAGCGCTGTGATGATTTGTTCAGCCCTGATGATGTATTCAGTCACAGTCTCTGTGTGCGCTTTCTTCAGCGCGGTCAGTGTTATATAGAGGGATACGATCCGGGGTCTACCCCTGCCGATGTAGTGTTCTCTCAACACTTTTAGGCTCTCTCAGCCTTTGTCCTTTGTGTCACGGAATATCAGCCCCAAGCTTGTGTCGTCTAGGAGTGGTGCTAACT
This sequence comes from Notolepis coatsorum, assembly GCF_963971535.1. NCBI lineage: Eukaryota > Metazoa > Chordata > Actinopteri > Aulopiformes > Paralepididae > Notolepis > Notolepis coatsorum. The sequence goes on along the minus strand of NC_140167.1, from coordinate 23,765,341 downwards.
CGCAGTATGCGTCAGCATTTTGCTTGATATCCTGGGCTTGCGCTTCCGCCGTTACTTCTCCCGTGGGGGCCGTCAAGATCGTTGTCTTCAGTCCCACTCCTTGCATGCAGCACAACATTCGCTCTTCCCGGAGCTCGTAGTCTTCTGCCCTTCCGTTAAACGAGGGCCACATGCTCCTTCCTCTTGTCGCCATCCTCTTTTTGATGGTAGGCATAGCTTTAGCTCCCGTTAGCCTTAGCCACGCAATGCTCCCGCTGCTAACCTAGCCTATACTTTCAGCTAAACTCGCTACCCTTATTATTTTGCTCTTCCGTGATCTGGGCCCATAACCTGTTGACAGAGTCACCTGGGGAGCAACAATAATATGTTCATGACGACAAGGTCCTTCTTTAGCCTTTAATCGGCGTGGTTTATTTCACATTGTATATGCACCATGAGATCTTCTCTCTCTGTGAGAGGTAGACGAGGAAGAGATCGAGGGGGAGGGAACAATCCCTTTTATCCTCTCTTACCTGACGTCATCTACAATAGCTACGTCTCCTTGCGCCTATAGCGCCCTCTTGTGGAAACAGTTAAGCAGTTACATACTATCATATTAACACATAAACTCAACAACTCCTATGTGTCTCTGTGTGAGAGCGAGATCTTACCTACATGCCCTTGTGCACAAGTCTCATGTGAGCGTGTCCGCTATAACGAGCACAGAATATGGGAGTAATCCTTCCACCTAACCCCCCCGCCCGACCTCCCTACGCAGGTCAACACATGCCAGCCAGATAGCGCTCTCTCAGCACGACCCGCCTCCCAGCCTCCCTACTGTACCTCTCTCTCTCTCTCTCTCTCTCTCTCTCTCTCTCTCTCTCTCTCTCTCTCTCTCTCTCTCTCTCTCTCTCTCTCTCTCTCTCTATCTCTCTCTCTCTCTCTCTCTCTCTCACCTCTGCACAACCACCCCCTGCACCACCACCCCCTCCTCCCAGTCACTGGGATTATCTAACTGCTCTCTCTGGCCCCCCGGGGGCCTGTCATCCAGGCAAGTTGCTGGAGGGGAACCGTGAGCCAGGTACCCAATTTACTCTGCTGCTTTCTCCTCCACGGCTGCCACACTGGAGCCTCTATATATGAAGGGGAATGTGGGAGGAGGGAGGGGGGGGGGGGGGTTGGTGTGGGGGGGGTTCTCTCTCTCACATGTGCAAAGATATTCGCCTGTGCGTATACTGTATACCCGCATGCCACTCCGCATAGCACACTGACATAGAAACAACATTGGATCGATGTCGAAGCGCCAATGTAAAGAACGTTGAATCAATGTTGTGTTACCTGCACATGCGTCCCTGCAGGATGAGCGAGTGGGTGAGTGAGTGATCCCAATTTACCATGCATAGCCTGCGGCGGCCGGCCTGCGCGCCAGGGGAAAGAGGCCACCGGTTGTCAACATTAATCCAACGTTGATTGATGATGAGGATCCATAATATAATTTTCAACCTCAACCAAAAGGAAGATTCTGCACATTGAATCAATAGCTGTGTTTACATGGACCTTACTATTCCACTAATACTAGGAATAATCAGAATAAAAATGTCCCATGTAACCACCTCAATCGGAAGAGATCGGCGTGATCCAGCTCGAGAGGGGTGAGAGGGGTGGTGTAAATCTCTGATAATCTGCTCAATGGGAAAACATTAGCGCCTCATTACAATTTACAATAACAATGTAATAATTTACTTACTTACTTAGCAAGACAAGTAGTAGTATAGGAATAGTAGCATAGTATGATGGTACATAATTGCCCTTGGATCTTAGGCTAGCAGAGTCAGTGTCCTCTTTTAGTCACTTTTAAAAACACATCTGTTTTTTAAATGTTTTTCCTAATGTTATGGGTTTAGGTCAGCTCTGATTGCATAAACTGTTTTATCAATCTGCCTACAAATCCTGTCTGAAAGGTTTTTTGTCTCTTTTTCTCTTGTTTTATTTTCTATTTAATTCTTTCGCATTTCCTGATGTTTGCTGTTTGCTGTTTTTAACATGTCTGTAAAGCACTTTGTTTGGAAAAGCGCTATACAAATAAAATGCATTCATTCAAAATAGGAAACCGGTTAGAGGGTTAGTATTCTTTTAATTTGAAATGTTTTACTCTGCAGATATTGTTTGAAGAGGTGTGTTTTTAGTCAATGGCGGAAAATGTACTGGGTTTCAACTGTCCTGACTGTGGTGGGGGGCTCGCTCTACCATTGTGGAGTGAGGAACGAGAATAGCCTGCTTCGTTTTGATACTCATAACAATTCAGTCCGTGTAGGGAGTAACTTGTTCATGTTATCCAAATAAAGAAGTAGAAATAGTCAGTTTTGACCATTCAGCGTCTTCTCTCTGACTTGGACATTAGTACGCGGACCATGGTGGATGGTTGCTGGTCCCTGGCTAGCATGGCTTTACATTGCGGCCAGGGATGAGCCAGGTGGAAATGCTTGAAACAACAGGTGGTTGAAAATGTTGAAAATGATGCACAGAACTATCAAAACGAATGTGCTGGGCACAGTATTTAAGTTTCTGTGCTTCCTTCTTATAATAAGCAGCATGAGGATAGGCGGTGAGTGCGAGAATGATCTTTCCGGGCATGTGAAACAAGTTATATTCTGATTACATGCTGTGGGTAAACGCTTCAGCTTATTTAGTGTCCATGTAAATGTCCAATTAGCACAATTTCAATTGGGTTGTGGAAACCAATTGTCCATGTAACCGCAGCTAAAGTTACATTGCTATCAGGGTCACTCACTCTCTTCCTATCTCTCTCTCTCACTCCGTCTTATAATAATAATAATAATTTAGGACCTGCTCCGAGGTCACCATTTGGCACACATGCGAACCATGCATACAATGCGTATCTGCGATTAACCCATCCCGTCGTCCTTCCCCCCCAAGGGCAGCCGGGAGCAGACAGGCGCCACGTGAGCCGCGCCAGGGGACCAATCCAAGTGCTCCTGTCCGTCTTCGTCAAGGACGCCACAGCGTTAGCGATCTTGTTGTTGTGCATGTTTTTCCATTGGGTTTATCTTATCGGGGGGGGAAACCCTTGCGAGCACGGGGAGAACATGCAAACTCCACACAGAAAGGCCTGGGAGATACCCCACCTGGGTAACTGGCATCATGGAAACCTGGTCCCCAAGCGGGATTCGAACCCTGGACCTTCTTGCTGTGAGGCGACAGTGTTAACCACTACACCACCGTGCCGTCTTCCTTCATTTGTTCTTCACTCTCCGTCTCCTCTTCTTCCTCTATCACTGCCCTCTTATCCTTTGTGTCTGCCAGCACTACACGGGGTAAATACCTTAGGCTGGTTGAGCCGTTAGCGTCACGTCTGTTGCAGCTGGCTGGAGTCCCCCGAGGTGGGTTGGTGGTGGATAGACAGACAGGTGTGAGACAGATGTCTATGGGCTTTAGGAGGAAGCCCTGGAAACACTACCCTCACTGCCCTAATGCTGTTGTTTGTCGACGTTGGTTAGCGGCTAGCCACCTTCTGTCAATTTGGGTATCGAGGTGCTTCGGAGTTGTACTGTAAATGATGCACACGGGGGGCTTTATGCATTCATGCGAGCCCACTAGGTCCACATCCAGAGGGGAATGCGCTGTTTCGCTTAGAAACCGTGCTTTTGGGAGTTCAGCCTTTTCTGTCCGAGCTATGAAGCACCGGAACACTTCTTTCCACAAATGTATAGTCCTGCACGACCCTTGGACTGTTCAAATTAAGAGCTGTACCCATAACTAAATGTCCAGCTCCACTTTGAAGCACCTAATTACTGATTATTTGTAATGCTTTGTTTTGTTCTTATATTTATTGTAATTGTTATGTTGTTGACCTGTAACATTTTAGCTAACGGACACATTCACATTGAAGTGTGGACAGAAAGGTTGATTGATGTGTACTGTACTACAAAAACAAGAAAACAAGTGCTGAATGGGATGTTGTGTTGAAAGATGACGAAGTGCGACGCGTTATATAGGTCCTGGACATTCTAGCCAACAGGTCAGAAGTAAAAGCATACATTTGATGCCTGGAGGTGGTGTAATGGTTAAGATCCCCGGAGGCTTCTGGAACCACATGTACTGCTGGTCTTGGATTCAACCCTGACAATCCTGTTCCTTCTCAATGTCAATAAGGAAAGATACTGAGGGGAAATGAGAGACTGTCCACATTCCTTAAAATAATTAAACTACAAGATAATGCATTTGGTGTCGCCGAGCGGGAGTCTCCATCCGTCCGTCGGTCTCTCCATCCATCCATCCCTATGCAGGCACAATAGGCACCGTTTTGAGAATGATTGGCCCCAAAATCGTCTGTTTAATCCATTAATCACCCTCCTTTCCAACCTCTTTCCCTCCCCTTTGTGTATCATCCAAATCCACAGGCTACAATGTATAGTCACCACATGATCCACTTCCTTTGCAAGGACGAATAATGATCCCACCGTGCGGAGGACAATATCTCCCCATCCTACAAAACGCCTGCGCCGTCCCCCAGTGCCTCAGATACAACTGCCGAGAGCAACACCAACGTTCCCTCCATCTCCACACCACATGTGGTTATCATCACAGCCTACGGCTACACTTGTCATTTTCAATGCAATTCTTAAAGAGATCTCTTGATCATACGGATCTGGTGCTGGGAGATTGCATTGCTGTGTGTCCACACTTGGCCTGGAAATGCCTGTTATGCATCTCCCGTGACTGGATTGTGTCCCACATTACCCCTGGAACAGACTGGAAAAGAGTATGCAGAAGGCATTTGTTGGCACTAGAGCAAATACACCAAGCGATGTGGCTGCAAGTGAATCTCTCAGTGTATCTCTTTACCAGTGGCTCCGTTTGCTCTCCCTTTTTTTTTTTTTTTTTTTTTTTGTCCACTTTTTCTCCCATTTTCTATTTTTCTCCCATCCCAATTTCGTATCGTCCAATTCAACTCTCCCCTGTCTCGAACGCTGTTTCTTGCCTCCCACAAGCCGGCTGCAATGTGGACAAAGCCATACATAGCACGAGTCCCCTCCGATACTCGAGGTAGCAGCCGTCGCATCTTTTCACCTGCGCGGCGCGATCTTTCAGCGTCAGGGGTCTGCGCTTTGGAGGGGCGCCGCCCCCATCGCTTCTTGATTCTACTGCGCAGGCGCACCAACCGACCTGTAGGAGTCGCTGTCCACAACGTCCGATCCCCACCCCTCAGTTTTCCCTCCCCCTAATACTGCCAATTGTATTAGTACGGACGACCAGCCAAACTGAAAACAATGTGGAGAGCTGGGCTCGAACCCAGCATCTCCAGCATTGGTGGTGAGTGCCTTGCCCACTGCACCACATAGCCGCCCCGTTTGCTCTCCCTTTTAACGTTGTATTGATGTCAAACCTTAGCACTTTGAGATTTGGTTCCAAAGGTAAAGTGCACTACAAATTAAATGTATTGTTATTATTATGTTGAATAAACGTTAATAAACAAACAAAATTTTACCCAAGGATATATCCATGAAATTCGGATTTCGGATGGAGCAGATACTGTAGCTAACGTTAGCTCAGTTGTTAAGCCATCTATCTATCTATAAGATAACAAGTGATGACTTCTGTTTAACTCAAATGTTGAAGCATACTGAAGCATATTTTTTGCTTGCTTACCTTCGAGCATATAGCCTTGTTGTTGTTGATGTTGTCCAACTTGTCCACATTCAGCTGTATGGGGCCTTAATCTACTTAAAAAAAAAAAAAAAAGCTGTGCTGTGCTTGAACATAACGTGTTCATATAAATCCATTTAGTTAGATCCAAGTCGAACACTGTCTGAATGTACAGTATCTTGTGATTATTATCAATTTCCGACAACGACAAGTTACAACAACCATAGGCATAATCTATGACAACAACTAGTAGCCGAGCGGAGTTTATGGGATTTTCCTGGTGGACGTGCCACGCTCAGCCAATAGAGTGAATAGACAATTCGACAATGACTCTACTTCGGGCGCTAGAGAAAAGCGCAGGCATCATATTTGAAGACGTTGATTGGATTACATTTAGTTGCTAGGTTAATTTATGTTGCCCTGTGAATTTTTCAATTGGCTGAGTTGCGCACTGACACTGGCGCTGATTTCTAGCGCCGAGAAGAGAGAGGGGGATGAATAGGACGCATAAACAATGATTTATATTTGATATATTACATGTTATTGTGCATTTTAAACACAAACATACTTAAAATGAGTAATTATTAGGGGTCGAAATCTAAAATCCAAAACCACTATTTCTTCTTTCTTCTTCTCTCTCTACCAGTAGAGGGGCGGCGCCCTAGCACCCTCTATGGAACAGCCACCACTGGTTGTACTGCTGTTATAGCGTGCTGCTGTTTACTGCTGGCGTTTTCGTGTGTCCTTGTGCGTCCTTCAGGTGAGATGAGACTGACCGGTTTGTTGTTTACGCATGCAAATGTATACCCTTCGCCAGACACAAAACACGTCAAGTGAGGTATCGTTGGAAAGGTTGCAATGAATATAATATAATGGCACTGTTCAATCTAGCTTTTGTAACACCTCCCGCCCAGCAGATGGCCACAGAGGAGGGTGTGTGCAATCTAGTACTTCGGACCAGTCGATGGTATTTGGATTACTGTATTCGCTATTCATATCGGATTTACTCGTGGATGGGCTCAAACGAAGGACAGAAAGGTAAGGAATCAATTATACCTTGCATTTGATGACAATTGCTTTGTGTTTGTTTTTTCGTAAATTGAGATATAAACACGACGTGTCACTCTTTATCTGTAAAACTGAAATATTTTGTCTGTGTTCATCAAGGGATTGTGTGAGCTGGGTGGTGTCGTTTTCTTTACTTCTTGTGTCATTCGAAAGCCCTGAGTCTCTCGATCATTAGGACTACAAAGGTTCCATAATTTTTCCTCGTTTTATGAGTGAAAACAGCAGTTTTCCGATGCGATACGCAGATTTCCCTAATATCACGTAAAATAATTGCTAAACAAACGTATTTCACAAAATATACACCTTGACTGCTGTTTTGACAGGTTTAGAGTATTTACTCTTGGCTACATTAGAAGAAAAAAAACATTCAACATTAATCCACAGTCTGTAGACATGGATTTATGACCTTACCGAGTGCAGAGCAAATTCCACTGTTGTTAAGACACCGGACGCAATATTTACTTCCTAGTTCCTGAGCTGGAGGAATGCCATTGGGAGAAATCAAGTCACTTGACGTTGTAACAAATTTAGTTGATTGGTTCTGCAGCAACGGCCCTTTGCAGCAGTGTCAGTAGTTTTTAGCCATCAAAACATTAGTTTTCATAAAACTATTGTTGAAGTCAGAGGTTCTAGGTAGGATTGTTATTAACTGTCTAACTGTATATATAACTGTTTCCACTAGAGGGCGCTCTAGGCAGAGCTACTCAAGACACCACCAGGTGGCGAGTATAAATAGATATGTTTCCTCCTACTCGATCTCTCTTCCCCCACCTACCTCTCATGAGGAGGACTCATGTGTTACTGCTCTGCCATGTGAATAAATAAACCACACCAGTTAAGGCTCAAGATAGAAACCATGCCTCTTGACCACATTATTATCGCCCTATAGCCGGATTCTGTCAACAACTATGACCCAAAAAACATTGCCAACAAACAGAAATGTGTTAATATAGCATATATGTAGTTCATATTAAATTCAAATATCATATCCTCTCTACAACCAGATCAATAATTTCACTAACGAAAGCCTCTAGCAAGCTTCGGCCCGCCGTCTAACAGACATGCAGGAGAATCCAGGTAGGTAATTTGTATTTCCTTGTTTGAAAAGAGTAATCCAAACGCATTCAAGTTTGGGTTACTCTTTATTCACAAACTATTTACATTTAGGATCCTCAGCTGCTGAGTCTTCTAGCAGCAGAGACACTGGGTATTCCAGTCTGGTCTGTCTGTGGCAATGGGGTCGAGAGTGCGCTCAGTCTCCATTGCACATCGTGCAATGAGGTACATTTTGCGCGACCTTGTTAATACATAATTTGTCCCCATACCTGTGTTTTGTTCTTTCCAAGCACTGCATCACATCCACATGCTGGCTCACGGCAGCTGCACGTGACTCGAATGCCTGGGGATAGGGGTTGGGGCCGACACAACCAACGTCAGCATCAACAACAGCCTATTTCTGTGTAGCACAGTTTATGGTGAATATGATTATCCATCAAATATATTAGCCTACGCTTGGCCTAAATAATCTTGTCACGCACAACAGTCACACACTTCAGAGATTGCGTTGATCAATTATGCTGTCACATACGCTGTCCTGTCCACATTATGATTTATGAGAATCAATGTATGATAAGATAAGATATTCCTTTATTGATCCCCTTGGGTAAATTCAGGAAAAACGGGAGAGCGCGAACGCCGCTCCCGACTACCAGAAATTATGCAATTGAGATTCCCACATTTGGGGAATTCACAAGGGTCAGCACAACCAAAGTAAAATGCTTAGCCTCTCTTAGGTGAACCACCTTTTGGATCAATCGTATCTCCCCAAGTAGGCCATTGTTTAGCGATGACAGATCCAATTACGTATGATTCCCGATTGGACTGTGCAACATATTTGAGGTGTTTTGCAATATCGGCTAGATGTATTTTAACAAGTGTATCACATAAGGAGGGGTCAGACGATGGGAGGTTTTGTAAATTATTGTAAGCCAATGAATTTATCATCGAGAGTGTAACGATAACCGACAGTAATGGTATGTAAATGGTAAATGGTTTATTTATATAGCGCTTTTATCGAAAGTGCTTTACAATTTGTCCTCACATTTTACACATTCACTCACACATTCATACACCAACAGAAAAGGCAACCATGCAAGGTGCCAACCTGCTCATTGGGAGCAATTAGGGGTTAGGCTTACTCAAGGACACTTCGACACACTGCCCGGGAGGCAACATAGCCACAGCTGGCAAAAACTGGCTACCATCAGTACGAGGGGAACGGATTGTGTGCATCTCAGAAGAAGCTTCTATCCCCAGGCCATCAGGCTGCTAAACGAACAATAAACACTATGCAACAACCATCAAATGCACACAGCACACACACCCACACGCACACACTCACTTAAACAAACAACACACTGCAGCACCCACTCTCCACACTTTAGATCACACAAACACACTTTATATTTATTGATAAAGGATTTGCACTACAACTCGTACACCTACTGTAAATTGTACCTAAATTGCACCTCATCCCATTTCTGCCTTGCACTATATAGTATTGTATATTAGTACACTGCATATTATTGTATATTATATGGTAACTCAGTTACGTCTATTCTGCATCGAACATTGTACATATGTCTATACTGAACACTGTGACCTCATTTTTTTTACTTCTAATTTACATGCTATACTATGTTATTTTATTTCATACTTATCTTGTCTTGCACAGTCTCTGGAGCGTAACAGTAAGAAGAATTTTGTATAAAAGTATTCTGTACTTCTGTATGACAACTATTAAAGAAACTTGAAACTCCGGAACCAATCTTCTCCAGTTGTTGTATGGAATATAGGTCAACCTGTCAAAGGAGAGTTGAATAATTGGCACATTCATTCACAGTTCAATATCCAACACAAAACATGCTAGCAGAGGAGGTCATTACTGAGCTTGGGGAGGTCCAGCAGTGTTTGTTCCCATGCCAAGGCATGCCATTGGTTTCTGCTTTGTAGTGGTTGGGTTGGAGAGAAGCTGGGGTGGCAATGTAGAGACCTGAAGAACTGTCACAGATGATGTAGAGAGCGGAAAGATCTGTGTAGCATGAGACTTCCTTGTTGGAACCAATCTACCACTCCATATTTCATTCCTGGTTTTATTTTCAAGCTTACGCCCTATGATGTCACCATCATACCAAACAAAACACAGCAACCAATCCAAACAAAACACAGTCAGCAACCAATCCAAACAAAACACAGTCAGCAACCAATCCAAACAAAACACAGCAACCAATCCAAACTAAACACAGCAACCAATCCAAACAAAACACAGTCAGCAACCAATCCAAACAAAACACAGCAACCAATCCAAACTAAACACAGCAACCAATCCAAACAAAACACAGCAACCAATCCAAACTAAACACAGCAACCAATCCAAACAAAACACAGAAACCAATCCAAACTAAACACAGCAACCAATCCAAACAAAACACAGCCACCAATCCAAACAAAACACAGCAACCAATGTTACTAGTGGGGCCTTCACACAGTCTCTGGTCAAAAAACAATAAAAACACAGAAAGTATACCCTCCACCTGTGACAATAATAACTGAACTGAGCAGCAGCATCAACAGCTGTGTGCAGCATGATGCAGCAATGATGCTCTTATGACGCAGCAAAAGTGCACAAGCTCCTGTTGTCTTTGAGTTTTGAAATAAATGGACGGAGAACAAAAATATAGGGATGATTTCAACAGTATTCCCTTAGAATCAATGACAGCTTTATTCAACGGTAAGAATAGCATCTTAAACCTCTTTTACTTAGCAACATTGAGAGCTTATTTTCTCATAAGGCCATACAAAGATGCATAGACTTGTATAAACTGATATGCATATCTCTGACACTTCCCGTCACATCAGTAAGCTGTGAGCGCAGGTTTTTTTTATGTCTGCGTCCTTTGAAAAACTGTGAGGAACAGCAGTGGAGACTCTAGAACCAGTAATCACAAATTCTCCTTGTAGTTATCTCTATACGATGCTCATTCATATAACATTAGGTCTATGAATGATGCATGAGTGAATGAATGAATGAATGAATGAATGAATGAATGAATGAATGAATGAATGAATGAATGAATGAATGAATGGGTGGATGGATGAATGGATGAATGGATGAATGAATGGATGAATGAAAACTTTATTTAACAGATTGCATAATGGGTACAATGCAGTACGGCTCAATACACACAATTGTTAAGGGGATGCAGACCAGAGAAAGACGTTTGTCTTGTTTACATCAGGGTCCCCCATTTTCAATTCATAGTGACATTTATGACATACACAACATACATGACATCATGACATTTATGGCATAGGGACATACATGACATACAGGTACATATATAGTACTGTTACATTTGTGACATATACGATATGCAAATATACAGTACTGTTATCCATAGATCCTAACAGAAAATATATACATATGATGGGGAGGAGACACTAGGAGGGGGTGGGTGGAAAGGAATACTATTGATTCATTAGTGGAGGTGTTGGTAACTGGCAGCATGAGTTTGTGATCTTAGAATCTGAGGCTGAAAAGCAACAAACCTGTGTCTGTTGCTTGCTGTGTGTGTGTGCAAGCCCTCTCCGCATATTGTGTTACATTTTATATTCAGATGTCTGTTTACGTAGGCGGACTTGTGAAGCTTACATCTATATCCCATAAGCTGAATATCTAGCCTTGTGTTTAACACAGAATGACATTGTAACTCGCGGAGCGGGTACTGTGTATGTGTGTTGGAGGTGTTAATAATTCTAATTAATAATAAAGTCAAGCAACCCCATCGCACCAGCAAAAGAAAAGCTCGCTACTGCCAAGGGGCACACTAAAAAGGAAGCATTTTGCAAACAGTATCTTCATGTTTTGCACATCAAAATACACTGAGATATTACGGGCAAAAACTCTGTATTTTCAGACCAACGGTCTGTCACACTAATGGGCGTCCTTTCTAACTATTCAGGGTTTGGTTTTCAGGATAACAGGCTGTCAGACTAATGGGACTATTGGAATAATGGGCTGTTGGGCCTATGGCACAGTACCTCGTCTCGACCCCAAGTTGAGAATCACTGGTCTGGAGTACAAGAGTGTATCTGTAATCACAACCCCCCACCTCCCAGCAGTCAGGGTCATCATGCACAGTATGGTTTCATTTGAGCGTGCATGCGAGAGAGAGAGAGAGAGAGAGAGAGAGAGAGAGAGAGAGAGAGAGAGAGAGAGAGAGAGAGAGAGAGAGAGAGAGAGAGAATCTCACCACATCTGACCCGTTTGATATTTTTCAAAGCAGCAGCTGATTACATGTCCATCTCAGGACCATCTCCTCTGAGGGGTTGATGGTCTCTTGATATAAAGTAATATACAGTTTCAAAGTACTAATGTTCCTTGTGAACATGTGTAAATCTAATAGCCATAAAGACGCTGATCATTACATTACATTATAATGTAGGCTAATAGCAGCAGCACAGGACAATGACTATTAGCCCGTCGCCTCTGGTCAAATCAAGCTTTGTGAAAGGTTGTTCTCAGACAGGGAGATGGAGAGGCCCAGAGAGAAAGACAGCGCATATAATAGGCTTTCCAAGAATGGCGTGTCGTGTACAGTTTTCGTGGTATTTATTAATAATTACGATGTTGCATCTGCTACATTTACTTCCACTCAAGTGATTTGAAAAATAACCTCATAATTTGATCCATCCATTGTTTTCTCTTCCTGGAGAGAGTACGTCATTTGTGAGTTGCATCACTCTGCACTTGAGGGCAAACACCAAAACTATTGTCCAATACAATTAGAATTTTAGTATCCCGCCGATGAGTATTTTAAATACCATTTTTAAATACTTACTACTTTAGGATGTCAATCAAATGAACCCCATGCCCCACCCACCCACATACTGTACATGCAAACAAATTAAAACATAAACATGTTCCACAGATTCAAGGGAATCATATAAAATAGTTTAAAAGATTCATAACATGTCCCCCTAAGCAAAGTAACGTTGGGCACTGTTTTACATTTACACCATTTAAATTGCATGCTCTAGAAATGAGAACGTAGCCTTTTATGGATTTTGTGGCACTGATCGACCAGAATAGTTCATATGGGGAATTTGAATGTTTCTCATGCATTGCTCTTGTTTAGCAGAAGTCCATAATTCAATTTGTTAACTCATTCAGCGCCATAAACTGTCCCCATCTCTGCCGCTTCAGGTCAGCTTAAAATGGTCATTTTGTTTCACGATGTTTGCAGAGCTGTGTGTGTGTTCTGTATTCACTGGCGTAACTCTCTCTCAATGTGTGGGGGGGACAGATTTGGGGGCGTGGCGAGTGACGGCGATGGGGGGGGGGGGGGGGGGGGTTAGGGGGGGGGCCGTCTACCTAGTTTTTTTTTTTTTTAATACCAGGGGTGCAATACCGCATTTTTCCAAGCGGTGGCGCCATTTCTCCATGTAAACGACACACTGAGTGAATGAATGAATGAAAACTTTATTTAACAGATTGCAGAATGGGTACAATACAGTACGGCTCAATACATACAATTGTTAAGGGGATGCAGACCTGAGAAAGACGTTTGTCTTGTTTCCATCAGGATCCCCCATTTTCAATTCATATAGACATTTATGAAATACACAACATACATGACATTTATGGCATAGGGACATATAGGTATTTAGTACTGATACACTGGGGCGACAGTGGCTCGGGAGGTAGAGCAGTCGTCTGGCAATCCGGAGGTTCCCGGTTCGATTCCCGCTCCTCCCGGGCAGCGTGTTGATGTGTCCTTGAGCAAGACACTTAACCCCTAATTGCTCCCGATGAGCAGGTTGGCACCTTGCATGGTTGCCTCCGCCGTTGGTGTGTGAATGTGTGAGTCAATGGGTAAAAATGTGAGTAACAAATTGTAAAGCGCTTTGGATAAAAGCGCTATATAAAAAAGCAGCCATTTACCATTTACCATTACATTTGTGACATAAACGTTTTAAGCGCCTTTGAGGTGCTTTGGTACCATGAGGTAAGCATAGTCATAGTACCCTTGAATGAGTGCTCCTGCCAGAGTCTTCAGGGTATTCTTGTTTACCAGAGAGGAGATCCGGTACAAGAATCTAGTTCGTTGGTTGACTTTTTTTGAGCTCATACAGAAACAAGTATTGTTGTGACAAATAATAAACAAATTTGAAAGGTTTATGGTGAAAGAACATTTATTATATGGTGCTTCAATTAGCAATTATGAACACAGTAATACAAGATATGCATGATAAAAAAAAAATACATGCTAGGTTCCTGAGAAACACTACTATACAATATACAATTTTAGCTCTTAATGTATCTATCACCTTTATCTATCACCAATCACTTTTAATCAAATTTAATTACAGGTACAAAACATTAACATAAATCACTCTTATGCACTGGTACATAAGTTATATAACAAACCTGTTTCTATGTAGACTACTATACAATTTTAACTTTGTCATTATTATACTTAATGTATCTAAACTATATTATACAAGAGCCACATCTGTTCTTTCCTTAAAGTGACTTTATATACCTCATTCCTTTAAAGTGACTTCTCCATTATTTAAATTGACATTTTCACATTTAAACTCATCCAATGCTTCCAAAGACATGTTGTCTCCGATCATGGGCAGAGATGAATTCCTCACAGAGTTCTCTAATGTCAAAGGCATCAACTCTTTCTTGATGTATATGACAAACTGCCACACTGTTCAACCTTTTCTGCTTCATGGAGTTGCGAAGCCAGGTCTTCAACCTCCGGAGTCCGCTGAAACTCCTCTCAGCTTCAGCAGAGGATGAGGGAACAACCAGCAACAGCCTCACAAGGACCTCCACCTGATCAAAAAGACCTCTGACTTCAGGCAACATGCCTCTCAGGATGTCTGCAGCTTCTGTGCTTGATGCATAGGTGTTAGTTGCTTTGAACATGGCTAGCTGAACATCCAGCATCCTCCTGTTCATCTCTGGATACTTGTCCACAATGTCATCACTTTCTCCCCTAATAAGCACACCCTCCAACTTCTGAAGCACTTCAAAGCTTCTTTGATTAAACCGCTCTCGGAATTGCAGATCTGCTGTGTCCAGTATTTTGAAGAACTCCCCTCTGAAGAAGTCCACAGAAGTTGCTGGGACATGTGCTGCAGCGTCACCAGTTAGACGTTTTGGAGGGTTGCGGATACGAGGCATTTCCATCGGATCGATGTTTAGTGAGGTGACCAGCTTTGCGGTGTTGTCAAATATCTGTGAATGAATGAAAATTTTATTTAACAGATTGCAGAATGGGTACAATACAGTACAGCTCAATACACAAAATTGTTAAGGGGATGCAGACCAGAGAAAGAATTTAGTCTTGTTTACATTAGGGTCCCCCATTTTCAATTCATCATTATTAGTCAGGATTTTCTATTCTTAATGACATTTATGACATAGGATAGGGACATACATATATAGTACTGTTATATTTGTGACATATACCTGTTGGAATCTTTCCTCTGTTCGTTTCTTGTGGAGAGCTGTCTTGACACACTCTACTGCAGCCTGCATCCCTGTGATTGTGGTGGTTCGCCTTTGCAAGGATTTGTTGAGGCATTCCATTGCCTCAAGAACCTCCAAAGCAAGATGGAGTCCCAGAACTGTGTTTCCTTTCTGGAATCTGTCAAGCAGACCATTTGCCTTTGTAGCTGATTCAGAGCCAGTTGAAGCCATCTCTTCCAAGCTGAGTAACACTGCCGCATACTGATTGAGGACTGCATGCACTGCTGCGACTCGCACAGTCCACCGTGTAGGACACATCGGCTTCAGTGTGGTGAAGGATCCATGTGAAGATGTGGCAATGTTGCTGAAGATGTTCTTGAACTTGCCTGAAAGTCCAAACAGACGCCCCAATTCATGGACCCATTGCAGAGCATCACGGACTACAGATGAAGCTGTGCAAGTTGCCTGTGTTATCAAATTAACACAGTGAGGACCACAGTGTACATACAGAGCCAGTGGCTGTGCTTGTGAAATATAGGCTTGTGCACCAGAATATTTTCCGGACATGTTTGCTGCTCCATCATATGTCTGTCCCCGGAGCCCATCAAGAGACAAACCAAGACGAAGCAGCACATCTTTGGCTACATTTGCTAGGTTTTGTCCAGTTGTGAGCGACACTTCATATAAACCAACAAATTCTTCATGGGGAATAAGGTTGTGGTCAACATAGCGAAGACAGATTGATTCCTGTTCGGTCCCAGTGATGTCCTGTGTTCCATCAATAATGATGGAGTATTGCAACTGTGGTTGTGATCTGATTTCAGTGGCTATATCTCTAATGATGGATTTTGCCATTATGTTCAACATTTCATTTTGGATTTGGGGGCTTGTGTAATCGACACGTGAATTAAGCCACTCAAACAACTTGGAGTCATCAGCTGATCTCATCCTGAGTAACTGAGACAGATTTCCTTGATCTGATTCATGGCCTCTGAGAGCCAGACCTTGTCTGCCCAGGAATTGCACACTGCTCATGATCTTCTTCAAGCATGACATGGCTTTTTGCTGTGATGCTGCCAAAGCACTAGAAAGCTGAGCATTAATAGGATTTGGTTTCTGATAATGTTGCATAACTGCAAGCTTATGAGACTTGCTGTTTGTATGATCAGTAAATCTCTCCACAGCCTTTTTCCAGTTTCTGAATCCAGCAGAAACAAATGCTGGATCAGTGTATTTCGCCAGGGTAGACTTCTCACGTTGAAATGCTTTTGCACAATAAAAGCACAGGACTCCACTGTGTGTATGACTGTAGTGAATCCAAGAAAATGCTTTAAACCATTTCTCTTGGAAACGTAGCGTTTTGTTTGCCAGTGTTTGACCTGGTATTTCTCTTGGATTGGGCTGATATGGCTTATTTGCATCCACCTGCAGAATAAACAAACCCAAAAAGAGAGAAACCATTAGAACACGGGTATAGGTTTACTAACTTTATTTATTTGAACCATGGGGACAGCGTACATTAATAAAACATTAATGCACCAGTGTTCCATTCCCATTATTGATTGATTGATTGGAAATTGTATTAACAGATTGCAGAATGGGTACAATACAGTACGGCTCAATACACACAATTGTTAAGGGGATGCAGACCAGAGAAAGAATTTAGTCTTGTTTACATCAGGGTCCCCCATTTTCAATTCATCATTATTTTGTCAGGATGATTACAATGGGGTTGTATCCTACCCACCCCCCCCCCCCACCTCCAATGTACAGCCCCACCCCACCTACCCAACCTCCTCCAATGCACAGTTTCTATGTCAAATGTATACTCTTTTTCTGGATTTTTT